>NC_052166.1:44282541-44611698 GCF_902713615.1 Scyliorhinus canicula | reverse complement strand
ACTGAGTTAGTGTTATTCATGTTTTGACCAATAGTGTGCCTCACCTTTAAATACAGAGGTAACTGGTCAGGGGCATGATGCATCCGTCTCAAACTCCATATCTTGTTTCAAAAAATGCTGGCATTGTTGCTGTTCTCTATGCAATTATTTGTACATAAATACATGAATGGTTTGGACTAACTTAACCAAGCTCTGGCTTTTTTGTTCAATCCTGAGCTAAGTTTCAAACTACAAATCTTTTCTGCCAAGACTACCTCACCTGCTTCAAGCCTTCCCTTATAGCAATTGTCACTGAAACCTGGTTTCTGCGTTGTCACCCTCACCAGCTTCCCAAGCTCCATTCAGCTCCACTACTACTTGCCCAAAATGTAACTGACCACATCGTGTTCCTTGCAAAGTCTCGTTCGCTCATCCATCCTATTTTTATCGTTCACTACCTGGTTCCCTGATTCTCCACATTCAAAATATGCTTGGTCGTACAGAACTTGAGTATTGCTGAAAAAGGGGAGTGTCATGCTGAAGAAGCTTTTTGGCGTGCACTCATCAGGATAGTCCCTAGAATATCAAATCTCAAAGGGAACAACAACTTGTATGAGTTACATTCACAATATGGCTCACTTATGCTTGCGAGAAGCTACATATATTCACACACACGGGACCTTTGCTAACAAAAAGAACATGTCCACGTTTTGACTCTTTTTCAACTAAACAAAAGCTTGGGTGACGGCCATTCACTGGTTCGTTGGTAGCAGAGCTGACGTGTCTGGTTTGAATCTGAACAAAACCCTGTCAGTTAACTGCTCTGCGGTGCATTCTCCATGGCAACTAGTCCACATGCCAACCAATCAGGACCCTCTTCATACATTATAAATAGTTGTTTCTTTGAGATTTGGTATTCTTGTAGCTATCTTGATGAGTGCGAGACAAAAACCTTCCAACAGCATGTGTCTCACTTTTTCAGCAACATTGAAACTTTTAAATCTTAATTTGCAAATTCATCCATCGCCTTCTTCCACCTTCCCTCCTCAACCTGTTGACCAATAGTCCTCTTTTCCATGTCTGTAGTCTCTTATGATCTTTGCTCTGCAATTGCTCCCAGAGTTTTCAGTTTTGTAGTCCTACTGCTGGAAACCTAAACTTTGCTATTTCCTTCTGCACCCTCTAAGTCAATCCTTTTGACTGTGCTTCTGGTCAACCCTTCAAATACTTCAAATAGTTATCTATATTTCCCTCTGTGAACTAGCTCAGAATGTTTTCTACTTTAAAGGTCCTGTTATTGTTGTGTATTCCAGGAAGCTGGGGAGGAATGACAATTGGATGAAGATTAAGCTTGCATATATCAAATGCTACACAGTTCTTTTATGAAAAGTCCCAATGAACCAGAAACACACTTTGATCTCAGCTGAAGGTCATGCACAGCTACACTGATAAATAATGAGTGATAAATAGTGGAACTGAAATACTATTTGCTACTGTTACTTTATGTATTTGGGTGTTGAGCTCTCAAGGTGAGGAGTGACTGTTCTGGCAGTGCAATATTTTTTTTCCAATTTACACCCAGTGACAGTATCTCTCACTTCCTTGGTTCCAGCACTGATTGCAGACACTGCAGTATTGCGCTTAAACCCCAGCCTGAGAAGAGCACCCCAGGCCATATGCATGAAGCAATTCCACTCCTTAACAATGTCTTCGAGCTCCTGTCAGGTTGCTGAATTAATGCCAATTGTGTGAAACTGCAGGGCAAGTTTGTTGACTTCGGTCCATGAGAAACTGGATTGAAATTTCCCAAATTGTTTAATTTAAGCAGCCATCAAACTAAAAGAATTTTTTTCATCCATGTGCAGAAAGTGAAAGAGCACACTCCCCTCCCACTGTGCAATGCAGTACTTCATTTAGTTTAATTGGTGAATACTTAAGGATGTCACAATCAAAATTCTTCATGATGTTTTAGAATGTTCAAAACCTGCCAGTCAATATAGCTGGTATTTTAAAATTATAATTTGGTTAATAAAATGGAAAGATTTTTTTGATGCTTTGTGGTGTTCTCAATCTGTTGGTTTTGGTTTATCCCAATTGTTAAGTGTCGTATTTTAAAGTATTTTGCACAACTTGAAAGATGCACATAGCATTATCATGGGGATGACCCAACTTGCAATATACAATCAAGAAAATTGTAAACAGTTAAAGTTCATGAGAGATTGTGAGTCCTATTATGCTGAAATTTCCTCTTGTAACATACCTAAGAACTGTCTCGCATATATTCTTGGGTTTATTGATAACCCACAAATAATAGCGTCCCTTTATTTTCTGGACTGGATATTTATGTTTCACTTGTGCTTCTTCAATCTATCTGAAGGCAGATCAAGCAAACGCTGATGAGATGAGGTCTGATACAAATCATTAAGCTGCTTTATTTCACAGCAAGTGAACCTACAGAGCATCAGTTCACTTAGTTCAATGACAACAAATTGTCTTTGCATAATAATACAAAAATAAAGAACATGCTGTGCTTCACACATCAGTGGGTCGTCTTGCTTGATTTAAACTAACTTCTGTGTTCCTCTTGCATTGCATTCTTCCAGCCTTTTTCTGGGCCTCTGCTTTCAAGCTTTCTATTTAAAAACCCTAACTCCATATCAACCAGTTTCAGAAGCCTGCAAGTCTGTCTCTCCCAGCCCTAAAAAATGTTCAAAGATTTTCCAATACATTGGGTATGAGCTGTTTATTAATTAGAGAAAAGTTAAGGAATAGTTTATTGTTTGTTCTCTGAAAAAAAGACTAAAGCTTGCTCATTAGCATCTGAACTACATATGGTATAGACTTCCTTTTATCTAAACTGCATGAAAATGCTCAACACATGTTAAAATGACTCTTTAAAAAGATATCTTGTGTGGAGAAATGGTCAAAGATTGTGAAATGTGACAACATGTGATTAAGAAAAATGAATTTTTAAGCTGGAGGATACATGGTTATGGCTACAGTGTGACGCTGACGGTAGGCACAAGCTTAATCAGTGCTTTGGGTTCTCTGACACATGACTGAGAACTCAAATTTGACAGACGTATGTTGAATGGCATTTGAGTTAGGGGTACAGTGGAGCGATATAGGAAAAGGAATATTAACTCAATACACAAGATTGTTCAGTGATCAAATGGAATATTAGTTGATTTGAGTGCTGGAACCCATCAAGACACATGCTTCAAAATATTCAAGCAGTGAAGTATCCGAATCAGTGCCCAAGAAAATAACTTAATTTGTTGATCCTGAGCTGCAGTTAGGTGGTTCTTTGTGATGATGCACATGCTGTGCTTTGTCTCCAACCCCAGACATTGCCAATGGTTCCTGGGCCCAAAATATAAAGGGTCCAATACTAATTTCTTCCTTCGCCCCACAAATGAACCAATCAATTTGTGACAACCAGTAGGTGATGAGATTAGGATTAGATGGCCTTTGGGTGACTCATCTCCAGACTGAGGCCACTCTGCCATTTACAAGGCACGAGTGTGATGAAATACTCAACCTTTGCATGGATGGGTGCAGCAGCCTCGGCTGCTATTAGATCAAAAACTATTAGAACAAAACAATCTACTTGATCAGCACCATACCTCTATACTCATCATTCAGCCCTCCATCACCATTCTCTGGATAGGTGGTAGTGTGATAAATGTCGATATATTGGATTATACTTATTTGGTGAAGTTTAAAAGTCTGGTTTAGAGTGTGTTTGATTGCTGCAGTCATGTTTATAAAATAATCTTGGTTTGAAAGACAACAAAGCTTTTAGATGCCGGAGGTGCTGAAACAAGCCAGTTGAAAACCGCGTTTGAAAACATCCAGCCAGAGGTTCTGCAGGGGTTCGGTCCGGAGTAAGATCTGTTCTGTAAAGCAGTGTCAAGAGATTTCTTTCTCAAAGAATAATTCTGTAAAGCAAGTTTACTCTGTGCCATTGGTATTTAGGGTGGATTGAGTGCTGAGATGGTCCATTTTCCTGTTGATTGTGGGAATAAATGATAGCAAGTAAGGGTATTGTATTCACTGTGTTGAGTAGTATTGTTTAAGGGTAGTTGTAAGCACTTTTTGGGTGTGATGTCAAAGATTTTAATGTTAGTAATAAAGTTTTGTTTAAGATATCATATCTCTATTCCTTTGTGTATTCACTCCTGGAGCGGAGTTCCTTTCCTTTCAGTCTTACAAAATTGAAATACAATATTGGAGATTCGGTCCACTGTCCTAGCCACTGTTGGGGTACGGTCTGGGATCATAATAGTCAAAACTGCATGCTTGGAAGGTGCTATCGAAGAAGGTTTGTCAAGCTGCTACAGTACAGCTTTATTTTTGGTAAGCTTAGAGTGCCCAATTTTTCCAATTAAGGGACAATTTAATACGGCCAATCCACCTAACCTCCACATCTTTGGGTTATGGGGATGAAACCCACGCAGACACGAGGAGAATGTGCAAACCCCACAGAGACAGCGACCCGGGGCTGGGATCAAACCCTGCTCCTCAGCGCCACAGGTAGCCGTGCTAAACGCTGCATCACTGTGCTGCTCGTGCTACAGTACATCTTGTAGATGGTGTACACTGCAGCCATATTGTGCTGATGGGGTAGGCAGTGAATACTTAAAATGATGGATTGGCTGCTTTGTCTTGGATATGGCAAGCTGTTGAGTGTTGCTACACTCATCGAGGTAATTGGAGAACATTCCATTACACTCCTCACTTTGTAGGTGATGAGAAAGCTTTGTGATATCATGAGGTGAGTGACTTGTGGCAGAATTCCCAGCTTCTGACCTGTTCTTCTAGTCACAGCATTTATGTGACTAGTTCAGTTAATTTTCTGGTTATTGGTGACCCCTGGGATGCTCCTGCTGTAAATTTGATGATAGCATTATTGAATGTCAAGAGATGTTTAGATTCTCTCAAGTTGAGATGGCCTTTGTCTGCTCTTGTGTGGTGTGAATTCTACTTGCCACTTGTCAGCCAAAGCCTGAATGCTATCCAGATCTTGTTGCATGCCAGCATGGACTGCTTCACATTCTGAGGAGTTGCAAATGGAACTGAACAGTGCACAATCATTAGCAAGCTTCCCCTCTTCTGACCTTGTGTTGGGGGAAAGGATCCTGATGAAGCAGCTGAAGATGGTTGGGCTCGTACACGACCCTGTGAGGAACTCCTGTGGTGGTGTCCCGGGGCTGAGATGGTAGGCTCTAACTGCTACAACTATCTTCCTTGGTAGTATTAACAACATTTCAATCACTTTGATGATGACTGAGAGTAGCTTATGGGGTAGTAACAGGCCGGGTTGGATTTTTCCTGATTTTTGTGGACAGGGCATACTTAGGCAGTTTTTTCTTTTGTCGAGTAGATGGCAGTTTTGCAGATTTCATGAACAGCTTGCCTGAGGTGAGATTAATTCTGAAGCACAAGTCTTCAACATTGTTTGCGTGTGTTTCCTCCGGGTGCTCCGGTTTCCTCACACAAGTCCCGAAAGACGTGCTGTTAGATCATTTGGACGTTCTGAATTCTCCCTCCATGTACCCGAGCTGGGGTTTGGCGACGAGGGAATTTTCAAAGTAATTTCTTTGCAGTCACAGCATTTAACACAGCATAAAGTAAACGTAGATCAGATGTCGACTTTCCTAGATTATAGGTCAATCTAGAAAAAGAGGTCACAGAAATTGGTTGAGAGAATAGAATAGAATCCCTAGAGCCGAGGGGCAGCACGGTGGCACAGTGGTTAGCACTGCTGCCTCACAGCACTGAGGACCCGGGTTCTATCCCGGCCCCGGGTCACTGTCCATGTGGAATTTGCACATTCTCCCTGTATCTGCTTGGGCCTCACCCCCAGAACCCAAAACGATGTGCAGGTGGATTGGCTATGTTAAATTGTTCCTTAATTGAAAAAAAAACAGAATCCCTGGCGTGCAGAAGGAGGCCATTCGGCCCATCAAGGCTGAACCAGCTCTTGGAAAGAGCACCCTACTTAAGCCCACGCCTCCAACCTATCCCCGTAACCCCAGCTTTTGGACACTAAGTGGCAATTTAGCATGGCTAATCTGCCTAACCTCCACATCTTTAAATGTGGGAGGAAACAGAGCACACGAAGGAAACCCATGCAGGCATGGGAGAAAGTGCAAACTTGACACGGACAGTCATCTGGGCTGGAATTTAACCTGGGACCCTGGTGCTGTGAGGCAGCAGTGCTAGCCATGGTGATAGATTTAGATCTGAGATAAGGAGGAACTGCTACTCGCAGAGGGTGGTGAATTTGTGGAACTCGCTGTACCATAGTGCGTTGGAACCTGAGTCATTAAATAGTTTCAAGAAGATAGATATATTTCTTATTTTAAAAAAATATGGGTTTAGGGTTATGGGGAGCAGGTAGAGAGGTGGATTTGAGATGGGAAGAGATCAGCCATGATCTGATTGAATGGTGGAGCAGGCTCGAAGGGCTGAATTGTCTACTTCTCCTAATTCCTATGAAGGAAGTTGAAGATGGTAGCAAATATTTTAGTCTTCTCTTTTGTGCTCACATGCTGGGTTCAGCCTTCATTGAGGATGGGTTGTTCATGAAATCTCCTGTCGCTTGTTATATTTGTCCACCACCATTCGTGACTGGATGTGGCAAAACTGCAGAGTGTTGGTCCTGTGCCTTGTCAGCTTTCTCTATTGTGTGGAGATGCCGGTTTTGGACTGGGATGAGCACAGTAAGAAGTCTTACAACAGCAGGCTAAAGTCGCAACAGGTTTGTTTCGAATCACTAGCTTTCGGAGCACAGCTGAGGGAGGAGCCTGGCTCTGAAAGCTAGTGATTTGAAACAAACCTGTTGGACTTTAACCTAGACTTCTTACTGAGCTTTCCCTATTGTTGGAGAACAAATAAGAAATTAGATCGCTAAATGAGACTCAGCAAAATTCGAACAGTGCTTTTCGCAACCAGTGAATGTCCCAAAACGCTTCCCAGCTTATATTCATTGTTGTAGTGCAGGAAATATAGGGCAGTAGTTTAAAAGTATAGACGGAGAAAGAGTAGGTTACTTTGAGACATTCACTTTTGGCATGGAGCTGATTAATCACTGGGTGCTTGGCAGAAGTTACATTGGCATGCACAGTATGAAATGAGGGGAGAGCCCCTTCCATTTTTACACTGCTTGCTGAAGTGGAATCTGGAAAGAAAAGTTCTTGAGACGGAGTGTCACTAATCTCTTTGTTAAAATGTTCATTATAAAGTGTTATTTGGACATCGTAATTCAAATTATTTAGCACTTTCTTGGTAAAAGTGGAGGGACTTGGGTGGCATGGTGGTTGGTACTGCTGTTTCACAGCACCAGGGACCTGGGTTCAAATACAGCCTTGGGTGACTGTGTGGAGCTTGCACTTTCTCTCTGTCTGCGTTTTCCTTCTGCACTGTAGGGATTCTATGACTTTCTCCTTATTCGGTGCTCTTAAAACATTGCAAAAAAATGTGGTTGTGTGCATCTTTAATCTTTTTAAAAAAAATTGGAGAAATTATTTTGTTCATGTTGGAATATGATTCCACAGTTACATCACCCGAGTGGTTGTTATTCATTTGCCAGTCTTGATCGTGAATGTCGGTGCAGAGTGTTGCGGCCAAGGCCAAAATCCTCTCATCTTCTCTATCTACACATTGCAGCAGCTACAAATGAGGGAAACCATTTGGCTCATTTTGTACCATGTATCTGAGCAACTCTTTTTAATTTGCCTAAGACCCTCTCTTCCCACTACCACATTCACTGGATAGAGTTTAGCAATGGGATCCCTTGCAAATTATTTTCCCCCCCATTTATATCAATTTATCACTGGCTGTGAACGGCTAACTGAGCTTGGTCCGGATTTGTGTGGTTCAGCTGCTTATCAGATAAACCTATTGGCATACGCCCTCAAATTTAATACATCTTAAATCATAAAGCATTTATAGCTTTTAAACTGAAAAGAATATTCTGATATTTGAGAGATAATTGCATTTAAGTGAAAAGCAGAATTATGATCTTTGGCATTCTCTTATGCTTTGATTATAAAATGAAAAACGGCCAGGTGTTTATTCTCCACTTGGTGGAGTAAGTGATGTGAATAGTTAGTATATGTTATTTAATAATTACCTAGTGAACTTGGGTTATTTTATGACTAAATATCACCTTGCTGAAGAAAAGCACAAACCATGTAATCTTTTGAAGTTGAGAAGAGAAATGCGTAAATGTTAATACTTTTAAAAACTTGAATTTTTAATATTGGTTGAAGGTTGTCTGTCCTTTTTTTAAAACAACCTGAATACGTTAAGTACTGAGTACAAAATAATTAACAAAGAATTTGTACTTTGAAAAGATTGTTTATTGTGAAAGAATATGTTAGCACATTTTTTGGATCAGTGCTGAAATCATAGAGAATGCATTTACCTTTGGAGTTGCTTTCATAAAAGATTTCCTCAGACGGCGCAATTTGAAAAACTAAGATCAAAAAGATGTGCAGCTCTGGTTTATTGCAACAATATGTAGAAATGCAAATTCCTGTATTGATGGCTGCCTGTTTGGAGATCATTAGGAACTGAAGTAATTGTTACAGCTTTCTCAACATTTGACTGTACTTCATCTTTTTCTTTAAAGTTTTTAAAATGTTGAATATTTGACTTTGATCTATTGGGGAATGCATCAACTTGAAAAAAAATTAAAATAAAAAAAACCCCAGGAGGACAGAAATGACTTGGCCAAGCTGCTATGTTGGATTCTGGCCTTTCATGCCAGCACTCGCAATGGTGTGAAATGAAGTAAATTACTGTCTCTGTCAAGGTGTATTCTTTTCAATTCTCACTCATTATTCTTGTCAGATATGTGTTAAATTATATACTCTCAGAAATTGCATGTAAGGATTTATAGGACATAAGTTATTAGGCACTTTGATTTTGTGTATATTTTCCTGGCAGGTTGGACCAGTTTTCGAAGTCAAAAATGTCAATGGGTTCTCTACTATGTATCCAGCAGAGATGGCTACAAAATAAATTTGGAATACAACTAGACGCTGGTGTGCAGTTTGATTTCAGTAGTCAATGGATTTTCTGAAATGTGCATATGCTATGGGTGGCATGGTAGCACACCGATTAGCACTGTTGCTTCACAGCGCCAGGGTCCCAGATTTGAATCCTGCTTGGGTCACTGTCTGTGCGGAGTCTGCACGTTTTCCTCGTCTCTGAGTGGGTTTCCTTCCACAAGTCCCGTAAGACGTGCTTGTTAGGTGAATTGGACATTCTGAATTGTCCCTCAGTGTATCCGAACAGGCGCTGGATTGTGGCGACTAGGAGATTTTCACAGTAACTTCATTGAAGTGTAAATGTAAGCCTACTTGTGACAATAAAGATTATTAATTATTACCCAGAAGAACAAGAAACCTCTTCTAAACACAATTTCAGCCTATCTACTTATTTCTAACATTGTCACATTTGATTTACCGTATATATTTTCTTATATATTTGAGGTTAAACTCTTGACGTTGAGATCTTTTCCTGGGCATGGAAGTGGCAAGAAATGAGACGTTCTCAAATGTAATAATTTTAATGCAGTGTTTCAGTAATGGTTAATGAACTTCAGAACTGAAATGTGTTTAGAGTATACAATTTATGACCTAAATTGTTAATTCATATTGATGTCGAACTTGCCGTTTATTGGCCACTGGAAAGTCCAGAGTTTTAAAAAATTTAAAGTACCCAATTCTTTTTTTATCAATTAAGGGGCAATTTAGCGAGCCCAATCCACCTACCCTGAACATCATTTGGGCCGTGGGGGTGAGAACCACACAGACAATGGGAGAATGTGCAGACTCCACACAATGATCCCTGAACCTGGGTCCTTGGTGCCATGAGGCCGCAGTGCTAACCATTGCACCACCATGCTGCCCAGGAAAGTAGTTTTATAGCCATTGGCAGTACTCTCCACGCACTCACTCATTCTCCACACGCTCACTCATTCTCCACACGCTCACTCATTCTCCACACACTCACTCATTCTCCACACACTCACTCATTCTCCACACACTCACTCATTCTCCACACACTCACTCATTCTCCACACACTCACTCATTCTCCACACACTCACTCTCCTCACTCTCCACGCACTCACTCATCTCATCTCACCTACTCACCTCATCTCCACACTCACTCACACTCACTCACTCCACCCTCACTCTCCTCACTCTCCACACTCACTCACTCATTCACTCGCACTACACACTCACTCATTCACTTGAACTACACACTCACTCCTCACTCATTACTCTCCTCTCACTAACTCGCTCACTCTCCACGCACTCGCTCACTCTCCACGCACTCGCTGACTCTCCACGCACTCGCTGACTCTCCACGCACTCGCTGACTCTCCACGCACTCGCTGACTCTCCACTCGCTCACTCGCCACGCACTCGCTCACTCGCTCACTCGCCACGCACTCGCTCACTCGCTCACTCGCCACGCACTCGCTCACTCGCCACGCACTCGCTCACTCTCCACACACCCTTAACCAAACCCCCACCACCCATTCATTTAGCTTAGAAACTTACCTCCTCCCTTTCAATGGGACCTTCAATCTCATCTGCTTCATGGCTTGTGGTAAATGATAGAAGAGAACAGATATCATTCAAACTCAGGACTGGGTCTAAGACTGCCATTGTCCAAAAGTCCAGTCTATCCCAGGTTACCCTGAGCGGTAAGATATTCCAAAAATTTGAGTAACAAGTGAATCTAGCCTTTTCACGCTATTACTATGCAATAACAACACATATGGTGTTGTGGCACTAATGCTGCCATCAAGCCAAAAGACGTTCTGCCTATCATACAAATGAATAATGTGGTATATGAATTTTAGTACCAATGTGTGATGCTATGATTATAGGCTGTACATCCCAAAGACTGGCAGATTGCATAAAACAGCGAGTCCCTCTGGGTGTTCGCAACAGGCAAGGTACTGACCGTACCCAACCATCTGGTGTTTGCAAAACTCAAAACAAAGTGTCCAACATCAGATGCCATTCCACGTTTACACAATATTTGCTAAACAATCCTAAGCATGCTAAGAACCACACTGACAATGAATTTAAGGTCATGATTTGGTTTGCAATGTGGCTCACTTACGCTTGCCAGAAGTATTAATACACTAGGCCTTGTCCTTTGCAGATAGAAGACATGTACGTGTACACACTGTGCAGTTTCTACTTATCAAGATAGGTGACAGGCATTGACTGGTTCTTTCCCCTGGGAAACACCCTGACCAATCGGAGTCGGCCGGCTTGGTACGAATTTAAACAAAGCTTGGCAGTTAACTGTCAATCATCATTTATCTGGTGCATTCTCCATGACCACTTGCCAACCAATCAGCACACTCTTTAGCAACGTGCCTCTTTTTTCAGGAAGACTTCACTCCTTTGTTCATCTGGCTCCACATGCTCTAGAAAATCTACTTCTATATATGCTATAATCTCATCCAATTACACTATTTCTGAACCATGTTCCCCAACTTTTCATTCATGCACCCTTTATTCCTTTCAGTCCAGAATACTACTGCTAACATTCTGCCTCCAATTTATTGTGGATGGCAAATGATTTGTGTCCCTCACATTTTGAATTATTTCTCGAAGTTCACCATCTCTTTTGCCATCAAAAGCCACTTTTCACCATGGCTGGGGACTTCAACCAGGCCAACCTCGCGTGTCCTGCCATAATTCCACCAACATATCTCCTGTCCCATCATAGAATTTACAGTGCAGAAGGAGGCTATTCAGCCCATTGAGTCTGCACCGGCTCTTGGAAAGAGCACCCAACTTAAGCCCGCACCTCCACCCTATCCCAGTAAACCAGCAACCCCACCTTAGCTAAGGACAATTTAGCATGGCCAATCCACCTAACCTGCACATATTTGGTCTGTGGGAGGAAACCGGATCATCCGGAGGAAACCCATGCAGACACGGGGAGAACGTGCAGACTCCGCACAGACAGTGACCCAAGCTGGGAATTGAACCTAGGACCCTGGAGCTGTGAAGCAACTGTGCTAACCACTATGCTACCAACATGGGGGCCCTAACATCCTTGACCACTGCTATTCTACCATCAAGGGTGCCTATCACTCCATCCCCCGACCACATTTCAGAAAATCAGACCACAAGACGGTGCCTCTTCTCCCGGAATACAAACAGAAACTTAAGCGGGAGGATCCAGTTAAGAAGGCCGTGCAATGCTGGTCTGAGGCAACAGAAGAGCTTCTATGCAACTGCTCGGAGTCAGTGGATGGGTCCATATTCAAGAACTCGGCGGCTGATGAGTATGCCACTACTGTCACAGATTTCATCAGTAAGTGTATTGAGCACTGTGTGCCAAAGAAGGTAGAACGTGCGTTCCCCAACAGGAAACGATGGTTTAACCGGGCGATCCACTCCCTACTAAAGTCCAGGTTTGAGGCTTATGATCCTGACCTATACAAGAAATCTCGGTATGACCTCCGCAAAGCCATCAGGGACGCCAAGGTGAAATGCCAGACTAAGCTAGAGTCCCAGTCTAATGAGACAAACTCTCGTTGGTAGTGGCACGGTTTAAACAATATAACTGGCTACAAAGCAAAGCCGAGTAAAATCCCAAGCAACAGAGCACTCCTCCCCCAATGAACTCAATGCATTCTATACTCATTTTGAGCAGTAAGCCAACAAACCCCTGTCACCTGCCTCAATAGGCTTGAACACACCCATACCTACTGAAATTAGATTAGTCTTCTTGAAAGTGAACCCACGGAAAGTAACGGGTCCTGACCGAGTCCCTGGTTGTGCACTCTGATCCTGCGCAGACCAACTGGCGGGTGTGTTCGCAAATATCTTTAACCTCTCCCTACTCCG
The DNA here is from genome assembly GCF_902713615.1 of Scyliorhinus canicula. NCBI lineage: Eukaryota > Metazoa > Chordata > Chondrichthyes > Carcharhiniformes > Scyliorhinidae > Scyliorhinus > Scyliorhinus canicula. The sequence goes on along the minus strand of NC_052166.1, from coordinate 44,598,816 downwards.
TTCCAAGGTTCCCGGGTGCCAAAGAAGAGCTAGGCAATGTACCTCGAGGACTTCTGACCGGTGGCCTTGACATCTATTATTCTGAAGTACTTCAAGAGGTTAGTCATGAGACACATCAACTGCAACCTTCCAGATTGCCTTGATCCATTGCAATTCACTTACCGCCACAACTGGTCTGCAGCTGATGCCATCTCCCTGGGCACCTCATTTTGGAGTATCTCGACAACAGGGACACCTACATCATTGACTGCAGTTCCGCTTTCAACACTATAATCCTAACCAAGCTCAGATCCAAACTCCAAAACCTAGGACTCGGCTCCTCCCTCTGCAACTGGATCCTCGACTTCCTGACCCACAGACTGCAATCTATAAGGATAAGCAACGACACCTCTTCCACTTTAGTCTTCGATATCGGGGCCCTGCAAGGCTGCATACTTAGCTTCCTACTTTACTCCCTATGCACACATGACTGTGTGGCAAAATTTGGCTCCATATCTACAGGTTTGCTGATGACATGACTGTAGTGGGTTGGATCTCAAACAGCGATGAGTCAGAGGAAAGAAGGGAGATTGAGAACCTGGTGCAATGGAAGCAATCTCTCCCTCAATGTCCGCAAAACTAAGGAGCTGGTCATTGACTTCAGGAAGTGAAGTGTCATCCAGACCCCTGTCTGTATCAACAGTGCCAAGGTGGGGATGGTGGACAGCTTCAAATTCCTCTGAGAAAACATCACCAACAATCTGTCCTGGCCCACCCACGTTGGCGCTGCGTACAAGAAAGCACAACAGCGCCTGTACTTCCTCAGGAAATTGAGGAAATTCGGCATGTCCACAACGACTCTTACCAATTTTCATAGATGTGCCATAGAAAGCATCCTGTCTGGCTGCATCACAGCTTGGGGTGACAACTGTTCAAGACCGTAAGAGAGAGTCGTGAACACAGCCCAGTCCCGCGAGCCCCCTTCCCATTTATTGACTCTGCTTACACCTCCAGCTGTCTTGGGAAAGCAGGCAGCATAATCAAAGACCCCTCTCACACGGGTTATTCTCTCTTCCAACCGCCTCCTTCGGGCAGAAGATACAAAAGTATGAGAACACGCACCAATAGGTTCAAAAACAATTTCTTCCCCACTGTTACCAGACTCCTGAAGTGGACAGAACTGATGTTTTTATGCATCTTCTCTACAGTTGTAGCACAATAGACACAGTATACCTCACCTGCTGTCTACGTTTATGTATTTTCATATGTATCCTCATGTATTTATCGTATATTCTATGTTTCATGTATGGAGCGATCTGCCTGGACTGTACGCAGAACAATTTCACTGTACCTCGGTACACATGACAAACCTGAATCAGTTAACACCACTGTGTAATTGCTTTTGGCCACTTCCCACCTTCAGTATCTTTGATGTTTTGATGTCCGCTGTGTTTTTCCCGCTGCTCTGTGCTCAATAATCCTATGATATTTCAGTACTTTTGGAGATAGATAAATGCAAGTTTCTGCATCAACGTCAATTGAATGACCGTCAGATCGCTATTTCTTCACATAATTCATGTAAAGGTGTCATGGAACATATGTTTTAAAAGTTAAAAATAAATAAAAACCGTGGGAGGACATTCATTTTAATAGTATGTACCCTGCCCGCCAAGGACAGGGAAAGGTTTCTCCACTTCTGCAGGTCTGACTCGATCTCATTCACCAAACTAGAATAATTTAATTAATGAAGCAAGGCCCAGTCGTGCATATAATCAAGCCGGTTCAGTTTTCAGAATGGGCATCGTCGATAGTCCCTGTCCTTAAACCATATTGTTTGATGAAGATTTGTGAAGACCATAAACTGACCATAAATCAGGTTGCCCAGGTCGATCGGTATCCGGTTTCCCGAATTGGGGACCTCTACGCTGAGCTGGCGGGCGGCTTGACTATTCAAAACTGGACCTCAGCCATGCCTACCTGCAACTGGGATTGGACGAGGCGTTTCAGTCATTTGCTCCAATTAATAACCACAAAGGACTCTTCCAATATAGCAGACTACCGTTCGGCATTGCTCCTGCCTGCATTATGTTCCAGTGCTCGATGGAAAGATTCCAGGGGATTTCCAGTAATGTTTTACCTTAATGACATGCTAGTCATTGACACTGCAGCCGAAGAATGCATGGTCAATCTAGAGGAAGTATTAAAGAGGTTTCTGGGTGCGGAGGTCCGCCCAAAACACACACAATGTACGTTTCAGGCCTTCGAAGTGATATACCCAGGATATCACATTGATGGGACAGGGTTGCACCCTTTGGATGAAAAGATCAAGGCCATAACGAGACATCCCCGCAACCAAAATTGTTAGCAAACTTAAATCCTTCCTCGTTATGGTCAATTATTATGGAAGGCTCATTTCAAATTTAGCCACAACATTGGTACCATTACACTAGCTATTTAGGAAGAATAGGCGCAGCAATGGAGAAAACCTCAAGAGGAAAACTTCCGAGTCATAAAATAATGATTACAGTTTTCAGACCTCTTGGGTGTATTATGACTGGGAAAACCAATCGTGCTTCGATGTGATGTGCCCCCTTACGGTATATGGATAGTCTTATTTCACAAAATAGGAAATGGTTTGGAGCGCCCTATTGCCTTTGCCTTAAGTAGCATTTGAGAAGCAGAACAGAACTATGCCCAGATTGAGAATGAGGGCTTAGTGATTATATACAGTGTGAAGAAATTCCACAAATGTGTGTACTGTCGACCGTTTGGCATAGTGGCTGACCACAAGCCAGTACTGGGCCCTTTTAAGGGACAACCATACCGCCATAGACTCGGCAATGGTGCAACGTCCGACTTTACTGTTGACAGCCTAAAAATATGCTTTCCAGCACCAACCTGGGACGCAAGTTGCTCATGCATTAAGTCGCCTGCTCCTACTCAAGGGTATTCCACCACCACTAGCAGCACAGGGATCATTCTGCCGTTAAACTTCCTAGACACTCTGCCAGTGTCCGCTGGGCACAACTGCACCTGGATCCAAGGAGACCCTATTCTTTAAAGGTTAAAAGAATTACATAGACTGGGTGGTGTTATGAGAAGTCTGAACAGCTGAAGATCTACCTCAGTTGTAAAGACAAGTTGATATGTAAGGATGACATGACTCTATGGGAATCTCAAGTGGCTATTCTGCCTCTGTTAAGGGGGCCCCTCCTACAAGAGATGAATAGTGCCCATCCAACGCAGAATCTGGCATGCAGCTGTGCCTGATGGCCGCCATAGATAAAGTCATTGAAGAACTAGTGCCACCCTTGCCAAATACAGAAATCTTTGCTGCCTTTTGCCCATCTTGGGAATGGCCAGGTTGCCCATGGATTTTTTGTAGTACTGGTGAATGCCCATTCAAGTGGCTATCTGTTCAAGAGATGGGACCACTACATTGGTGGCCACAATGGATATCTTGCAACAAGTGTTTGTCATCCACGGGCTTCCCGAGTCAATCATTTCGGACAATGGCGCCTTCTTTACTGGCAATGATTTCCAAGTTTTTATGCATGTAAATGACATAACGACACACGAGGACAGCCCTCTGTCACCCAACATCAAATGGTTTGGCTGAGAGTGCTGTTCAAACTTTCAAGATTGCCATGAGAAAGTTATTGGATAAACCACTTCGCTAGCGGTTGGCTAATTATTTGTTCTTGTAGTACAACTCAACCCCTCATTCCACCAAGGGGGTCACATATACTTGGCTACTCATGGGTCTTCAGTTGATCTTGTGTTTCTAAATTTGGCGGGAAGGGTGGAGGCACGTCAGACCTCCCAGAAGAGCCAGCAGTCTGAGTAGACAGGTTGTTTCAGGTGGGAGATGTGTTTTTTGTCTGTAGTTTTGCTTGAGGTCCACCTTGGTTAGCAGGACAGGTTGTAGCCCAGTGAGAATCAGTGTTTTATGTGGTCAAATTTAACGGGAAAATGATCATAGAGCAGATCGACCACTTGAGGAGTCGACCCATGAGCACCAAGTACAGTTGATATATTGGGGGGATTTTCCTCCCTCTCTCTGGCATGTTTTGTAACCAGCTACCATTTGCTTATGAGGATCAAAGCAATCCTGATTTTAATTTAATATGTATATATAGTGTGTAAATATTTAAAGAATGATTCTTCAGATTTAAATATTTTGTAAATAATTCTGGAATTTTTAATATTTGGTGTTTGACTGATTTTTTTGCCTCCCTGTTTAACTGCAAAGGCTTATGTGGCTCACCAATGGCTGGCAGCGTGATCTTCTGGTCGCACTGTTGCCAGCGGGGTTCGCACCCCTCACCGCCGCAAATTCCACGGCGGAGGTCAGTAAGCTCCCTCCAGTGTGAACGGCTTGAAAATCCTGCCCAATACTTCATGAAATGTGGGATGGTTGGATGTAGTCTTGTTTTCCCATCTCTTTCTAGATCTTGACTGGTAAATGTGACATCCAGGCAAACCAGAATATGAATGCCTATTTCATCAAGTTATGAATTTGAGGCCTTCCAGCTATCTCAGTTGACTGAGCACATAGTTTAAGAATGTGTACTTCTCTTTGTTTTAGCGCAGGCCATAAGCAGCGAGTGTGTTGGTTGACCTATTGAATGCCTCTGCCGACATTGGTATGGATTGGTTACTAAGGGGTGTGGAAGAACAGAAGCCAAAATCCAACTCCGATTTTTTTTTTTGCTGACCTCCATTTGGCAGCTCTGCACAGCATACAGCTGTAATTACTGCGCCATGTATGCTTGCTGTGAAGTGTGCAGAAATAGAAGTTTGGCGTCTGCAGAAATGTGGCAATTGAACTGTTGTTTTGCTTCGGCTTAGTGTGTCATCTCCTGCTTTTGACGCACCTGAACTTGCAATCCAAAGAAAGCTAACAGTCTGCTATCTTCTGCAGCTCTTTTATGGAGAGATACTATTGTTTCTTCACTGTGCTCAGTTGGGGAATTGATTTGAACGTTGACGTTTTTCCTTTGCAACCATATTTTGTGCATTTGTTTTGATTGAATAGAGGCTAATAAAATGTGCTAGAAACCATGAATTTCTAGGGGGAAAGTAGACATTCATATATTGACTGTTCAATATTAAGTATGGAGTTAAAAAAAAAGATAGTTCAATGAGCAGCCAAAGCTATTAATCCAAACGCCCTAGATTTATGCTATGCCCATTGCTGCTGTTTTCTGTTACCCCTTGTTATATTTACAGCAAAAAAAGTAACACATAATCCTTGTTACTCATTAGTGTTACTGTTAAATGCATGGTGTAACAAATAAAATATTCAATGTTCCTTGGCTTTTGTGAAACTTTTCTTGCTTTACCTTAAGTTCAAAACTTAAATTGTGTTTTATTTATTACAATGTTGAGATATTTAGCAATTAGAAAATAATACTTGCATGATATTGGATTTATGCACTTGATGCAAAGTTACAAATTTATTCATGTTTGTAGCATTTGGAAATTATAGGCATTTAAGATTCAAAGAAAATTGGCAAAGTGTAAACAAAGGCTAATGCTTGATTTATGTTGCTGCCCAAAACCAATTTCACTCTTTGTATTTCAGTGGCCAACCTTTCAAAACTCAAGTCAGGAAGGCAAACTTGACACAAACAAGATCATAGGTTTTCGATATTGTATGCTATTTTACTGATTGTTTGCACAGAAAGTTGCCGTTTGATGTGCTTTCACCCATTTCCTTGAAGTCCATGTTCTATTCTCTGATTTTCCAATCATTCATCTTATCTTTTTAACTGTGTCATTTATCTTTCTTCTCTTGCATGTGTTCCTTTCCTTTCTTTCTCTCTGTCATTCTCTTTCATTCAGTTCCATTCCTTATTCCTTTCTCCCTGTACCTCCCCACCTTCGCTCCATATCCATCTCATTCCTCCTCCGCCTCTCATTCTTGTTCTCTTGCAGTGACTCCTCTATTCCTCCATTCTAATAAGTCAATGTAGAATTTTTGACATTTCAGCACCAAGAAAGGCTTTTTAGATGATCATGTGTGCTGCTAGTTCCATATCAAATTTACCTGCTCTTACCCTGTGTCCTAGTGATACTTTTCTTGTCACATATTTATCTCAATCCCTTTTAAATGCAATGATTCACTTAGCTTCGATTGCTATTTCATCTGATGCTCTGTGCTGAACCTATCTTTATCAATCCTCAATCAAAACTGAATAATCTAGTTTCTTATATGTTCTCATTAAATCTAAAATGCACCATTTTCCACAATTCTATTATCTTACCCTGCAATGGGATTCCTAAAAGTTCTTAGTCCAACTTCTTTAACACCACAGAGGCTGGTAGCTTGTTCAGATGCGTACTTGTAGCAGCAATACTGCTTCACTCTTGCTTTGTGCTGTTTTTTAGAAGCTGATTGTGGGCTGTAGGCATTGAATGTGTGGGTAGGTACAAAGAGCAGTATTTAAATCAGAAGAGAACTGAATAAGACTCGTAATGCTGATTGACTATCTCAATTGTATGTACTTGTGTGATGATTATTTTGGGACTATGAGTACATAGGGTTCACTTTCCTCCACTTTCTTTTATTTTTTTTAAAAATTAGATGGTTGCAAAATTGAACAGGTTCCCTTCAGGACGGGTGCTTTTTCCTGCCCAATGCTTTTTATTGGCACCAGGTGTATAGCCAGAAAAATATACCTCAAAACGTTCAAATATTTTAGTCTTATCCGTACATTGGATTTTAAGTAGTATTATTGCTATATATGCTTGAAACTATGAAAAAAGAACAAATGGTGGAAAATATTTAACCTCCCTTCAAATGGATATTCTGCATATAAATAGGAAAATAACTTTTGCCCATGCTAACCACGACTTTCCACTTAACATTTTAGAAGAATTCAATAATGAGAGGGTTTGCATTCATTCTTTTTGTTGACTTAATATGTTTGCTGGGTGTTTCTTAAAATGGTAAAAAAAAGGAATCACCCATTCTCCTTTTCTCCAAACATTACTGCGCAATTACTGGACATTTTGGTTTTGAATTACTATTTAAGAAATGCAAACAACGTCTGGAGCATTGGATTCTGTGAATGCAGGATTATTTAACCGTGACTCATTGACTCATTTGTCAGTAGTTCTGAATGAATAAGAAATGGCTTCAATTCAAGAATGGCAAAATTAAAGCCACCCTGTTCAGCTGCACCATGACTCTGCCTCCAACAGATGAAATGCTGTACCTCTCAGCTTCCTCTTAAATCTCCACTTCCTAGCCATCACCATCTATTTTGATCTCCCTGGCAACATTGCTCACTTCAATTCCTGCTTTAACCACAGTGGAGCTGAATGGTTTGGAAAAGTGACTGGATTTCAAACATACTTCATTAACTCTAAAGTGCTTTGGGATGTCCTGTAACTGCGAAAGTTGCTATATAAATTCAAGTCTCTTTCTTTTTTTTCTTGATGTTTGTATGTATTTCTCACCTCCAGTCTTGATTGTTCATTGTCTCCCAAGTTCTGCTATTCAGTGTTTTGTAATCAGCCCATAATTTCCTCCACATCGCATACTTCACAGCCCATAAATCTGCCCTCCAATGGCCAAAACCAAACTTTTTGAGATTCTGTTCTTGCATACCATCCTTTCTACGACTTGGCTTTCTTTTCCCATGTCCCTTCTTGTGCCTTGAACTCTTCTTGTGCCTCGTACTTGTTTGCTCCTCTTCTGCTTCACCTTCAGCAACAGACCCTTCATATGTCGCAATTTGGAACATTCTCCAACTAAGTCACTCCACCTCTTTCAAACCATTACTCGGAACCTGGTTATTTAAGCCTCTATGAAGTTATTTGGAACAATTGGTTAAATGTACCATATTAGTGAAAATTGGGCAATACCTCCAGTATTATCAGCTGTTAATGTCATCAAAGAAGTTATGAATATCAATACGGATTCCTGACGAGGAATTGTTAGCTTCTCTCTTGTTGAAGGTGGATATTGCTCACCACTTGTCTGACACAAATGAGTCACTTTTAAGCTGCCTGGATGCTCTCCAGATCATATTGCATTCGGGCATGAACTGCTTCATTATCTGAGGAGTTATAAATGCAATTCGGAACACTGCAATCATCAGCAAACATCTCCACTGCTGCCCTTATGCTGAAGGGAAGGACATTGATGAGGCAGCTGAAAGTTGTTGGCCCTCGGACACTGCCCTGAGGAACTCCTGTAGCAATGTCCTGGGGCTGAGAGGATTGGCCTCCAGCAGCCACATCCATTTCCTCTGTGCCAGGAATGATTCAAGCCTATGGAGAATTTTCTCCAATTCCCATTGGCGTCAGTTTTGCTAGGGCTCTTGACGCACTGTGTCAAAAATTGCCTTTGTGTCAAGGGCTCTCATTCTTACCTCGCTTCTGGAATTAAGCTTCTTTGTCCCTGTTTTGAACAAGGCTATAATCAAGCCTTATGTCGGATTTTGGGTAACCCAAACTGAGCATCAATGAATAGGATTGTGGTGAGTAAATGGCACTTGATAGCACCGTGGATGACACTTTCCATCACTTTGTTGCTGATTGTAGTAGTAATTGGCCGGATTGGATTGGATATTATTTGGAGCAAATCAAATTTGCTGTAGACTGGCTGCTGTGATGGTAAGGACTTTGAGGAGGCCAAGATGGCTCATCCATTCAACACTTCTGACTGAAGATTGTTGCAACTGCTTCAGCCTGGTCTTTTATACTCAAACGCTGGGTTCCTCCATCATTATGGTGGGGAATGTTCAGAGAGCCTCCATCTCCCGTCAGTCATTCAATTGTCTATTACTATAATTGTGTATGGGAAAACTGCAGAGCATTGGCCAGATCTGATGATTGTGAGGTCACATATCTGTGTCTACAGCATGCTGCCTCTATTGTTTAACATGTTGCCCTGTATTGTTGCTTCACCAGGTTGGCACCTTGTCATTTGCAACTGGGGCTGCTCCTGGAATGCTCTTGTACACTCAGTGATGCACGTGGTTGTTCCCAAGATTTGATAGTAATGGTAGAGTGACAATTAGTCACAATGTGAAACAATTAGTTACAGATTGTTGTCGAATAGAATTTTGATGTTAGCACAGCGTGCCATAGAGCCCAGATTTGAGCTTTCAGATTTGTTCTTTAGCTCTCACACTTTGTAGGGTGGTATGTCATACAGCATAATGGAGGGCGTCCTCAGTGTGAAAATGGGCATTGACCCCACAGAACTGTACAGTGGTCACTCCTACCGTCACGGACAGATATTTCTGAGATGGGTAGATTGGTGCGCTAGATCAAGTAGATTGGTCCCTTTTGTTGATCCACTCAACACCTACTGCAAATCTGATCCAGGAGCTGTGTTCTTCACTGGTGCTTTCAGATCACTTTGTAGTGGAAATTGACAGCTCCCACCCAGAGTATATTCTGTGCTCTTCTTCCAAATGATGTTCAATTTGAAAAGGTACTGATTCATCGATTATGGGAAGTCAATAATCAGCAAGATAGTATTCCTGTCCAAGTTTGACCTGATACCATGAGACTTCATGGAGTCCAGAGTCAATGACACTCCTCTGGTGGATCGACCCTGCTTGTGGAATGGAACATACCCAGAGCATAACAGAGGAGCCTGAAACGTTGGCTGAACAGCATGTTTCTGTGAGTGCTACTATTTAAGGCTGTCGCTTGACTGGTCGGTGGAATATTTCTCCCGATCTTGGCACAGGTCCCCAGATGTTCATGCAGAGGACTTTCCAGGATGAATGGGTTTGATGTACTTTTGTGATTCCAGGTGCCTTGGTCGATGTCTGGTGGTCTGTCCAGGTTTCGTCTTGTTTTTTGTGCAAGTTGAGTATATCAGAGTGGCTTGCTAGACCATTTAACAGGGCAGTTAAGAGTCACCCACACTGCTGTGGGTCTAGAGTCTCATATAGGTCAGCCTGAATATGAATAGCAGAATATTTTCCATGAAGGAAGTTAGTGAACCGGGTGGTTTTTACAATAACCTGGCAGTTTCGCTGCTAACATTAAGCTTTGTATTCCATATCTCATTTTTGTAACTGCATTTAACTTTCCCAACTGCCATTGTAGGGTTTTAACTTGTCTCCAGATCATTTAGATCTGGATTACTTGTCCAGTAGTATATATAGTATGCCACTGTACTGGCATGCATGTAAAATACTTCTTCATTTGGTTTTGAAGTCTCAGCGTACTATTTTGTGAGACAATACCCGAGGTTCTAACGCATTAGGCTGGATTCTTCGCCCCTACCCACCAAAAGATCGCCATGACCTCTGGCGGGAATTTTTGGTCACCGGCGGGCGCGGCTGACGAATCCCGCCCAGTATGACAGAACCTGTCATTGAGAATAGTGATATTTCTGGCTGCCGGCAGCAGGGGTCTTTACATTTGTTTTCTAGAATTTATGATCATTCAATTTGAGATTCTTCTAAATATTGTCAATTTCTCTCCCAAATATATTTTTAATGTGAGATTAATTGGACTCATTAGTTGTTAGGATTAACCATTTCTGGCAAAGGAACAATGCCAAACTTATAAAATGGAAATGATCAGACCATTGTCACATCTTTTTCATTCTTAGATCTAAGAGTTATAAGCATAATTTAAATGACATATCCTACTTTGTTATTGGAATGCATTTGGTATTAGCAGCCCAAATCAATTGCCAGAGGTTGCCTTTCTGTTACAAGCTCTATTGAATTGTGCTCATATAGCTGTTATCATGCACTTTTATTTATTTGGAAAGCATTAATGTGATGCATGCCATTCACCTTTCTGGTCTGCATTTGTCTCTAATGGTATCTACTTTGGCTATCGATTTGTGCTTTTTGAATATTTTTATTCAATCAGGTTGATAGCAGCAACTTTGGTAATGCCTGAATAAATGGCTCAGATATTCTGAATTATCACCTTACATTTAAAAAATTAAAAAAAAAAAAAATTTAGATTACCCAATTATTTTTTCCAATTAAGGGGCAATTTAGCGTGGCCAATCCACCTACCTTGCACATTTTTGGGTTGTGGGGGCGAAACCCACGCAGACACGGGGTGAATGTACAAACTCCACACAGACAGTGACCCAGAGCCGGGATCGAACCTGGGACCTCAGCGCCGTGAGGCGGTTGTGCTAACCACTAGGCCACCGTGCTGCCCTTATTATTACCTTACATGCACTGAGGGCAGCTAATGCTGAGTCGATTCATTTAGAGTTCACACAAAAGCAAACTACTGCAGATGCTGGAAATCTAAAATAAAAATAGAAATTCAGGTTTCAGCAGATCTGACTGCATTTGTGGAGAGAGAAACAGATTTAACATTTCAGGAAATCTTACAAACCTGAAAAGTTAATTTTGTTTCTTCCTCCACAGATGCTGCCAGACTTGCTGAATATTTTAAGCATTTTGAATTTCCGATTAATGTTACCTGACCATGTATCTGGTGGAAGTTCTGGAAACAGCTTGTTGCATTTCGTAATATGGACCATTCTTCTTTGCATTTGCAATATCATCTTGGGGCGTCTGGTTAGTTTTTAACATAATGCATCTAAACAAAACCACAGCAGAAAGGTAGGCACTGTGCCCACTGCTCCCTGGAAACCTTGATCTATTGCCAAAGTATTTAAACAATTTATTGTTTTGGATTTTCAATGCACAACTGTTTCTCAAATCCCTTACTAATTAATCCCGTTAATTCTTTGTAGACTTGTTCTGTGTGGTGCATTTGACCCTCTCTTTGGAGGCAACCAATTTATTTTTTATGCAGAGTAAGGGCCATTGGGAGAAGTTAGTGTTTTTAAGTGAGGACTTGTAGATGTGTCAGGAATAGTTCAGGGTTGGTGGCACAGTTTGTTTTATCTCATAATGTATTGCTTTGCCCTTTGAATGGGGTTGCCAAGGGATCTGCAAATGTTCTGTCATTACGTGAACAATGCTACCAATATTTTCACAGTATTCTGTAATCACCTCTTGAAATGTTGATAGATTATAATTACATTCAGACTTTTATTGCAACAAAAGAATAAATTGCTGATTTGTCCTTTTTAAAATAATAACATGAAGGAGAATTTCTTTCAACCCTACGGTTACATTCTACCTTTGTTACGGACTTAAGCTCAGTGTGAGAGTTTTGTACAAGAAGAATTTATTTGCCAGGTTTTTTTAATACCTCAGCTTTTAAAAAAAAAAAACAGGTGTACAATTGATTTGTTCTGAGCTTTGCTAAAACACTAGGTGTGCAGATCTTTGAGTAAGATATGGAGCTATTTTCCCAATCTTCTGACGTTCTGTGTGCCAGGCAATCTTGTGAGATCTACCCTGCTCTTGTATTGCCTTCTGACTGTAAAGCTTGCTCAGAAAGCAGGATTGCCAACTTCTGATGTACTTTCAGCCGACAAAGCGAAGCAAGAAAGTAGCAAGCAACCGTATTTCCTAAACAGGAAATAGGAAGGGGTTCAGGGACATTTAAGTTGCACATTGATGTTTTTTTGAATAGTCTTTATTGTCGCAAGTAGGCTTACATTAACACTGCAATGAAGTTACTGTAAAAAGCTCCTAGTCGCCACATTCTGGCGCCTGTTCGGGTACACAGAGTGAGAATTCAGACATTTGGAAGGTTTAGTGCAGGAAGTTCATCTTATCTCAAATCTGATATTGGAAGATTAATAAAATTGAGCAGTAGCTTTCCTGTATTTGATAATTTCAGTCAGACTATCGTGTCAGATAAATTATTTGAATCTGATTGACGTTATTTAAAATGTTGAAATAACTTGTGTTAGGATACTGGATCAGACCCCAACATTTGTTCGTGTACTGGACAACAAACCCAAACAAGTTTTTTTTCATTTGTAAAATTGTGAGGAAAGGTTACTTCACCTCAGGAGTGATGACTCTGACCAATATGTATAGTTTATGTTAAAACAAACTTTAATTTAAACACATAATTAACCACATTAACAATGTAATGAAATAACTTTGCAATATCAGTTAAACAGTTCTGAAATAAAATGGAAAAAAATTGTAATTTACTATCTACACCTGTCACTAATTCCAATTAAGCAACCCAATACAGTTCAAATACCACTTACAAATAAAGTTAACAAAACAAGTTTACTTGTTTAGTTGTGTACAGATTTTTGGAGGGAGTTCCTTTCAAGAGCAAATCCAGTACACATCTGCTCAACCTGTATCAAACTGTGGTTCAACTTAAAATCCTATAACAGACTGCAACACTACAGATAGACCTGGCTCCTCACATTAATTACCTCATCTGTATCCCAATAAGTTCCATGACCTGTTTAGCTAGGACTAAAAACCACTCCCTCATAAATTATCTACACCCCAGGAAATTTCCAGCAATCAAACATGATACCTTGAGCCGTTTATCTGTAACCAGATAGGTGGTTGGAATTGAACATTATCTTACCTCTTATGACTCTTTATAATTTCAGTAGATACACTATCTGTATATGTTTTTAATAACATTACTTCCACAGACATGGAATACAAAATATATAAATTTCTACACTACTTGTGACAATAAAGATTATTATTCCTTCATTTAAATAATGGTCATCTATTAAATAATGGACTTTACATTAATTATTTTTCCCCCTCTAAATCTAATCTCCCAAATTTTTTGTGTGTATTTCAAATAAGTTTTTGTTGCAATTTTCCTGATATCTCCTTTAATTCTCCGTATCTCTTTCTAGTTTAATATTCTACTGGACCTGGAGAAATTAGAAAATCCAACCATTGGACACCTTCCAAATGTACCAAGAGGCGTTTGTGTACTTGTAGCTAAAAACAAAAGGAGCAGAGTACTTTCTAAATTGTAAAAGGCTATAAACCATGGAGGTCCACAGAGACTTCAGGAGCTCATGTGCATAGTTAGTTGAATTACATGAACAGGTACATAAAATATCGAGTTTACGAGAATAAGGGGGTAGAAGTTATGCTATAACTATGCATAGCTCTGCTAAGATCATATTCTGGAGTATTATGAGCAGTTCTGGGCACTGCAATTTAGGAAGGGTAAATTGTCTCAGAGATTTATCAGAATGATACCTGGACTCCAAGAGTTAAATTGCAAGGACAGAGTACACAAACTAGGGCTGTATTTCTTGGAATATAAAAGTTTAAGAGGTCGTCTGATTGAGGTTGTCAAGATATTAAATAGAACTAATGAAATATACTTGTATAGTGATTCACAGGATGTGAGCATCTCTGTCAAGCTTAACATTTATTGCCCATTCCTAATTGCCATTAACTGTATGGCTTGCTAGAGTATTTCAGAAGGCAGTTAAGAGTCAACCACATTGCTGTGGGATTGGATTCGCAAATAGGCCAGACTAGGTAAGGATGGCAGATTTCATTTGAGAACCTGATGGGTTTCTGTGACAGTTTGTTAGCTGCACAGGCACAATTTCTGATGCTATTTTTAAATTTCAGGTTTATTCATCAACTGAATTTAAATTCCCTAGCCGTTGTGCTGCGATTTGAGCTCCTATCCCTAGATTACCAGCTCAGTATCACAGCCATTGCACCACCATAGGTAGAGAGAACCTGTGCCTGTTTGTCGATGTGCTGAGTATTTGGGGAAATTTGAGTCAGATATTTGAGAAGTAAACTTAGGAGACACTTCTATGTTCAAAAGAAGCAGGAGGCTGTAAACAGGCAGTCGATGCTAGGTCAGTTCACTTTAGTTCTGGTTAACAAAAATCCAGAGGTAAGGCAAATGTGGGTATTAGAGTTAGGTAACAGATTACCATCTTGATTCAAATATGGACAAAAGAGCTGAACTCCAGAGATGAGAATGCCTGCCCATGACATAAAGACCACATTTGACTGAGTGTGGCATCAAAGAGTCCGAGAAAATCTGAAACCAATGGGAGCCGGGGGAAAATACCCTGCTGGTTGGACCCATACCTAGGAGAAAGGAAGGTGGTTGTGGCTGTTGAAGGTCAGTCATCTCCGTTCCAGGACATCAGTGCAGGTGGACCTTAGCTGCTTCATCAATGACCTTCCTTCCATCGTAAGGTCCAGGAGTGGAGCTGTGCGCTGTTGATTGCACAATGAAATGAAATGAATGAAAATGAAAATCGCTTATTGTCACGAGTAGGCTTCAATGAAGTTACTGTGAAAAGCCCCTAGTCGCCACATTCCGGCGCCTGTCCGGGGAGGCTGGTACGGGAATGTTCACCATTCGCGACTCCTCAGGTACTGAAGCAGTCCATATTAAAAAGGCTGCAAGATCTGGACAATATCCAGGCTTGGGCTGACAAGTGGCAAGTTACATTAGAGCCAGATGTGGTAGGCAATGACCATCTCCAACAAGAGAGAATCTCTTTGCCCTTTGGCATTACCATCGCTGAATCTCCTATCAACATCCTGGGGATTACCATTGACCAGAAACCAAAGTGGTTTAGCCATATAAACACTGTGGCTGCAAGAGCTGGTAAGAGGCTAGGCAAATAACTCACCATTTGATTCCCCATAGCTTGGCTATCATCTACAAGGCACAAGTCAGATGTATGATGGAATGCTGTCCACTTAGTGGATAAGTACAGCTCCAACAACACTCAGGACAAAGCAGCCTTCTTGATTGGCACCCTATCCACAAACATTCACTCCCTTCACCACCAACACACAGTGGCAGCAGCGTGTACCATATACAAGATGCAATGCAGGAACTCCCAAGGCTCCTTAGACAACATCTTCCAAAAGCATGAACACTACCAGCTAGAAGTTCAAGGTAAGCAGAAACATTTGAACACCAACAGCTGGAAGTTCCCTCTAACCACACACCATTTGACTTGGAAATATATCCCTTGCGTCATTGTGTCAAAATCCTGGCACTTCCTCCCTGACAGCATTTGGGTGAACCTACACCACATGGACGGCAGCGGTTCAAGAAGGCAGCTCATCATCACCACTTCGAGGGCAGTTAGGATGGGCAATAAACGCTGGCTGTGCCATGAATAGATTTAATAGAAACATAATTGTGCAACAGGCTCGAGGAATTAAAGGGCCAGCCCTTTTTTCTGTAAATGGAAATGACAACTTATCTTAAAAAAAATATGGTCACGCTCATTCTCACCTGGAATTGACCAAATTGTGATTGTCATGAAGACTGGAATTCATACTCTACTCTCAAGGTATTGAAAGCAATCCTACTGTATTGTACCCAACGGAAGCGCTCTTTTGTGGGTGTGTCTGTAACAAATTACATTATCGCTGATCTTAAATCAAGAGATTAAAATATTCAATAACAAGTTGCATGATATTTACCGCACAATATTATCTATGAAATAATACAGGAAATCATTCTATGTCTGTGTATGTGTGTAAGTATGAAGCCTTGAAAATGGGAGGAGAAGGGGATTAAGACAGTAAAAGATTTGTTTCTTAGGGGACAGTTTGCAGGGCTGAAGGAGCTGGAAGCGAAGTATGGGCTGGAGCAGAGGGAAATGTTTAGATACATGCAGGTTCGAGATTTTGCCAGAAAGGAGATACAGAGCTTCCCGGTGGAGCCGGCCTCCACATTGCTGGAGGTGGTGCTGACGACAAGGGCACTGGAGAAGGGGGTAGAGTCCGTGGTTTACGGAGCTATTTTGGAAGAGGAGAAGGCACCACTGGAAGGGATCAAAGCAAAGTGGGAGGAAGAGTTGGGAGAGGATATGGAGGAGCGGTTCTGGTGTGAGGTGCTTCAGAGAGTGAATGCCTCCACCTCGTACGTGTGGTTGGGGCTGATACCGCTGAAGGTGGTATACAGAGCACACCTCACGAGGGCGAGGATGAACCGATCCTTTGAAGGAGTAGAAGATGTGTGTGAACGTTGCGGGGGCCGGGGGGTGGGGGGGGGGGGGGCGCTAATCACATTCATATGTTTTGGTCCTGTCCAAAGCTAGAGGATTACTGGAAGGAGGTTTTTAGGGTCATTTCTAAAGTGGTGCACGTGAAACTGGACTCGGGTCCTCTGCTGGCCATATTCGGGGTGTCGGACCAGCCAGGGTTGGAAACTGGTGCGGAGGCAGATGTTGTAGCCTTTGCCTCGTTGATCGCCTGAAGGCGGATCCTGATGGGATGGAGAGCAACCTCTCCACCCTGTGCCCTGGCATGGCGGGGGGACTTGTTGGAATTCTTGACTCTTGAGAAGGTTAAGTTTGAACTGAGGGGAAGGATGGAGGGATTCTACAATTCATGGGCATTATTCATTATGCACTTTTAAGAACTGGATAACATCGAACATTACTTGGGGGTGGGTGGGTGGGGGGCGGTGTGTGTTAATGGTGAATATGGGTGATTCCTGATTCCTTTTTGTCATTTGTTTATGTGAACATAAGGGCTAATGTTTGGGGTTTGGTGAGAAGATGGGATCATTGTTATTGATATGGGTATTGACATATTTGTTACTGATTATTGTTTGTTGTTGTTGGGCGTAAATTTGGGAGAAAATGTGAAAAAGGAGGAGAATAAAAAATATTTTAAAAAAAGGATGGAACCTTGAGTGCAATACACACTGGTGCCTGAAGGAACATCCTGCGGCAGTTCATCACCTCTCCTGCAATCACAAGCTTCCATTTCACCACCAAATGAGCTCTTTTCCCCATCTAACTCCATGTTACTCATTCCTGGCCTCTGGACCAACTAGATCTTGCAATGCAAAAACAACATTCTTGTTCATAACTGGAATAGGATTATTTGACTATTCAAGCACTTTCTGTGCTTTCTCTGTCATCCAGAAAGTGGTTAACCAATTTAAATCTGCCTTTCAATGCATGGAACAAAGTTTTAAAAATAACTTTTGACTTCGATTCCCTAAACCAAAGGTTTCCAAAAGTTTTGTTTTTACTTTCCCCGCCACCCTTTAGACCTTCATTCATGCTTCCTCTTTATAAGAAACAAACTTTCTGCGGCAGCACGGTGGCACAGTGGTTAGCACTGCTGCATCACGGCACCGAGGACCTGGGGTCGCTCCCTGCCCCGGGTCACTGTCTCTGTGGAGTTTGCACATTCTCCCTCTGTCTGCTTGGGTCTCACCCCCACAATCTAAAGATGTGCAGGGTAGGTGGATTGGCCACGCTAAATTGTCCCTCAATAGAAAAAAATAATTGGGTACTCTAAATTTGTGTAAAAAAAAAAATCTTTCTGCATAAAGCAACATGTTTTTTATTTTCTTGGTTGATGTAGCATAATGCTTAACACAAAAGTAGCAGTACTTACCTACTGAATAATTCTGAACAGGTTACAATCTCAATCTTCTAATTAGGATCTTTCTCTTAAGGTACAGTTTTGGGGGTAAGGGGGGGGGGGACGAGAACGGGACACAGCAAACTGAGCACATTTCAATTATAAAACGAAAATTCCGAATACAGGAAATCTCAAGTAAATCTGCTAGTTTCCACAATACTGGCAAAGACAAATTTTGCCTCATTGTTTTAAACGATTTGATTAGAATTTTTTTAATGGAAATAAACTGAAAGTATGTCCCAAGGGAATATGGGCTTAAATATAATGTTGTCTAGGGCTTTTATGGCAACCAAATCAAGTGATGATCCGACTTGGATACAGTGAATGAGCACTGAATAAATTACCTTAAGCTCTCTGTATCCACAGAACCACAGTCCAGCAAGAGGGAGAAACAATGGGATTTCTATATAGAACATAGAACAGTACAGCACAGAACAGGCCCTTCGGCCCTCGATGTTGTGCCGAGCAGTGATCACCCTACTTAAACCCACATAACCCGTATACCCGTAACCCAGCAATCCCCCAATTAACCTTACACTACGGGCAATTTAGCATGGCCAATCCACCTAACCCGCACATCTTTGGACTGTGGGAGGAAACCGGAGCACCCGGAGGAAACCCACGCACACACAGGGAGGACGTGCAGACTCCACACAGACAGTGACCCAGCCGGGAATCGAACCTGGGACCCTGGAGCTGTGAAGCATTGATGCTAACCACCATGCTACCGTGAGGCCCCCTATGTTTAAAAATGCACAAGAGTAAACATTTTGAAAAATATTGATCAGAAATTATCTGCGTTTAAATGTGTCATCAGCCTGATTGCAACCAGCCTGTGAGAACTAATTTTGATCAAATATCAAATCTCAAAAGACTGCTCAAATTTCTGCTCCGTTGGGGTCAGTCCTGAGCAGTATTGTTATGATAGACTGAACAGAAAGATCATTCAGCAGAACTGCATCGGCTCAGCCCTTCCCTCTAGTGTTCATACAAGCCCCTCCTGGGCTATCCAGTCTTGCCAATTTCCAAGCTTTCTTGGTGATTCGGGTTGGTGGTCTGTGATGATAAAACAGAAGAGATCTCCCCACAATGGAGGCACCTGAGGAACACAGCTTGAAGTCTCCGCCAAGCTGTCCACTTTGCACTCTTACCCCGATAGCCATGTTCCTCTCCAGGTGCATCAATTTGGGAACCTCTATCCAAAAGGGCTACCTCAGCATTAAGCTTAAACTTCTGTCAATTTAAAGCATATTAATTTCTTATACTGTGACGGTGGACTGAAGCAGTTGCACAATAGCAGACTTTCTCAGCTTAGCTTTGGGTTATTTGTTTTCTGAAACCTTTGGGGAGGGAAACGATCCAGTAACATGATTTAATTTCTTGTATTTATGTATACAATCTATTCAAAATGATACTTCTGAACTCTACTGTTGATTCAGTATTCTGATGCATAAATGAAGCCTTCCCCAGTCTGGGCCGTAATCTTGAAGCCCCACTCTGGACGTTAGTCTCGTCTAAAATTAGCAAAACTGCTGAAGTTCAAAACTTTCTTTTGTTGAAGTTCAAAATAGCTTAGCATACACTTTTACTATGTGGAAAACCAAATTCCAACACTTGTGAACTTGTAGAGCTGAGCTTTTGAATATTTAACAGTAACAATTTGATAACGTTACTTATAATGGTCTCAGTTTGAAAGGAAGAATTGTGAAAGATAAGCCAGTAATACCAATGTAAACACTATTGTTCAGCCTCCTCTTGCTGCGGCCTGGTTTTACACTGGAGTATGAATTTGATAAGCTGCTCTAAGGAGCTCAGCAATGCAGTTTGTGGTTTAATCTCTTTGTTGATAGCCAGCCAAGGTCTTCCCTCTCAGTGCCAGCCACTTTCGTCTTCATTTATTCAGATACTACACAGAAGACAGCTTTGTATTGCGTAGGCTGTGCAATGTTTAGAGATTTTAAGCCTTCAACTGAAGTGCTAGTGAAAGTGATCGTTATAGTCACAATTTGAATGTCTAGAATACTAATTCAAAATAAAAAAATAATGTCCAGAATAAGTTTTGTTTTGTGAAAATTTAATTGAGGAAAACTTGTCCCAAACTCAAATGTTTAATTATGTGAAATCATTAACCCTTTGAGTACTACAGAAGCAGTTATTCTTTTCAGTTTCACCAGTCTTTTTTCACTCTTCTGATAATGTTGTGGCATGGATACCATGGGCATCAACAGCCCTTTGCCACCTCATTCAAGTATCTATTCTTTACTTGGGATTCTGGAAAATAAGCATCCAGAAAAACAGCAGAACCCATTTTGATTGTTCAACTGACCAAGCAGGGGTACAGGGATAGGAACTGAGTGTGGAACCCTGAATTTTGTCCAGTGGGAGGCAGAGAGTTCCCTGGTCCTTTTGTTTACGAGGAGTGAAACAGGCTGATGAGAGTTTTGGAATTGAAGTTGTGTTTATGGACTTTCAGAAGGTGTTTGACAAAGGACTAAATAATAGATAGACTTGTTCACAAAGTTGAAACTCATGGGAGAGTGGATACAGAATTGGCTAAGGGGCTGAGAGTAGCAGTGAATAGTTTTTGCAGACTGGAGAGAAGTATACAGTGATGTTCACCAGGTTCAAAGCTCTTTTTTTTAATGCATATTAATAACTTGGACTTCAATTTACTGGGCATAATTTTAAAACTTGCTGGTGACATGAAATTCAGAAATGTAATAAATAATAAGAGTTTAGGAGGACGGGCAGACCAGTGAAGTCGACAGAAACAGACCAATAAAATTTAAGTGTGAGATCTGGAGCATAAAGAGGCAATGTAAACTAAATTATCCAATTTTAAAGGAGATGCAGGAACAGAAATCTAGAGGTGTGCGCATATAAATCTTTGAAAGCAGCAGAGTAAGTTGAGAAGTTTTTTGAAAAATAAAAGGAAATGGGATCACTGGCTTCATTAATCGGGAATTAGAGTCCAAATGTGAGGAAGCTATGACACCCCTTTCTGAAACACTAGTTTGGTCTCGGCTGGAATATTGTGTTCATTTCTGGGCACCAGTATTTGGGAAGGATGTCAAATATTTAAAGATCATGCAGAAAAGAATTATTGTAATGGCACGAGAGATGAGGGATCTCCATTATGTGGAAAAGCTGCAGTTGGAGGTTGAGATTAAGAGGAGATTTGATTCATAGTCATGAATGGTTTTGATTTGGTAAGTAATCCAGTGGCAAAAGGGATTGATAGCCAGAGGAGACAGATTCAAGGTGGTTGGTAAAAGAACCAGAGGTAACACGAGGAAACTCTTTTTTACTGAGTGAGTTGTGATCGAAATGCACTAACTGAAAGATTGTTGGAAGAAGATTCAATGGTAACGTTCTAATGGAAGATGCAGATATACCTGAAGGAAAGAAATTGCAGGCCCACGGGGAATGACCGAGGGAGTTCAACAAGTTGAATAACTCTGGTAGTTGATAGATGGGCAGAATGGTCTCCTGTTCAGTATCATTTGATGATTCTATGAAATCAGCTCAGTTGACACAAATTGGTTATCTTCCTGGAATGTGAACGTTTTCCTTTTTCAAGCATAGTATTTTTCATGACCATTTTGAAAAGCAAACAATTGATACGCAATTATTTATGTGGGTAATTAAATTAAGGAATTATTCATTTTCCTCACACGTGGGTAGGAGAAAATCGTAGCTTTATAGCTTCTGGGGAAACTGTGGTTAAACCGTGCATGTAAAAATGTCATAGTGACATTGTAGCCATGCAGTCTCCTATTTCTGTATTGCATGAAGCCTCAGAACCCGCACCTACAGTTTATTTCCTCCCTCCCAGCTAACAGCTAGCAGACCTCTCATTGTCAAACTTTGGATAAAGTCTCCAGCCTATGCCAAGTGGAAGGTTAGATTAGTTGAACAGGACATCAATCATTCTGTTATTTTATCTAGTTTGTCTTTATTTTTTGCTTGATGTTGACGCTGAATGTTGAACTTTCAGAAAGTATATATTTGAATGTTATTTTTATGACAAGTAAATAAAAGAGAATCTGTGTTCTTTAGGTTGTGTGGTAACAACATCTTTCAGATTGTTTAATGTAGTAAAAGAAAGCACAATGAGGGGTGGCACGATGGCACAGTGGTTAGCACTGCTGTTTCACAGCGCCAGGGACCAGGGTTCGATTTTGACCTTGGGCGGCTGTCGATGTGGAGTTTGCACATTCTCCCCATGTCTGTGTGGGTTTCCTCCAGGTGCTCCGGTTTCCTCCCAAAGATATGCAGGCTCAGTGGGTTGTCCATGCTAAATTTCCCCTTCGGGGTTGCAAGAATAGGGTCAGGAATTGGGCCTCGGCAGGGTAGTCTTTCGAAGGGTCGATGCAGACCCGATGGGCTGATGGCCTCCTTCTGCACTGTAGGGATTCTATGATTCTATGAGAGAAGAATTGACACGTAGTCAAAGAAGTAATGATAGTCAGGCTTTAAGGAGTGTATAAAAGACCAGAACTGTGGATGTGTATAGGTTTAGATGGGGCTTTCGGTACTTGGGGCCTAGATGGCCGAAAGCACGACTGTTAATGATGGGCCAGTTGGAGGAATGCAGAATTTCTGGAGGGTTACAGGGTTGAAGGAGCTAATTGGAGATCTGGAAGTTTGAGGCCATGGAAGAAATTGAACAAGAGGATGAAAATGTTCAAATTGAAGCATTAGTGGGCCAGGAGCCAATGCAGATTAGAAGAAAGGGTGATGTATGAACTTGCGATACAGGAGGCCTGAAGAATGCATTGGAATACTCAAGCCTAGAGATAACAAAGGCATGATTGAGGGTTTCAGCAACAGTTAAGCTTAGCAGTGCAATGTCACAGAGGTGGAAATGGGCAGTTTCAGTGACAGTGCAGATGGATAGTAATCTTGGGTAGCCAGATATTACATCAATGTTGTGAAAAGACTGGTTTAGTGTCAGATATTTGTGTAGGAGAGTCTTGGAGGTGATAGCTGGGGAATGAACTGGAAGACAATGACTTCACTTTTTTCTCAATTTTTAAAAATTATAAATTTAGAGTACCCAATCATTATTTTTTTTTCAATAAAGAGGCAATTTACCATGGCCAATCGACCTACCCTGCACATCTTTGGGTTGTGGAGGTGAAACCCACGCAGACACTGGGAGAATATGCAAACTCCACACGGACAGTGACCCAGGGCCGGGATTTGAACCCGGGTCCTCAGCGCCGCAGTCCCAGTGCTAACCACTGAGCCACATGCCACCCTTTTCTCAATATTTAAGTGGAGCAAATGTCTGCACCACCAATATTGGATGTTGGTTAAAGAGTTTGATAGTTTAGAAACAATGAAGGAGTCATGAGAGGTAGTAGTGAAGTAGAGCTTGATGCCATCAGTGTACATGTGAAAACAAATGTGCTTTTTGATAATGTTGCTGAGGAGATGCATTTGCATGTAAACATGAGCAAGCGGTAGCATTTTAGATGAGCTTCAGTTGATGGAGGGTAGAAGATTGTAAACTAACTAGAAGCACATTGGAATAGTTGAATCTGCAGGTAAGAGCATGGATAAGGGTTTCAGCAGCAAAAGGTTGAGCAGGGGCAGTGACAGGTAATATTGTATTGTTGAAAGTTGGCGACATTTATGTTGGAGAACTTAATGAAATTGGAACCTCAGCTCGGGGGTCAATTGGACACCAAGTTTGAAAACAGTCTGGTTAACCCAGCTGAATGGGTATGGTGGCTAGGGAATAGTGTTTGTGCCATCGTGGGAAGACAATGATGTTGATTATCTCAGCGTTTCTTTGGCAGAAATTTCAAACAGCCGTCAAACACTGTCAAATAGACAGTGGAGAAGTTTTGAGAGGTGATGGTGGGATAGGGTTAGGTGGCCACGTACAAGCGGAACCTGATAGTGGTTGATGGTGCCGACTGAGGTACATATTACACTTGTGAAATATGAAAGGACCAAGAAAGTTATAGATGCGAAGTTACAGGAGCATTGGTTTTAAATAGTGTGCAAGTCCATTCAGGATTGTGTGTATTCAGAAATGTTGAATACAGTGCTTTCGGCACAATTTGGGCGAGATTCTTTGCCGCTCTCTGCCGCCCCCCCCCCCCCCCCCCCCCCTGTCAGAGACTGCACCCCACTGTCAGAGACTGCACCCCACTGTCAGAGACTGCCCCGCCAGTCAGAGACTGCCCCCTTTTATCCCAATTTATTTTGATTTGGTTTTTGACTGTGTTTTGGTGAGTCTTAACTTGGGTATCATTAGACATAACATTCCAGCACCATACGGCCCTTAGACTGTTAGTGAGCAAAATCACTTTGAAAGATTGTTGTTGTTGGAAATGGGTTAGAATGCTCATCTGAGGTGGGGCACTGGCTGCAATGTAAATGATCCTAAGTCCTTGTTGCTGGCAATCTGGAGGAACAACACCTCATCTTCTGATTAGGCACCTTACACTTTCTGGACTCAACATTGAGTCCAGCAACTTTTAGACTGTGAAATTTCTCCTCTATCTTGACTCCCGTTATTATTTTTTTGTTCTCTTTGTTTGTCCAAATGCCACAATTCCCCACATTATATTCCATCTGCATATTTTTGACCTCTTACTAAACCTGCCTATTTTCCTTCACCTCCTCTTTGTCTTCTGCTCACACCTTGCCTTCTTCCCTAGCTGGATCGTCTGAAAACTTGGAAACTTTTACATTCGCTTCCCTAATCAGAGTCATTGATAGCAAAGGCCAAAACACTGATCTTTGTGGTAGCCTGCTAGTTACAACTTGACAGTTCATAAATGACCCATTTATTTCTACTCTGTTTTCTGTCTGTTAACTAATTCTCAATCCACGCTATATCATCCCAAATCTCGTGAGCACTAACTTTATGTAACAATCTGTTGTGTTTATGGGATCCTTGTTGAAAGTCTAAAAATACCACATTCACCCTTATCTACCCCAGTAGTTATAATCTCAAAAAGATTTGTTAAATACAACTTTTCTGTCTCTTAAATCTGTGTTGACTTTCCTAATCATATTGTAATCCTCTAAGTACCTTATTAGTTCATCCTTAATAATAGGTTCATGCATTTTCCTACTATTGATGTAAGGCTAACTGGCCTATAGTTCCCAATTTTCTCTCTTCCTGCTTTATAGTGTGACTATGTTTTCTACCTTCTAATTCATGGGGGCTATTCTAGAATATGGAAAATTTGAGAGATTCAAATCATTGCATCCACTATCTCATCAGGTACTTCTTTTAAAACCCTGGAATACAGACTTTCAATTCCAAGGGAATTGTAAACTTTAAGTCCTATTAATTTCTTCAGCACTATTCCTTTACGAATAATAATATACCCGGATCCCCACTCGATCTCATAGAGAGATACTGTAAAAAGCACTGGCCAAGAACAACACCTTGGGATGTGGTACCCATGATGTATCACCATTTCTTTTATCTTCCTGCCAAGCCAGATCTCAGTCAATCTAAACAATTTGCAAAGTATTTCATGAGTCTTAAGCTTCCTTACTAGCCTCACATGGGGAACTCTGTCATGCTTTTTTTTCTTGTTGAAAGATTTCCATTATATTTATTAGGCATAACCTGCTGTTTGTCAAAGCATACTAACTGTTCTCTGTGTTTTTTGTTTAAATATTCATTTATTATCATCAGTAGAATGCCTTCAAGCAGTTTCATTAGCTGGCTTGCCTAACATTCATAGTGAGGTAAATGCTTTACTCCTTTGGTATTTATGGAGCTCTGAAAGCTATCAACTAGACCATTACTGATTTATTTCTATCATTCCTTGAAGATTCTACAGTGTAGCCCATCTTGCACAAGAGCTTTATGTCTATTTAATATTTCCAGTTTCTGCATAACATTGAACCAGCAATGAGCTTCAGTTAAAACTATATGATCAGATTTATTTCACCGTTAATTAATATACAGAAGCCTAATGATACAAAATGCACAGTACATAAAAGCAAAATTGGTTTCAGCTTGTGTCATGATGAGCAGTGATTTTTGGCTGAAACAGTCAGTTTTGTTTTTCGTGTTTTCCAGTGGTGGTGATGTATGTTGGTAATGTAAACCTCCATTCATTTGGAATTTGCATTTCCTATCAGTATTAAAAACTATGGGAAAATTCCACAGTACTTTTTCAAGATGACTGAAATCAAATTATTCATGACTAAAGAGACAGTGTTATTCATATGCAGTTTTTTTTTAGCACCCAAATCAAATTCCTTGTATTCTAACTAATTTCCAGTGCAATTAGCCTGGCCTGGATTCAGTTTGCCACCAAACCTTCATTTTGAAATATGGTTAAAAAAAGGTTGCCATTTTAATTTCACCTCTTCCAAATGTTGTGAAATAAAATGCAGAAATCACTCAATTTTGTCATCGAGGTGATGGAAAGAGAGAATTTGTTTCTGCCCCAAATATTTCACAGTCCACAAAAAGAACAGAGGAATTTTTCCCTACTTAAAATTCCATACCATACTAAACTATTTCTAAAACATGCAAAATTAATGATAATCAGTTATGTGCAGGTTATATGTGTACATCATGTCCAAGTTGCCATAGGCTTAAATGACGTGCTCTTATTACCATATGGGAACACTATTGATTGCTTCTGTCGTTTGTTTTCAGAAAATAAAATTACTGTATAAAGTTCAGCCTCTCCTTAGTGTTCCTGATTTTCATTAAGTGTATGTCTGTTACTGCAGTGCATTTGTTGATGCACATTACCCATGTATTTCAAACCTGGATAATTGGCTCATCAGAATCCCTTGCTCGAGACCTGCCAACTCATCTGTGTAGCAGATATTTGGTAAAATTAAATTACTGGGATTTGTAAATGCAAAGCTCCAAGCGACATTGCAAGTAGGCTAGGAAAACAAAGGTAGTTTGCATTGGTATACATTAGAAATACGGTATAGTTTTAAGTGGGTTTAATTTAACGTTTCTGTGGACGGAAGGGTAAAACCTTTAGTTAGATTCATGGTGGACAAAGATGTTTGTATGTGCGGTGGTTGGGTTAAAAAAAAAAAAAATTTAGCGGGCAATTTAGCGTGACCAATCCAGCTACCCTGCATATCTTTGGGTTGTGGGGGTGATACCCATGCAGACACAAAGAGAATGTGCAAACTCCATATGAACAGTGGTGCTGTGAGGCAGCAGTGCTAACCACTACGCCACGTGCCGCCCATGTGGTGGTTGGTTAAGTTCCAACTGTGATTCTATTGTGCTTAGAGAGAGTTGCAGCGTAAAGTGTAAATACACTAACAGTGGTTGGTTGCTACTGTAATTTAGAAAAGCTTTTAATTTTTAGTTTTAGCTGGATATATTGCAGTTGAAGAAGGACACCAGGGAGTGAACATCTCTAAACTCAGCCAGAAGAAATACTGGACTGGATGGGAGCTGCAAAGAGACAGGCTTCTCAAAGAACCAGTTACAGTCCAGATAACCGGGGAATTGGGACACAAAGAATGTCTTACGTCGACTGAAGTTAAGAGAACAGAGACTAAGGTATAGGGCCACACAGTGCAGAAAAGGTCCTTTGGCCAGTCGAGTCTGCACTGGCAATAACATGCTAATCCCATTTACCAGCACTTGCCCCAGATCTTTGAATATTATGGTGTTTCAAGTGTTTTTTTTAAAGATTCATGTTTCCAGCCTCCACTTGCCTTCCCAGGCAGTGCATTCCAATTCTCACCAATGAGTGATGTTTTTTTTTCTCCAACCCCCATGGAATCTCTTGCCCCTCGCCCTAAAACTATGCCGCCTTGGGATTGACCCCTCAACCCACTACAAGGGGTCCAAACCCTCATATCTTTACATACCTCAATCATATCACTCTTTCCCCCCCCCCCCCCCCCCCCCCCACATCAGCCTTTTCTGCTCTAAAGAAAACAATCCAAGCCCATCAAATCTCACTTTATAGCTCAGATGTTCCATCCCAGGCAACATCCTGGTGAATCTCCTCTGTACCCCCTCCAGTGAAATGACCTCCTTCTTGTAAGGTGACCAGAACTGCACAGTACTCCAGCTGAGGTCTTCCCAACGTTATGTACAGCTCCAACATGATCTCCTTGCTCTTGTATCCAATTCCACAACTGATGAAGGCACGTGTCCCAAATGCCACCTTAACTACCC
Source organism: Scyliorhinus canicula (assembly GCF_902713615.1). NCBI lineage: Eukaryota > Metazoa > Chordata > Chondrichthyes > Carcharhiniformes > Scyliorhinidae > Scyliorhinus > Scyliorhinus canicula. Next base: position 44,570,424 of record NC_052166.1, on the reverse strand, counting down.
TATTCACCTGCCCTGCCACCTTAAGGGATCTGTGAACAAGTACTTCAAGATGCATCTGTTCCTAGTATCCTGTCATTTATTTCATATTCATTTGTCCTGTTTCCTCTTCCAAAGTGCACCACCTCTCATTTGTCAGGATTAAATACCTTCTGTTATAGGTCTGTGCATCTAACCAACTCATCTATACCTTCCTGTAAACTACGGCCCTCTTCTTCAAAGTTAACCACCCTGCCAAACTGCACTTCCTTCATTCACACGCCAAGTGATCAAATTTGTTAGGCATGACGTCCCTCTGACCAAGCCATGTTGACCATCCCTAATCAACCCATGCCTTTCCAAGTGGAAATCAATTCTCTCCTTCAGAATTTTCTCCAATTGTTTTCCCACCATTTACGTGAGAATTACCGATCTGCAATTCACTGGTTTATCTCCTCCGCTCTTTTGAAACGTATGTCAACAGTAGCTGTTCTCCAGTTCCCTGGCACTTCCCCCATGACCAGAGAGGAATTAAAAACTTCCATTAAAACCCCTACAATTTCCTGCCTTGCCTCCCACATCAATCTGGGATGGGGATTTGTCTATGTTTAAGCCCATGAAAGCCTCCAATACTTCCTCACTTCCTACTCAAACTGCTCAAGGTCCACACAGTCCCATTTCCTGAATTCTGTACCTATGTCATCTCCTCCTGAGTGAAGACCGATGAGAAGGATTTATTTAACACCCTAGCAATGTCCTGCAGCCGCACACAGATTGCCCCCTTAGTCTCTAATGGGCCCTACTCTTTCCTTGGTTAACCTCTTCCCTTCGATGTCTTTATGCAATATCTTTGGGTTCTCCCTAATCTTATTCATAATTCCTTTCTCATGCCGCCTTTTTGCTCTTCTAATTGTTTTCCTAAATTCCCTCTTGCACTTCCTATATTCCCCTAGGGCTGCCATTGAATTTCTTCCTTTGGACTTTCTAAAAGTCTTTATTTTCCTCCTTATCCATCTCTGGATTGTCCTAGACATCCAGCGTTCCCTGAACTTCTTGCTCCCACATTTCCCCCTATAGGGGACATGTACTTTCCCCATTTCCTTTTGAATGCCCTCCTGTAGATTTTCCCAGTCAACTTTGACCAGATCCTGCCTTATTTTAGTGAAATCTGTCTTGCTCCAATCCAAAACAGTCTTTTACAGGTTGTCTTTTTCTTTGTCCACAACAAACTTGAACCATATAGTGTGGTCGCGATCACTAAAATGCTCTCCCACTGCCACATTGAACACCTGTCCGGCTTTGTTCCCCAGAACCAGATCCAACACTGCTCCATCTCTTGTTGGGCCATCTGCATATTGATACAAAAAAACTCCTTTGAATACATTTCAAGAAATTCACCCCTTTAAACCCTTTACACTACGACTATCCCAATTTATGCTGGGGAAGTTGAAGTCCCCTAGTATAATTACCTAATTCCTATCCTTCAAACCTCAGTAAATTGTCTAAATATCTGCTCCTTTATTTCCCACTGACTCTTTGGGGGCCTATAATACACTTCTGGTAATATGGCTGCCCCTTTGTATTCCTAAGTTCTACCCATAAAGTCCCATGATAAGACCCTTCCAAGATATCGTCTGTCCTCGTTGCAGTAATTCATTCCTTACTTAACAGTGCAACACCACCTCCCTATTTACACTCTCCTCTGACTTGCCCAAAGATCATATACCCTGGAATGTTAAGTTAGCAGTCCTGCTCTTCCCGTATATCTGTAATAGCAACAGTGTCACATTTCCATGTGTCAACCCATGTCCTTAACTCAGCAGTCTTAGCTATTACACCCCTACCATTAAAGTAAAGACCTTGTAGCCTTGTCTTGCTCTCTTGGCATTCAACTTTGCTGAACTCTCTCTGATTTGTTTCCTTTACATGATGTGTCTCTATTTTACTAATATGTGTCCCCTTCCCCTGCCAAACTAGTTTAAACTCCAAACTGGCTGCAAGGATGTTTGTCCCAGTGTGGTTCAGGTGCAGACCGTCACTCTTGTACATGTTCCACTTTCCCCAGAAATCGTCCCAATAATCCAAGAAACTAAAATCCTCCCACCTGCACCATCTGCCCTATTTTCCTGTTTCTATACTTGCTCGCACGTGGCACAGGGAGTAATCCAGAGACTACAAATTCAGAGGTTTTGCTTTTTAATCTACTGCCGAGCTCCCTGAATTCTTGATGAAAGACCTCACTCTGCATTCGACCTTTGGTACCAACATGTACCACAACCTCTGACTTTTACTCTTTCTCTCCCCCCCCCCCCCCCCCTTTAGGATGCCGTGCAGCCGTTCTGTGACATCCCTAACCCTGGCACCAGGGAGGCAAACACCATCCTGGAGTCACATCTTTGGCTGCAGAATTCCCTGAGTATTGAATCCCCTATTCCTGTTGCACTTCTTTCAGCTTCAAAAATGGAATACATGGGCGGGATTCTCCCCTACCCGGCGTGACGGGGGATCCTGGCGTAGGGGAGTGGCGCCAACCACTCCGGGGTCGGGCCTCCCCAAAAGTGAGGAATTCTCCGCACCTTTGGGGACCAGCCCCGCGCTGGAGTGGTTGGCACCAGAAGACTGGCGCAAAAAACCGGCGCCCCCGGCAGCAGGGCTGGCCGAAAGGCTTTCGCCGGTCGGCGCATGTGCCGCTGACGTCACCACCGGCGCATGCGCGATGTGGGTTTCTCTTCCGCTTCCGCCATGGCGGCGCGGAAGAGAAAGAGTGCACCCAGGGCACTGGCCCAGAGTCTGAGCGAGGGCCCCCGTTCGCGGGCCTGGCCACCGTGGGGGCACCCCCCCCCGGGGTCCGATCGCCCCCCCCCCCCCCCCCCCAGGACCCCGGGGGCCACTCGTGCCGCCGATCCCGCCGCCACCAAAGGTGGTTCAAACCTCGGCGGCGGGAGAGGCCTCCCAGCGCAGGGACTTCGGCCCATCGCGGGCCGGAGGATCGCCGCAGAGGCCTCGCCGATTGGAGTGGCGAGATTCCCGCCACCGCCACTTCCCGGGTGGCGGAGAATCTCTGCCACGGCGGGGGCCGGATTTTCGGCGGCCCCAGGCGATTCTCCGACCCTGCTGGGGGTCGGAGAATTTCGTCCCTGATTTGTAAGTGGGACCCCAGAGGACTCCTGCACTACTTGCCTGTTCTTCTTTTGTCAAAACTATTTACCGGTTCTTTGACTCTGTTCCTCCCCGTTATATTAAAATAATGTAAAAGGTCTTTGAGCCAGGTTTCGATTCTGGAATGTTCCCATCCAATTATGACAACATTGTAATAGCAGGAGGTAATATTCTTGGAAGCATTTTACCTGGCAACCCAGCAGAAGGGGTACAAGACTGGCTTACTCTAATTAGGAATCTGATATTCCCTTGCGTGGATATAGAACAAAAAACAATACAGCACAGGAACAGGCCCTGTGTCCCTCCAAGCCTGTACCGGTCATGATACCAACCTTGGTCAAAACCCTCAGCACTTCCTTGTGCTGTATCCCGCTATACCCATCCTATCCATGTATTTGTCAAGATGCCTTTTGAATGGCGCCTATGTATCTAGATGCCTTTTGAACACCGTTAATGTATCTAGATGCCCTTTGAATGACATTAATGTATCTGATGCCCTTTGAACGCCATTAATGTATCTAACATTATTGAAGAATTTTCTCTAATTATGCCAACAGCCAATCTGTAATTTTCAGCATTTGACTTTTTTTTGAAGAAAACCATTTAGTAAAATTTACCTGCCAATGGTTTTCCTCCCCCTCTGGCCTCCTTTCCTTAACTAACGAGGAGCATCCAGTATGCTTTGCTCTTAAGCGTCATGATCACAGCAAACAAGACCCAATCACACAGATAATAATAGTAACAGATGAGTCAGGATGTGATGCCCACAGGAGTTGTCTAATATGCTTTCCCACAAAATATGAGATGGGATTGTACCTATAATTCTACATGTTGAACCCATAACCTATTATGTCTGTAGGGCTAGAGACCCAGTGGAAGTCAGGTACTTCCTGATATGATGGGAACAAAAAGCTCAGACTCCAGAAGCCCTTTTCTGAGGAAATTGGAGGCCTGTGATCAAGCCTTCTATCTGAGTGCTGAGGCTGAGGTTTGGTTAATGGGCTAGCAATGAATAAGAGAGAAATAAGAGAGAATAAAAGGAAATTAAATAGAAACTAATGGGGTTGGGGGGTTGAGGGGGTTGTTGGTGTTGGGGGAGAGAAACCTTTCACTTGTGATCTAACACTTCAAATGTTTTTCAGCTTGCAAATGCAAACACGTTTCAAATCTAATTCAATAGAGTGGAAAAAAAGTAGGTAATAAGCTTGCTGCTCTGCTGTAAGTTAGGAATAGAGTAGAAATTCAATTGGGATAGTGTTAATAATGAAAGCCCCAATATGTGTTCCACTTGCAAAGAGCGCATGTACAGAATCGGCATTCTGTTTGCAAGTTAAATTCAAAAGCTATTGAAACATTCATTACTACAACAACATTAAAGTTATAATGTTGGAATTATAAGTTTACTCAAATCATATTTTTATCATTAATTGACTAAAGTTTGATGATTGGTGATTTTTAAACCTCGTTCATCCACAGAAAAAGCATGCCGTTGTTATCTTGCTACAAAGTTATCTTGTCATGAAGTATAAAAGATACCATATTGTCAGGCAGAAAAATACACATGTGCTTATACTGCCCAGTTATGTGTTTGAAGTTCCAGTAATACTGGAGAGGCGACATGTTTTGAATTGCATTCACTGCAATATTGAGAGAGTAGTTAGCAAAAGAGTAGTTTGGGATCTTGGGCTTCATCAATGGAGTATTGAACTTATGTTGAACTTTTTATAAAGCTCAGGTTAGGCCACCACTAGCGTATTGCATCCAGTTCTAGTCACCACTTTTTAGGAAGGATCTGGGGACCCTTGAGAAGGTACAGTAAAATGAAGTAATTTACCAAAATGGTACAAAGGATGAGTGACTGAAAGGGTAGGTTGGAAAGTTGGGTGGTTCTCCTTTGAGCAGAGGAATTTGAAGATGGATTTATTCAAGGTGCGCAAGATTATGACAGATTTAGATGAGGCAGACAGAGAAAAGCTGATTCCATTCGCTGACAGTGCAGGGACCAGGGAGCACAGATTTAAGATTTTGAGCAAGAGATGCAGGGAGATGTGAAGAAGACCATTTTTAAATGCAGTGAATAACCTGGAACATGCTACCTGTGAGAGTAGTGGAAGTAGAGATGATCAATGATTCAAAAGGAAATTGGATGGCTGGTTGAGGGAAAGAAATTTGCAAGGCTACTGGGATAGAATAAGGGAATGAAACTGACTGGATTGCTCTGCAGAAAACAGGCATGGACTTAATGTGCCGAATGGTTACATTCTATGCTGTAATAATGACTATGGCTCTGGCCACAAGGCTGCAGAAGATTGTTTTGAAGAAAATGATAGATGACTTTCCATGAAACTGAATGCGGTAAAATGAAGTAATTTGGAAAATTAATGTCTATTGCATAATGTCATGTAAATCATTATTGCATAGAGATTATAATTTCAAAACAAAAATTATGGCCCTGTTTTCATCCTAATTCACCCTCCTTCTCACTTCGGAGACATGAGGATGGGTGTTTTGAGGTGAACAAAATGCCATGTGCAGGGAATGTTGAGATTGAAGCTTATTGACACAAAATGAAAATAACTTAATCTCATTGTTAACTTTAAAAGACCACAATAAAGAAAGCAGGATTTAAAGGATAACTTCCAAGTTCTCTAGGGCTTACTGAAAACAATTAAATATAATCCTTATGTGCTTACCCTGCACCTATTTATTAATGGTTTTAGTTTTATAGTGGGAAAGAGAGCTTTGACTTAACAAGCTATAGTTAGCTTTGTGCCCCATTGCAGCATAAATCCTGTGCACTATTAGCTATGGTCTTGACTAAATCCTATAAATTCCAGTGCAATAATACCATATGTTTATATTTCATTTTAAAAAAATGTTGCTGTCACTATTTTCAAGCGTGTTAGCTGGATTATGATTTCAAGTCTTATGGCATTGTCTAAAAGATGGACTTAATTCTGTCTTGAGCAAGAACATGTGGTAGATTCATTTTATTGCCACTCTATTATATGCCACCCCTTCATTTTGCTTTGCATCATGTGCAGGTGGTGAAGAGCTTTGGTATTTTTCTTTCCCTGATGTGTCCCTTGAAGAGCAGTCTATCACAGGATCTTAGACCGTGCTTTGTCATGTTTCATAGAATCCCTATATTGCAGAAGGAAGCCATTCAGCCTATCAAGTCTGCACCAACCCTTTGAAAGAGTACTCCACAAAAGCTCACTTCCCCGCCCTATCCCAATAACCTTTAACTTAACCTACACATATTCTTTTATTTGGACACTAAGGGCAATTTAGCATGGCCAATCCAGCTAACCAACCCACCATCTTTGGACTGAGAGAGGAAACTGGAGCACCCAGAGGAAACCCATGCAGATATGGGGAGAACGTGCAAACTCCACACAGATAGTGACCCAAGTCCGAATTGAACCCGGTCCCTGGCGCTGTAAGGCAGCAGTGCTAACTACTGTGCTACCCCTGTTTAAACAACAGTGTGGAAATATTTGATAACTGTTTCTCACATTGGCAGGACAAGAGGCCTCAATAGGTTTTTGCACTATTTAGGGATAGGCTATCACTGGGCTACTCTGGTGCGTTGGATGATATAGAAAATAAATACTGTAAAGTACAAATGAGATTCATAAATGAGTGCAAAGCGCTTGAAATATTCTGCCATTAATTTTATACAGGCTGTATAATAAGGGGAAAAGCTTATGTTTGAAACATTTAAAACATTTTGAAACAAGATTTAAAAAAAAGATAAAAACATCCTTGATCGAGCTGGCTATAGCTAGATGATTCATGTTGTGCTCACTCCTGAGCTCTTGCATTTGTGGTTCATAAAATGATCTTGCTAAAGCAGTTGTTATAATTAATTTCAAAGCTGTTCTATAAAACTTTCCAAGTTCTCCTGGACACTGCAAGGTGAAAGTATTACTGGAGTTAGATTGTGGTGCAACTAAAATGAAACATCATTCTGCTTTGGGCACTTTGCCAGAAAACCATGAAGATAGTTTCATTTTACTTTTGATTTGCTGAGTGATGCAAACTATTGTCGTCTAGTTGCTGGTCATGTAAATCTCTGCTGTCAGTTTTGTTTATTTAATGTGCTGGAGTCAGTCTTGAGTGCAAAGTACTTCAATGCCTACTTCATCATTTGAGTTTTTAAACAAAGATATGGGTGACATAATGTGAAGTGTATGAAGAGGACACATAAGAATAACATAAAAATATAATGACTACTGGTGTTGTTGTTGAACATGGAATATTATTTGTACCAGTTCAGTTATAGTCAGCGTACTGTAGTTACAAAGATACTGATAGTAATTTTGTGCATCATACTTTGTTCAGGGCTTTCATGGCGTAAACACTGAAGAATTTTAATGTCATAATGGGTTAAACAAATCTTCAAAAAAACCTTTAAAGTGGTTGTATGAAGTGTAAAGATGCACAACTGCAGAGAAACATACTGGATGTTAAAATTTCAAGTGAGTCAGCTTAATGTTTCAGTGTCATAAGAATATCCACACTGCATGAAAAATTACATATTAACATTTCCAAACTCAAGACATAAAAAATAATTGTGCAGTTCTGTTTTTCATTTTCAACTAAATTAGCTTATTTTGACATATTTATAAAAGTGGCCTTGATATTTTCCTTATCTTGTGCACTCTACTTTTGCCAGAAGAAAAGTTTCCACAGATGCCATTTTAGTGATTTGTTTCTTTCACAGCTATGCCAATGAACTAAATATTTTCTTTTTACTTTTATATTACTTGGAAGATTCGGAGTTCTCACTGCAGAGCAAATTGTATCATTGCTGTCCTTTTACAGAATTGTAGTTAGGAATGTAAACCAAACCTGAAACAGCGTATGGTTCCACCAATGTGCCAAATTCACACACTCACTTCAATGAGGACAAATGTAAATATTAAGTGATAGTCCAAAATGATCCAAATCTTTTATCCCTAGTCACTTAGTGGCTTGCATATAACCATATATGAACCATTTAATCAGAAAGCAAATTTAAAGCATACTTCAGAACATGAAACTTTCAATTGTCGGAAAATTGATTTCTGGAAGAACCAAATGGGCACAGTGTAATTTTCAATTATGAGTCTTTCTCTAACGTTATTAAATAGTTCCCTTGTGTATATGGTTCCTTTCTTATCTGATGGTTTTCATATTTTCATTAAATTCGTCTTACCTAGCTACCTACCAACCCACACAACCATCTAATTAAAAATGTTATATCTCATGCATATATGTCAAAGAGCGACTCGACGATTTTGTGTCTGCAGCGCGCAATCTCAAATAACTGCTATCTATTAAGTTGACTATGTTTATTGGTTTAAATAACCCATTTATTAAATGCAGACTAGATTTGAAAAAAATTATTTTTTACTGTCCCGTTGGTTCACTGCTATCTTATTCTCCACAAATTTCTTGCTCCAAGTAAACTCCCACCCCATATTCACAGCCATTCCTTGACCGTACTATCTCACGTGGTCACACTACTCCCATTGTCTAAATCACAGATAAGGCCATCTCTGAGCATGTTCGCGTATCACTCTCCATCCACATCTCGCTACTTTCTTCTGCATCTGCCTCTGGAAAAAAAAATATTCCTCAATTCTGTTGCAACCGCCAATTTTTAAAATCCCAACTATTTAACCTTTGGCCCTCTGTTCGTCACACCATTTCTGTTGTTAACGATTTTCTCACTCTCCCCTCCATCTTTGATGCCCTAGTTTCTAATAAGACCATTACTCTCTCTCATCATAGCTATTTCTCCGGGTATGACACTTAACTTCTGTTCCCTTGAGTCCAAGTGGTGCAGTCTTAAAAGGATCTGATGGACAACTGGTTGAGCCATCCAGTGCCAGATTTGGCCATACCACATAAAACATGATCTGGTCCTGTTCTTGTCTGTTAAAACTGCTCATGATTCCAGGATCAATCTGGAATGCAAAGAAAACCCCTGGGTTCTTTTCTCCAATTAGGGTTCCACCCTTTCCGCGGTACCAAAACAGCTCTTAGAAAATCACATGCGCCATCCTGAGTGTGGCAAAGGTAAGCTTTGCCTCCATATCTTTGTCAACCTGTCTGCAGCCTTTGACATGGTTGACTACATTATCCCCTTTAATACTTTTCCGCTGTCGTCCTTTAGGTGGACTGCTCTCGCCTGGTTCCATTCTTGTATATCTAAACATATTTGCAATGGTTTTTCTTCTTGCCACCGCACTGTAACCTTTAATGTACCTCGAGGATCTATCCTTGGCATTCTCATTTTTCTCATTTTCATGCTATCCTTCAGTGACATCTTCTGAAAGTGTAGCATAGTTTTCACAGGTATGTTTGTGACACCCAGATCTACCTCCCCATCAGTTTTCTTGACTAATCCATTGTTGATTAATCATCAGTTTGCTTATCTGGCACCCAGCACTGAATGAGCAGAAATTTTGGCAAGAGGAATAAAAAAGAAGCACTTTATCTAAATGGTGAGAGATTGCAGTACTCATGAGATTCAGAGGGATCTGGGTGTCCTAGTGCACAAATCACAAAACATTAGTATGCAGGTGTAGCAAGTAATTCAGAAAGATAATAGAATGTTATTGTTTATTGCGAGGGGAATTAAATATAAAAGTAAGAGGGGGTTATGCTTCAGCTGTACAGATCACTGGTCAGACCGCACCTGGAGTACTGTGTACAGTATTTGTCTCCTTATTTAAAGAAGGATGTAAATACGTTACAAGCAGTTAAGAGAAGTTTTATCAGGCTAATACTAGGAATGGGCAAGTTGCCTTATGAGGAGAATTTAGATAGGTTAGGCTTGTACCTGCTGGAGTTCAGAAGAGTAAGAGCTGACTTAATTGAAACCTTTAAAATCCTGAGGAGTCTTGACAGGGTGGATATAGAAAGAATGTTTCCTCTTGTGGGAAAATCTAGAGCTATGTTTAAAAATAAGGAGTCGCCATTCAATAGAGATGAGGAGCAATGTTTTTTCTGATGGTCGTGAGCCTTTGGAGCTCCCCTCAAAAGGTGTTGAATATTTTAAAATCGGAGGCAAATACATTCTTGATGAATAAGAGGGTGAAAGGTCATTAGGGTTGGTGGGAGGCTGCAATCTGATCAACCGTGATCTTATTGAACTGTGGAGCAGGCACGAGGGGCTAAGTTGCCTACTCCTAATTCATATGTTTGTACTCCTGAGGCCTAACCAATGATGTATAATGTTCCACCATGGTCGCTTTGCTTTTAAGTTTTATTCCTCTATTTATAAACTAAAGCAATTTTCAAATCTCCGCATCAATTTTCTGTGCCACCTTTAAGGATTTGTGGATATCGGTGCTCACGTTTCTCTCCTCATCTACACTTTGCAAAGTCATGCTGTTGATAGTATGCTGCCTTTCCATACATGGCCTTTCAAAGTGCACCAATTCACGTTTCTCTGCATTGAATTCTGTCCACCATGCATCTGCACATTTAACCACCCCGTGTCATCCTGACGCCTACAGTGATCTTCAGCACTATCTACTGCTTTACCAAGCCTTCTATCAACTTGCCTTGCATCATCTGCAAGTTTCAGAATGCTGCCCCATATCTCCAAGTCTGGGTTGTATTTTTGTAATTCATTTTTTTGGGATGTGGGCTTTGCTGACAAGGCCAGCATTTGTTGCCCATCCCTAATTGCCCTGGAGAAGATGGTGGTGAGTTGCTTTCTTGAATTGCTGCAGTCCATGTGCTGTTGGTCCTACCGACTGCAGTGTTAGGGAGGGAGTTCCCAGTGACAGTGTAGGAACGGTGATATATCTCCAAGTCAGGATGGTCAGTGACTTGGAGGGGAACTTCCAAGTGTTGGTGTTTCCATGCATCGGTTGCCCTTGTCCTTCTAGATGGTAGTGGTTGTGGGTTTCCAAGGCGCTGCCTAAGGAACATTGGTGAGTTCCTGCAGTCCATCTTGTAGATGGTACACACTGCTACTACTGTGTATTGGTGGTGGAGGGAGTGGATGTTTATAGAAGTTTATAGTGCCTATCAAGTGGGATCTGCTTTGTCCTGGATGGTGTCAAGCTTCCTGAGTGTTGTTGAGGCTGCACTTGTCCAGGGAGTATTCCATCATGCTCCTGACTTGTGTCTTCTAGGTGGTGGACAGACTTTGAGGAGTCAGGAGGTGAATTACTCCCTGCAGGATTCCTAGCCTCTGACCTGTTCTTGTAGCCACAGTATTTATATGGCTAGTCCAGTTCAGTTTCTGGTCATTGATATCATCCACAGTGTGGGTGTGGGGGATTCAGTGATGGTAATGCCATTGAATCTGAAGGGGTGGTGGTTTGATTCTCCCTTATTGGAGATGGCCATTGTCTGGCACTTGTGTGGCACAGATTTCCAGGTCTTGCTGCATTTGCACATGGACTGCTTGTCCAGGTCTTACTGCATTTGCACATGGACTGCTTCAGTGTCTGAAGAGTCGCAAATCGTGCTGAACATTGTGCAGTTATCAGCATACACTCCCACATCTGACCTTATATTGGAAGGAAGGTATGGTTGAAGATGGTTGGGCCTAGGACACTACTCTGAGAAACTCCTGCAGTGATGACCCAGCACTGAAATGACTGACCTCCAACAACCGTAATCATCTTCCTTTTGTGCTCAGTATGACTCCAACTAGTGGAGAGTTTTCCTCCTGATTCCCATTGACTCCAGTTTTGCTAGGGGTCCTTGATGCCATACTCTATCAAATGCTGCGTTGATGTCAAGGGCAGTCACTCCCACCTCACCACTGGTGTTCAGCTTGTTTGTCCATGTTTGAACCAGGGCTGTAATGAGGTCAGGAACTGAGTGACCCTGGCTGAACTCAAACTGAGCATCAGAGCAGGTTATTGCTAAGTAAGTGTTGCTTGATAGAATTTTTGATTACCTCTTCACCATTTTACTGAGAGTTGACAGATAGGGTGGTAATTGGGCGAGTTGGATTTGTCCTGCTTATATGTACAAGGCAAATTGGGGCAATTTTCTACATTGCCAGATGCCAGTTTGGCAATTTTCCACATTGCCAGATTGGATGGCAAGTTCTGGAATACAAGTCTTCAGTACCATTGCCGAATGTTGTCAGGGCCCATAATCTTTGCAGTATCCAATTGCCTTCAACCCTTTCTTGATGTTACATGGGGTGAATCAAATTGGCATCTGTGATGTTGGGGACATCTGGAGGTGGGCGAGATGGATCATCCATATTGCACTTCCAGCTGAAGATTATTGTGAATGCTTCAGCCTTGTCTTTTGCATAGATGTGCGGGTTTCCTCCATCATTGAGGATGGGGATATTTGTGGCACTTCTTCCTCCAGTGAGTTGTTAAATTGTCCACCACCATTTATGACTGGCTGCGGCAGGACTGCAGAGCTTAGATCTGAGCTGTTGGGTAAGGGATCGCTTACCTCTGACGATCACTTGCTGCTTATGTTGTTTGGCATGCAAGCAGTCTGGCGTTGTCGCTTCGCCAGGTTGACACCTCATTTTTTGGTCTGCCTTTTCTCGCCCCTGGCATGTTCTCCTGCACTGTACATTGAACTAGGGCTGATCCCCTGGATTGGTTTGTAATGACAGAGTGGGAGATATGCCGGACTATGTGGCTGAATACAATTCTACAATTCATGGATGTCCAGTTTTGAGTTGCTGCATCTGAATCTATCCCATTTCGCACGATAGTAGTGCCACGCAACCAAAAATTAAGTAAACTGCATGTTGTCCAAGAAATATTAATATAGAATGAATTTCCTCCTGTGGACTGCTTATGGTATGATTCCAGAGTAATCGCCTAGATAGGCTCATCCTTTGGCTAGTGTCATTTTAAGGCTAAGAGTGACTGCCGATATTAACGTTTGTGTGAATATCAATTAACTTTCGAAACTATAAACCTTAAACATGATTCACTTAGTACACCTTGTGGTTTATAAAATGTTAATAGTTACATTGAAGTGAACAATTCCGTTTTTTCACCATCAGTCAGCAGTTGCAAAATGACCTAATGTGGTGCATACTACAATGTTTAATGAATGCCTTTTTAAACTGATTCTTCTTGGTCCAGCATAAATTCAATTGATGAAAATAAAGATGTTATGGCATTACACCACCTCATTACTGTTATGTTCCTTGCCTATAGTGGTTGGGATTGATCACTTTATCTAAAAATGTTAGTTTGAAGTGTGATTCGATATGACTGTGATTTCTTGGTATGTCACCAAGACCTGTCGAAATAGCTTTGCGTATTTTCAAAATACTAGGTATAATTCAGCAAGAGCTTGTAATTGTATAGATTCATCAGCTATTGAGAGATGCTTGTTTAATCTCCTTTTATTACACTTTATGGTTTATTCACATTTTAATTGTGAAGAGGTTTTACTTCACACTCGGGGCAGCAGGGTAGCATGGTGGTTAGCATAAATGCTTCGCAGCTCCAGGGTCCCAGGTTCGATGGGTAGAGTCTGCACGTCCTCCCCCTGTGTGCGTGGGTTTCCTCCGGGTGCTCCGGTTTCCTCCCACAGTCCAAAGATGTGCGGGTTAGGTGGATTGGCCATGCTAAATTGCCCGTAGTGTGCTAATAAAAGTAAGATTAAGGGGGGGGTTGTTGGGTTACGGGTATAGGGTGGATACGTGGGTTTGAGTAGGGTGATCATGGCTCGGCACAACATTGAGGGCCGAAGGGCCTGTTCTGTGCTGTACTGTTCTATGTTCTATGTTCTACTTCTACTGCAGTTCTAGTGTAAATACAATTTGCATTTGGAGTCAGAGTATGACCTGAAGGAGCTGGTTTTACTCAGCTTTAAATTGAACTTACCATTTTTTTCCAGTCTACAAGTGGTTCAAAGTCAAAGTCACTCTTCACTAGTTTCAAGCCTCTGGTTTGAATGTACGATAAGAAGATGGTTAGCAGTCCAACTTGAACCCTGTCCCGTGTGCAGACCGTGTGAGCACCAAATAACAAGCATTCAAGTTCTTCTTGATATAACTTCCAAACATGGTTATGTACATAGACCACAATGCAATTAATAATAACCAGAAACTGATCCACAGCAGTTTACTCTCGCACTCGTCCAAATTCTATTTTCAAATTCACAGCCATCAATCAGGCTTATGACCCACTTTGTCTGATAAAATAGCAGATCCAGTATTGGTATAAAAGAATGCCTACCAAGATTAATAAAGCTAAATTGTTCTTGTGATTAATAATGGTCAAAATATGATGTGGATGTTTATGTGTAAAATTGTAGTCTCTTTTATGATCAGGATTTGCAATTCAAGGAAGGTATTTAATGTGAACTAGATGCAAACTTCAAACTTGCAGCTTAATGATATTTTACTATATTTGGGAAATGTATAGCATTTAATGATGAAAGACAAACCACCAATTAAGTTGGAACAGTCTTTTAATCTTAAAAAAGGTGATATAATTATGCAAAGGTTTGCTGCTCTTTTCAATGTTTGAAATGAGTGAACATGATTTTTAAAACCTATCCCAGCCATTAAAGAGAAACTTACACTTTCAGAAATATTTGAAATAGTTCACTCTCACTTAGTTAAATCGTTTTCTGAAATGTGCTAAACTGTGTTTCTAGAGCAATCCGTCTTATAATTTTGTTTCTCTGACCATTAGAGGAATTCTATTACTTCTCCTTTGTGCACTGTGTATTACAAAGGGTGACATTATTGTGTCTGGCTTATGGTCTGTAGATTTCATAAATCTTTTCAGAGTGTTTTGACAAACAAAATGACTTTGTTTGTGCCAAGATTTTCTGGAAAGTTGTTTTAATAGTGCAGCCTCAAAGCATAAGCTGCTAACAATTATATTATCCTTCCCCAAATGCATAGCTCCATTGAAGAGTAATGCGATTCTTCTGCTGCTGGAAAAATGCAACCAAGGAATTTTAAAGCACAAGTAAGCTATTTGGCCCATCGTGCTGGTGTTATTCTCCTTATTAGCCAGCTAGTCTAATCCAGTGTTCTTCAAACTTTTTTCCTGGGGACCCGTTTTTACCAACCGGCCAACCTTCGGGACCCGCGCCGGCCGACCTACGTGACCCACCATTTTCTCTGACCTTGTTTGCTGCTGGCAAAAATAGAGGAAATGGTTTTGGGTCCCTTTGGCCCTCGTATATGCTCCTCCAATGGAACTTGTTGGATGAAGGTGAAGCCTTAAAATTACCTCTCTTGTGGAGCAGAATTCACGAAGCGTTGGATTGTTCACCCACTAATAGGGAACATGAGCTGGGTTTAGACTGTCGTGAGACAGGTCAGTTTTACCCGACTGATGATTTAAATTTTTTTTTACTTCCTTTGCTTTTGTATCCCATCCCTTAGAAATAAAAAGCCAAGGATCTGTTTGACTTTTCATGCACTTATCGTGGAGGTACTTGAATGGTTTGGGTTTGGAAAGGAAAGGAAATTCAAGTCTTAGGCCTCAGCTGAAGATGTGCAACTATGTTGGCTGAACAGAGAAATGAAAATTTGTGAGGGGGAAATTACAGTGCAAGATCTCACTTAAAAAATTTTAGTTCTCATCTTTGAATGCCATTATAACCTCATCTCTCATCATCTCTGCAATATTCTCCATCCTGACAATCTCCTCTCCCCCCCAACCAAACATCCCCATTCCTCCAGTACTGGCCTCTCATGCGTGAATTAGTGGGAAGGATTTTAAAAGTCCAAAGGAGGGACAGCAAAGTTAGCAGATTGGGAAAATTGTTGGCAGATGCAGTTCAAGGTAGAAAATTAAGCAATACATTTTGCGAAGACTAGGGGGAGAAAATACACTTTAAATGGTGAGACTTTGAATGGAATAGAGGCAGAGGATCTTTGGTGCAGGACGTTAAAAATGGCAATGCAATTTGCGAGTTTGAGGAGCTTGGAGGAGAAATTTGGTCTGGTAAGGGGAAATGATTTCAAGTCAGTTGCGGGACTTTGTCCGTAGACAGGTCCCATCCTTCCCACGCCTCCCGCCAATGGGGATCCAAGACAGAATAGTCTCTAGGGGGGAAGGAGGGGAGGGTAGAGTCTCTGATATTTATAAGGTGCTCATGGAGGGGGAAGGATCTCAAATGGGAGGAGGAGCTAGGCAGGGAAATGGAAGACGGGCTGTGGGCAGAAGCCCTGAGTAGGGTAAATTCGACCGCAGCATGTGCCAGGCTCGGCCTGATTCAATTTAAGGTCGTTCACCGGGTCCACATGACGGTGGCTCGGATGAGCAAATTCTTTGGGGTAGAGGACAAATGCGCTGGTGCGCAGGAGGACCAGCGAACCACGTACACATGTTTTGGACATGTCCGATGCTTAGGGGGTACTGGGAGGGATTTGCGGGGATCATGTCCCGGGTGCTAAAAACAAGGGTGGTGATGGGTCCAGGGGTAGCAATTTTTGGGGTTTTGGAGGACTCGGGAGTCCAGGGTGAGAAAGAGGCCGATGTTTTGGCCTTTGCTTCCCTGATAGCCCGGCGACTAATATTATTGGCATGGAGGAACTCAAAGCCCCTGAAGACCGAGTGGTGGCTTTCGGACATGTCGAGTTTTCTGGATATGGAAAAAACTAAGTTCGTCTTGAGGGGATCTGTACAGGGGTTCGCCCGAAGGTGGCAACCATTCATTGACTTCTTTGCGGGAGAGTGAGCGTCGGCAGGGGGGAGTGGTTAGAGTAGAGTAGGAGGGATAAATTGGCGGGTAGTGCCGATGGGAGAGGAGCGGGCTTGTGCAGTATGGTACGATTGAAGTATTGAATGTACGTGGATGTTTGCACATTTTTGCCTTTTTTGCTTTCTTTTTGTTGATGTCTGTAACTGTTTACAATGCCGTAAAACTACCTCAATAAAACTGTTTGTTTAAAAAAAATGGCAATGCAAGTAGAGAAGCGCAAATACCTGTGCTATTTCCCTTCAGGCAGCCTCCATTGGGGGGGGGGGGGGGGGGTACTGGAGCCTGGCCAGTACGTGTGCTATTTCCCTTCAGGCAGCCTCCATATGGGGGGGGGGGGGGGGGGGGGGGGGGGATCACTACCGCGGAGCACTCCGCCACCACTAACCATTTTCCCGACTATGAAGAAGTCTATGTGTGAATAGGCTTGTGCGTGTGGGAGAAGAAAAACCTTTCTCCATCGGGTGATTGAATATGTCCATGGGTGTATCACCCCGCCCCAACTGCTCCACATAGCCGTTTAGCTCTCGTGTCATTCCTGGCATGGCTCCTGTCCTAGGATTGGATCTGTCCATCTTCCGGTTCTGCACACAGTTGAAGTGGTGTCTCTGTCTCTCTCTCTCTTGTCCCCCCCGATAAGTTGGTGGGAGTCTAACTCGCCAACTTCTGTCATCATTTACTTGACAAACTCTGCGCCATCCCAGTTTGGGACGTGTATGTATTTACCAAAGCTATTGGTGCCCCTTCTAGCTTCCACTGACCATTATGAATCATTCCCTGGGTCCGTCATCGTCTTTGTCGCTGTGACCGTTACTTTTTTGTTACCTAATATGACTACGCTTCCTGCCCTTGTGTAAAATCACACCTGAAATGTGTGTCCTATCCAGCTTTTCCTTAGCCTCAGTCAGTCCCTCTCTCTTAGGTGCATCTCTTGGAGGAAAGGAATGTCCATCCTCAGGCTTTCGAGATGGGCAAAGACTCCAGATCATTTCACCGGTCCGTTGAGGCCCCTCATGTTTCCGTTCACTATCCTGATTTTGGGGTGGAGTGGGGGGGTAGATTCTTTCCTGTGGGGTCAGCTATACTCGCCCTGTGGGCATGGCCCTGCTTGCCCCGGCCTGCCCTTGTTAACAAAGAACAAAAGAGCAAAGAAAAGTACAGTACAGAACAAACCCTTCGGCCGTCCTAGCCTGTGCCGACCTTACTGCCCGTCTAAACTAAAATCTTCTGCACTTCCGGGGTCCGTATCCCTCAACTCTCATCCTATTCATGTATTTGTCAAGCTGCCCCTTAAACATCACTATTGTCCCTGCTTCCACCACCTCCTCCGGTAGTGAGTTCCAGACACCCACTACCCTCTGTGTAAAAAAAACTTGCCTCGTACATCTCCTCTAAGCCTTGCTCCCCGCACCTTAAACCTATGCCCCCTAGTAATTCACCCCTCTACCCTGGGAAAAAGCCTGACTATCCACCCTCTCTATGCCCCTCATAATTTTGTAGACCTCTCTCAGGTCGCCCCTCAACCTCCGTCGTCCCAGTGAGAACAAACTGAGTTTGTTCAACCTCTCCTCAGAGCTAATGCCCTCCATATATAGAATGTATCCGCGATAGTTTCCTAGAACAGTATGTAATGGAACCTACGAGGGAACAAGCGTTCCTAGATCTTGTCCTGTGTAATGAGACAGGATTGATTCATGATCTCATAGTTAGGGATCCTCTCGGAAGGAGCGATCACAATATGGTGGAATTTAAAATACAGATGGAGGGTGAGAAAGTAAAATCAAATACTAATGTTTTGTGTTTAGACAAAGGAGATTACAAGGGGATGAGCGAAGAACTAGCTAAGGTAGACTGGGAGCAAAGACTTTATGGTGGAACAGTTGAGGAACAGTGGAGAACCTTCCAAGCGATTTTTCACAGTGCTCAGCAAAGGTTTATACCAACAAAAAGGAAGGACGGTAGAAAGAGGGAAAATCGACCATGGATATCTAAGGAAATAAGGGAGAGTATCAAATTGAAGGAAAAAGCATATAAAGTGGCAAAGATTGCTGGGAGACGAGAGGACTGGGAAATCTTTAGGGGGCAACAGAAAGCTACTAAAAAAACTATAAAGAAAAGTAAGATAGAGTATGAGAGTAAACTTGCTCAGAATATAAAAACAGACAGTAAAAGTTTTTACAAATATATAAAACAAAAAAGAGTGGCTAAGGTAAATATTGGTCCTATAGAGGATGAGAAGGGAGTTTTAATAATGGGAGATGAGGAAATGGCTGAGGAACTGAACAGGTTTTTTGGGTCGGTCTTCACAGTGGAAGACACAAATAACATGCCAGCGACTGATAGAAATAAGGCTATGACAGGTGAGGACCTTGAGAGGATTGTTATCACTAAGGAGGGAGTGATGGGCAAGCTAATGGGGCTAAAGGTAGACAGGTCTCCTGGCCCTGATGGAATGCATCCCAGAGTGCTAAAAGAGATGGCTAGGGAAATTGCAGATGCACTAATGATGATTTACCCAAATTCACTAGACTCTGGGGTGGTCCCGGTGGATTGGAAATTAGCAAACGTGACACCACTGTTTAAAAAAGGAGGTAGGCAGAGAGCAGGAAATTATAGGCCAGTGAGCTTAACTTCGGTAGTAGGGAAGATGCTGGAATCTATCATCAAGGAAGAAATAGCGAGGCATCTGGATAGAAATTGTCCCTTTGGGCAGACGCAGCATGGGTTCATAAAGGGCAGGTCATGCCTAACTAATTTAGTGGAATTTTTTGAGGCCATTACCAGTGCAGTAGATAACGGGGAGCCAATGGATGTGGTATATCTGGATTTCCAGAAAGCCTTTGACAAGGCACCACACAAAAGGTTGCTGCATAAGATAAAGATGTATGGCATTAAGGGTAAAGTAGTAGCATGGATAGAGGATTGGTTAAGTAATAGAAAGCAAAGAGTGGGGATTAATGGGTGTTTCTCTGGTTGGCAATCAGTAGCTAGTGGTGTCCCTCAGGCATCCGTGTTGGGCCCACAATTGTTCACAATTTACATAGATGATTTGGAGTTGGGGACTAAGGGCAATGTGTCCAAGTTTGCAGATGACACTAAGATGAGTGGTAAAGTGAAAAGTGCAGAGGATACTGGAAGTCTGCAGAGGGATTTGGATAGGTTATGTGAATGGGCTAGGGTCTGGCAGATGGAATACAATGTTGACAAATGTGAGGTTATCCATTTTGGTAGGAATAACAGCAAACGGGATTATTATTTAAACGATAAAATATTAAAGTATGCCGCTGTGCAGAGACCTGGGTGTGCTAGTGCGTGAGTCACAGAAAGTTGGTGAACAGGTGCAAGGTGATTAAGAAGGCAAATGGAATTTTGTCCTTCATTGCTAGAGGGATGGAGTTTAAGACTAGGGAGGTTATGTTGCAATTGTGTAAGGTGTTAGTGAGGCCACACCTGGAGTATTGTGTTCAGTTTTGGTCTCCTTACTTGAGAAAGGTCATACTTGCACTGGAGGGTGTGCAGAGGAGATTCACTAGGTTAATCCCAGAGTTGAAGAGGTTGGATTATGAGGAGAGGTTGAGTAGACTGGGACTGTACTCGTTGGAATTTAGAAGGATGAGGGGGGGATCTTATAGAAACATTTAAAATTATGAAGGGAATAGATAGGATAGATGCGGGCAGGTTGTTTCCACTGGTGGGTGAAAGCAGAACTAGGGGACATAGCCTCAAAACAAGGGGAAGTAGATTTAGGACTGAGTTTAGGAGGAACTTCTTCACCCAAAGGGTTGTGAATCTATGGAATTCCTTGCCCAGTGAAGCAGTTGAGGCTCCTTCATTAAATGTTTTTAAGATAAAGATAGATAGTTTTTTAAAGAATAAAGGGATTAAGGGTTATGGTGTTCGGGCCGGAAAGTGGAGCTGAGTCTACAAAAGATCAGCCATGATCTCATTGAATGGCGGAGCAGGCTCGAGGGGCCAGATGGCCTACTCCTGCTCCTCGTTCTTATGTTCTTATACCAGGCAACATCCTGGTAAATCTCTTCTGCACCCTCTCTAAAGCCTCCACATCCTTCTGGTAGTACGGCGACCAGAATTGAACACTATACTCCAAGTGTGGCCTAACTAAGGTTCTATACAGCTGCAACATGACTTGCCAATTTTTATACACAATGCCCTGGCCAATAAAGACAAGTATGCGTATGCTATCCGCAAATTCCACCAACCTTTATGTTGTCCGCAAACTTACTAATCAGACCAGTTACATTTTCCTCCAAATCATTTATATATATATATATATATATACTACGAACATCAAAGGTCCCAGCACTGATCCCTGCGGAACCCCACTAGTCACAGCCCTCCAATCAGAAAAGCACCCTTCCATTGCTACTCTCTGCCTTCTATGACCAAGCCAGATCTGTATCTATCTTGCCCGCTCACCCCTGATCCCGTGTGACTTCACATTTTGTACCAGTCTGCCATGAGGGACCTTGTCAAAGGCCTTACTGAATTCCATATAGACAACATCCACTGCCCTACCTGCATCAATCATCTTTGTGACCTCCTCGAAAAACTCTATCAAGTTAGTGAGACACGACCTCCCCTTCACAAAACCGTGCTGCCTTTCGCTAATATGTCCATTTGCTTGGGAGTAGATCCTATCTCGAAGAATTATCTCCAGTAATTTCCCTAACACTGATGTAAGGCTCAGCGGCCT
Source organism: Scyliorhinus canicula (assembly GCF_902713615.1). NCBI lineage: Eukaryota > Metazoa > Chordata > Chondrichthyes > Carcharhiniformes > Scyliorhinidae > Scyliorhinus > Scyliorhinus canicula. The sequence goes on along the minus strand of NC_052166.1, from coordinate 44,548,898 downwards.
GTAGTTCCCTGGATAATCCTTGCTACCCTTCTTAAATAAAGGAACAACATTGGCTATTCTCCAGTCCTCTGGGACATCACCTGAAGACAGTGAGGATCCAAAGATTTCTGTCAAGGCCTCAGCAATTTCCTCTCTCGCCTCCTTCAGTATTCTGGGGTAGATCGCATCAGGCCCTGAGGACTTATCTCCTTTTTTCCTGTTATCTCCACGTGCGACTTGTTGCAACCAATGCTCTACCTCCTCCCCTCCCCCACCTATCCCTTGACTTCCCTCCCTTTTTCCTGTTCCATCTTTGCTTCCTTCCCCTTCACTACTCCTCTCTTCCCTCACCTATTTCTGAATTCCTTTTCTGAAAACCTGCATCGCCACCCCCTTCAAGACCATGGTTAGAACCTTCTTCTTTGACCATGGTTATAATTATTCCCACCAATCCCCTCTCCTCTGGCTCATTTTCTTTTGCCTCATATTTTTGTGACGCACCTTTGGACATTTCACTGTATCAAAGGTGCTTTGTAAATGGAAAGTGTTGTTGGGAGTGTAAAAAAAAAAAACCTCATGGAATGGAACAATCTTTTTCATTGAATTAAAGGCGATTATGAAGCATTAGATCCAAATTATGGAAGTGCTGAAAGACAAATAGTGTAAGATGTAAGCAGGTTATTTAATTTGCAATATGATCCAAAATATTGATGATACTCCGTTCAGACTAGCAGAGTTTAAAAGGTTTTTTCTAATCCCTGGAGAGAGGTGATTGTGTGGAGTCTTGTCCCAATAGAAGGATGAAGGTGTTATTCTGATTAATTTATTTTTGAAAATAGAAGTTTGCTAATTATCTGGAAAGAATGGGAGCCAAAATTACAAGGATCGTTATGGAAATTGAGTAATAATAAAATATAATTTCTACCTGCATGAAGTTTGAAAAACAGTGGGGTGGGAGTGAGCATTTCAGGATTGTAAGATTAAGAATGACATTTGATAATTTCGCTAGATTGGTTTCCAGGCTAGAAAATGTTTATTTTACACGTACCGTCTACTGTGCTCCTTCTCCATTCTGTTGAGAGCAAAATTTACTGCACAATCCCCTGCTCTAGTTTATTCTTTCTCAGGACTTCTTTCAGGCTTTTGACACCTAAGTCACCTAATCATCATAACCTTATATACCGTGAGTCCTCTTTCACTGTTTTCACCTTTTTGTGTCCTGAACTGGGCCTTCACCGTGGTTTCTGAATTACACAAAAAGTTCACTGCAGTTTTCCTCTGCTAACAAAACTGCTTTCATCATTTCCTTTCATCATAAGAGCTCCCTTATTGAATCATTTGAATTTAAAAGGTAGCTGCTATTTGTTGCCAGGTTAAACTGGCGCAGAATTCAGAGAAGTACAAGTGCACTAGTTGATTATACAGATTAAAGAGAACTTCATTCTGTATTGCTTTGCCGAGATGCACCTTATTCTTCTAATTGCTGCATTATTCTGTTCTGCTTAAAATTAGTTCTCGAGGTCCATTGGTACATAGTCATGCAATACAGCTGCACCAGATGACAAAGCTAACACCTGCACTTACAGCTGCAGAGTGAAGTGCCTTTTTGTCCATCTTCTTTAAGATGAAGCACTGCACTAGGTAGTTCAATTTAAAATGTGATTACAGTACAACGGTTCTGCCAGAAGAGAGCTCATGTGACCTGGCTCACACAATGTAAGAATTGTGGTTTTTGAATTCTTGTGTTTCTGGATAAATGGAGTAGATACATTGAATTAAAGGATTAATCTCTGTTTCATCCAGGATTCATTACTATGTATATCAACTAGAAAGATTGAAGTGTATATATTTTTGTGTGTGTGATTGTTTTTCACTTCCCGCCTGCGAGATAGAAGAAAGAAAGGGAAGTTATGTTCCAGTATTGTTTGTCATCTGTGGATGATTTTGGACATTTGGATAGGTTAACGGTCTTTTTTTTCATCAAACACTCTGCTCCTTTTTCAACATAGGCAAGCTGGGAGCCATAAACACTGGCTTACTGCCCTAATAGCTTCAATATGCTTTACTAAGTTTTAACTAAACATCATAAGTGACTTCCTGTCATCAGATGCTGGATTCCTTTTGAAAATGAGTTTGATGTTTTTATTTTGGCGTTGAAATGCTGTGAGTACATGAACAATTAATTGCAGTTAAACTCAACTGCAGGTGTGTTCAAATGAATCTTTGACTTGATTGTTGTGGGTAATTTTTTTGTAAGGTGAGAAGCTTTGTAAAGGCTCACCAAAGTTGTAAAATAATCAACTTTGCTCATTATGAGTCTAGGTAGTTTGGGCTTGAAGTGCTGCATTTGTGTAGGGAAGAGGAAAGCCAGTTTAAAAATCTATTGTGATTGGAAGATTTCTTTCTTATTATTTTTGCCGGCACCTTTTGTTCTCTTTTCCCCTAACCACACATGTCTCAGTGGCCAAGGATATTGTGGGAGATTTCTACCCAAAGAGTGTTGTTCCATGGCCAGCAACTGAACGCATATGAGAATGACTTGTGCCATTCGCACATTGTCTGGAATTTTTCTTAAGTTTTTGGCATCTGACAAATATGAGATTGTCTTAATTTTTTTTTCCAGAATGTTTTTATTGATTTTCATTTGTATTTACAAAAAAGGAGAAAAGATAAGAGAATACAGGAAACATATAGAGGAACAAGAGCCATATTAACAGCAGAATCCAGGCCGTCGGTTAGAACAATAATAACCTTTATTGTCACAAGCAGCCTTACATTAACACTGCAATGAAGTAACTGTGAAAAGCCCCTCGTCGCCACATTCCGGCGCCTGCTCGGGTACATGGAGGGAGAATTCAGAATGTCCAAATTACCTAACAGCACGTCTTTCGGGACTTGTGGGAGGAAACCGGAGCACCCGGAGCAATCCCATACAGACATGGTGAGAAGGTGCAGACGCCGCACAGACAGTGACCCAAGCCGAGAATCGAACCTGGGACCCTGGCGCTGTGAAGCTACAGTGCTAACCACTGTGCTACCGTGCTGCCCAACCATACCATAAACGAGCAACAAGCGACCCAGTTGTATTAAAGCATACTAGGTGTGATTGAGGCAACAGAAGCATAACACATTAGTCACCATAGCATCATAAATAGATTTTTTCCCCTTTCCTCAGCCCCCTTCAACCACCCTGGGTTTGATTCCCCGATATCCTGGGTGATGATGACTCTCCTCTTTCCCCCACAAAGGTTGCTGTTCACAAAAGAGTCCTCAAAGAGGATGATGAATTGCCTGCATGGATTGTGGGAGCCTTCTTCAGATCCCCGATGGTGAATGTTATTTTCTCCAATTTCAAGAATTCCGCTGTCGGACAGTCAGCGCGCGGCCTTGGGTGGCTTAGCAAATCTCCAGCTGAGCAGGAGTGTCTGTCGGGCAATCAGGAAGGCAAAGTCTAGGGCATCTGCCCCATTCCCCATAAAGAGTTGTGGCTGTTCCGATACCCTGAAGACCGCCACTAGCAGGCATGGCTTCACCCTCACCACTTGAATTCTGGACATGGCTTTGGAAACGACAGTCCGGTACATGACCAGTTTGGGGCAGGATTGGAACGTGAGGGTGTGGTTGGCCGGGCCTCCCTGGCACCTTTCACATTTGTCCTCCACCTCCAGGAAGCACCCGCTCATGCGTGTCCTAGTCAAGTGCCCCCTGTGCACTACCTTTGCTTCAATCCACAGCCCTCCCCCTATCTCCATGTCCAGCTCCTCCTCCTCCTCCTCCCACTTTTCCCATGCCTTGTCCAACTCCTCTATCATTCATGTTGGCACAGCTACCATCCCCTAATTCGCCTGCTGCCAGCAATCTGTCCAGTAGGGTATGTCCAGGTAGCTGGGGGAACGTTGTGGGGTCCTTGTGGAGGAAATTTTTCAGTTGTCGGTATCTGAGCTTGTTCCCTTTCAGGAGTTGGAGCTTTTCTGTTTGTTCCCCCCAGATCGCTACTTTACCGTCCACGTACTGTTACTATCAGTACCCATTGGTCCTGCCTCCATATTTTGAAGGAGACATTCAATTTTGCCAGGATGAACTTATGGTTTTTGCAGGTGGGGGCCGCAGTGGCCATTGCACCAAGATTGAAATAGTACCCGGGCTGGTCAACTGGTTCCAGGTCCTTAGTGTGGTTACCACCACTGGATTTTTCAAGTATTTGGCTGGGGAAAATGGGAGTGAGGCCATGGCCAGTGCTTGGAGTGATATCTCCTCTATCTGCAACCATTCTGCCTCTCGTTCTCTCACCCACCCTGTACCCTTCCTGCTTTTGCTGGCCAGTGGTGAGGAGGCAGTTCGCAGCACTAAGCCCCCCATTCTCCTTCTTTGTAGGATGCTTTTGCGGATTCTTGTTTTTCTCCCCGTCCACACAAACGCCATAATTAATTTATCTACTTCGGTGAAGAGTGCTTTGGGGATGAAGATCGGGCGGGATCTGAATAGGAAAAGGAATCTTGGCAGCACGTTCATTTTTATTGCCTGCACTCTTCCCGCCAGGGAGAGCGGGAGCAAGTCCCACTTCCGCAGGTTTCTTTCTACCTCTTCCACTAGACTCAGTAGGTTCCACTTATAAATCCTTGTCCAGTCGTGGGATATCTGATCTTCAGGTTTTTGGAACTTGGTTTGGGCCAGTTAGTTTAAACGACAGCATTCCCAGCTCTGGTTCTCCTGGGGGTTCATGGTGAAGATTTTTCTCTTGCTCAGGTTATGTTTGTAACCCAAGAAGGCCCGGAACTCCCTGAGGAGCTCCATTATCCTTCCCATGCTGGCTAGGGAGTCTGAGCAGCGGAGCAGGTCATCCGCATAGAGTGAGACTCTGTGCTCTCTTGTTCCCCTCTGCAATAGCCAGTGGATCGGCTGCCAGGGCAAATGGCAGCTGGGACAATGGGCATCACTGCCTCTGTGCAGCCGAAAACATTCAGAGCTGGTGGCGTTTGTCCGTAAGCTTGCCATGCAAACGCAGTACAGTAGTTTCACCCACGAGGTGAACCCTGCCCAAACTAAAACCGTTCCATCACCTCCATGAAGTACCTCCATTTGACTCTGTCGAAGGCCTCGTCTGCGTTCAGGGAGGTGATCACTTCTGGTGTCTCCTCCCCTGGTTGAGGTCATAATCGCATTCAGCAGGTGGCTGATCTTCGTTGTTAGCTGTCTGCCCTTGACAAACCCCATCTGATCTTCCGCGATTACTTCTGGCAAGCGACTCTCCAGTCGCCACACCACAGCCTTCGGCAGGGCTTTAGCCTCAGCGTTCCGGAGTGAGATGGGTCTGTATCATCCGCACTCCATTGAGTCCTTGTCTTTTTTAGGGATCAGCGATATCAAGGTCTGTGTCAGCATGGGCGGTGGGACCGCCTCAACAGCGATTTATTGAACATCCCCTGCAGGTGTTAGGGCCAGTGCTGCCGTAAACTTCTTATGTACCAGGAGCCTGTCTGGTCCTGATGTCTTACCCGGAGTTGATGCTCTCCATGACCTACCCCAGTCCTAATGGTGCTTCCAGTCCCTGTTTCTTTTCCTCCCGACTGCTGGTATGTCCAGCCCGTCGAGAAACAGTTTCAACTTCGAGTCCCCCTCCCCCCGCTCTGGGGCTTGGAGTTGTACAGTCCTCGGTAGAAGGTCTCAAAGGCCTGTTGATTTTATTTGGCGCTGTGACTAACCTACCATTCCCGTCCCTTATCTGCGCTATCTCCTTTGTGGCCGTCTGCTTTCTCAGCTGATGTGTCACTAGGTGGCTGACCTTGTCTCCATGTTTATAAAAGATCCCCCATGTTTGGTGTAGCTGGTTCACCGCTTTCCTGTGGAGAGCAGGTCAAATTCAATTTACAGTTTATTCCCTCTCTTCCAGCAGCTCTACAGTCGATCTCCGCCATTGTTTTTTCATTAACTCTGCATCATCTCAGTTCGGGGCGTATTTATTTGCATGAACCCTGATGCCCCTTCCAGGATCCCGCTAACCATCACATATTGTCCCCCTGGATCCGTTACAGTGTTTGGCTCTATGTAAAGGCTGTCCTTCTGTTGTGTCAAAGCACGCCTGATGCACCTGTCCTACCCAGCTTTTCCTTCCCCTCAGTCGGTCCTTCTCCCTCAGGTCTGACTTCTGAAGAAAGACAACGACAACCGTCAGGCCCTTTAGATTGGCGAAGACTCTGAATCGTTTCACCGTGGGGTCAGCCATACTTGCCTTGTGGACGTACTCCTGTACGCCGAGGTTTCCCTTTGTGCATCGGTCATCCAAGATGGCTGCCATCGCCGGCTTCTTTCCCACCATTTCCGTGTGCGATCTGTTATAACCAGCGTTCTAACCCCTTTGCCCTTGCAGTCCCCTTTCCCCTCTGCGGATTTGGCAAAGCTTTCCTCTCCCATCAGTTTCCTAAGCATTATTGATTTATATTATGTCACGTTCCTGCCCTCTGATAGCCCAACAATTTCCAGGTTCTGTCAATGGGACCTGTTCTCCTGGTTGTCAACTTTTTCTCAAGTGCTTTCTGTGTCGTCCCCAACCTTGCTACCTCGGCTTTGAGCGATGCAATCCACTTGTCCTGGTCGGAGGCCACTTATTGTGCCTCCAGTCTCCGCTCCTCTCTGTCAATCGCTTCCTTTATGTGAGCCAGTGCAGCTCCCATTGCCGACCTCATGGCCTACGTCAGGTCTTCTTTTATTGAGCTTCTCTGCGTCTGGAGCTCTATCAAGAAAAGCTTAATCAGTTGCTTCATCGGTGAGTGGGCCGGAGTTGTGTTGCCAAACCTGATGGGTCAGCCACGTTCTGATCTGGTTCACCCCACGAGTCCCCTTGTTCTGGGGTTGTGATTTTCCTTTCCTGACTCTTGCTGTTTTTGCGGATTTGTGGCTGGTTCAACGGCACAGTCGGATTGGGGGTGAAGCCAGGGGATATTGTCGTATTTGACAGGTTAAAAGGGCCTAGTATGAGGCTCCCAAGTGAGGGCCACCTTTCGTGCAACCACTCAGCTCATGGTCACCATTGAAAGTCGAGATTGTCTTAATTATGACCTAAGATTATATAATCATGTATGAGGTCTGAGTTTGATCACATGGCTAAAAAATTTATATTTTTGCATACTTCTCTTTTTTGAGTAGTTTGGTAAACACGTCATTTTTAGATGGGCATAATCAGTCTGGTCATCAAAGGCAAAAACAATCCTAATATTCTTGTCTTGAGATTTCAGATGCACTTTACACTGAAGGGTTGAAGCCTTAAACCCCAGATCCTGGTCTGCACGCATTTGGTACTTATAGTCGGTAAAATGAGAAATAAATATAAGATTTATTCACCAATCCATAATTTCTTACAAATATTGAAACCCTTGATCATCTACTCCTAGGATTCTTATTTCAGGATTGTCAAACTACCTACATGAGGTGTCAATTCTGCTCATATTTCATAGAAATAGGAGTAGTCTGTTTGGCCTTTTGAGCCTGCTCCGCCATTCAACATAATCATGGCTGATCCTCAATCTCAACATTATACTCCAACGCTCTCCCCATACCACTTGACACTCTTAAGAATCTAGAAATCTATTTCCTCCTTAAATACAGTCAGTGATTTGGCCTCCATAGCGTTTTGTGTAGAAAATTTCATAGGTTCACCACCCTTGATGTTGCTCCTCACCTCAGTCCTAAATGGGCTATCCTACCAGTCACTCAATTTGTCTAATCACCTTGAAGCCTCTTAACATCCGCCTCACCACTCGCCTTCACACCAAGTTATGTGTCATCAGCAAACTTGGATGTACTGCCTTTAGTTCCCTCATCCAAATCATTGATGTACAATGTGGATAGCTGGGGCCCAAGCACTGATCACTGTGGGACCCCACTAGACTGCCACTTCAAAAAAGACCCATTTATTCCTACTTTGTTTCCTGTCTGCTAACCAGTTCTCAATCCATGACAATATGTTACCCCCAATATCTTCTGCTTCAATTTTGCACACTCTTATGTAAAACTTTAATTTAAGAAAAACGTCCTTAAAACGTCCATTGGGTTACTCTTATCTATTCTTCCTGAAGGTTTAATCACATAACAAACTGCCTTCTCCCATCTGGCCTCCACACGCTGCCATTGATCACTCAACATGCTCATCCTTCAAGCGCATTCTTATCCAGCCATTCTGAGAGCAAACAGTCAAACGTAATTTTTTCCCCCTGTTCCATGTCCAATTTACATGTCATGCTTGAGCACAAAAACCAAGGCTGACACTCCAGTGCAGTATTGTCATATTCTGGATGAGAATATGGCCTGGTCAGCCCTATCAAGTGAATGTAAAAGATCCCCATGCGCTACATTGAAGAAGAGCAAGGGAGTTATCCCCAGTCTTCTGGTTGATATTCCTCAAAGAACATTGCAGAAACAGATTATCTGGTCATTATCACATTGCTATTTGTGGGAGTTTGCTGTGTGAAAATTGGCTTATCTGTTTCCTACTTTACAATAAGGGCTATAGTTGGAAATACTTAATTGGCTGTAAAGCAGTTGAAGATTTCCATTGGTTGCGAAGGGCAGTATGTAATAGGAAGTCTTTCTTTTCTTTTTAACCGGTAAGCAAAAGAGTTCAAAGAAAATTTAATTAAAAAGAGACTTTTTTTGTTGCGCTAGGGTTGTCTTTAATTCCTGAAGAATTGAGGGCAATTCTGGAGGGTTGCTAACCCAAGTCTACAGGTGTTCATAGACATTACTTGCACAGTGGGAGTGGAAAAGCTAAATAATGTCTTTTGAAATGAGTCTTGCTTTGTATAAACCATATATTTTCACTTCTATTGGGAAAAGTTTGATACTTAACAGATGCCAAGGCCTTGCATGCAAGCAGCATTTATTTGAAAATTACAGACACATTGCACAGTTAGAAGTTTAGGTTAGACAAAATTTTGAAGTATTTGGAATTAATGATTCCATCATTGTATCTTCTTAATGACCACGTTTGCAAAGCACCATTGACTAAAAGCCATTGTTAAAATAACGTGTGTGTACTTCAAGAACCAGATTCTTATTTGTTATAGGATGCTAACTGGATCTATATAGAATTATTAAAAGTATTAAACTCTGTTTAAGCAAAGGTAATTCCAAGAGTGAGTTTGAATGTGGCTTCTGTGGCAAATAAATCATTTCTGGGTTAACACTCCCTCATGTGGAGGGGGAGAAAGAAAATCGCTTTACTTGCTAAATTTACAGCTTGATCATACACATCCTTTGAAATATTAATTGAGCTAGGTTTAGTTAATAACTTTTTGGTATGTACGTTTTATGGTAGACAAGTATTGAGGTTTTAAGACGAAACATATTCATTGAAAAGCAGGGATTGGTTATTGAACTACTTAAAAAATACTTAGATAATTGACAGCAAAGCAATTATTTTAAAAGCTTGAATAATTTGATTCTATAAGGGCCAAAGGACTGCAACAGCTTTGGTAAATGAATGGTTTTCAGTTTTGAGTTTACAATTATGTAAGGTACAGAAATGAAGTTGCTCATCAAATATAAACATTACATTTTCATTAGTTTGTCAATAAATGTTATGATACACATGCTTGGATAAAATATCCCAACATCTCTGGCAGTTAATACAATTCTTGGTATTTGTAAATCTGCTGCTATTAATAATTGAATTCTTCTTGTGCTTATTGATAGATGCTCTTTACCTTTACCCCTTTCCCTATGCCTTTCCTTTTGTTTATTCTTCTAGCCTTTGGTATAAAATTTATCTGTTTCACATTAGGTTATCTCTACCTGTGTTCAGTAGTTTTTTTTTAGAAAATTCACCTTTTCCACAACCGTTTTCTTATCTTGCTCTTATCCCTCTATGGCTTTCAAATAAGCACCTTTGAGCATCCAAACCGTACCTTTGTTGAAGACTAGGGGATGCAGGACCTAGCAAGGCAGCATTGGACAAATTGTGACCTATGTGCATGAGACACATTAGGCACTCAGAATGGTGTTGAGGGGAGTTCAGTGCAGGTTCTAGACTTGTGTGGGAAGACGTTCCAGAAGGGGATGAGGGGATGGTAGACTTCATGCTTGGGTTTAGAACTAGAGTGGGTGGCTGGGAGTCTGGAAGAAAATTGATAAGTGTTGCAGATTTCTATCACATCTTACATATTATGTCAATCTTCCCTTATAATGCATAGTTTATGTGTAATTAAATTAATTAATAAATCTGAAATAAAATGCATATTTTATTAACACTGGTCACAACAATACAATAATTTTTATGAACACCTACCTGTCCTTCTGGGGAACAAATGTGCAGTACTTGCCCAGTCTGGGCTACATATAACTCGAGGCTCACACCAATGTGGTTATCTGCCTGTTGAAATTACCTAGCAGACCACTCAGTTGTTTATGGCTCACCACCAGCTGCTCAAAGGGCAAAGAGGGATGGGCGGCTAGCCTGGCTGGTGGCGCTCATATCCCAAAAAAAAAAATCAGCAACTTTAGTGCAGAATACAACTAGGGCTACCTTGACATAACCATACAGAGTTTGCAAAACTTTAGATGAAAACTGCTAGCTTATGAGAGCAAGGTTTAAGGAGACCTTGAATGTAAAATGACTAAATTAGAAGGAAACTATGAAGGATCTTGAAAAATTATGACTATATGAATTTGACCAAAAGCTGTGCCCTCTGGCACTAAGCAACTTTTGGGGATAACTTTTGCTACACATACAAGGGCAGTGGCCAGGTAGCTAATGAGCGAAGGGTGTGGTGTGCCATTTTCTACATTAAAAATACAATATAAATACAACTTGTTGTTAATATAATGCAATGTGAAAAAAAGCTGTGGAATAATGCCTACCTAATAAGATTATTTTAAAATATTCTTGAACTGGTATCCCCTTTTCACAAGTGATATGCCAGACTTTTGAACTGGGCAATGCAAGATATCAGTTTCTGTGCTTCTACAAAAAAGAATAATGATCTTCATTTGCATTCCATATCATTTTTTTGTTCTGCTAAAAACAGAATTTTAAATTTATGTTGGTCAGATTTATCGATGTTGCCACAAATATCCACAGGGATCAAACTATTTTTTTGTTAGGAACAAGTAGAAGATTGATTATACATATAATTTGCTTAATGTGATCTGCAGTATCTTGTTGTTGAATGGTCTTACTGTTTTCACCAGGTGCTTAAAAAGACATGCACAGGGATTTTTCAAAGGGTAGAAGCCTTTTCTGATGAACCACAAACTAGAATGTGCATCTGTGGGATGGAAATGTCCCTGTTGTTTCTCCAAAAGCTACAACAACAGGACGTCTCGATCATCTCTCCGTCTTTGTTTTCTTTTCAAGAGTTTTGGATAGAGAGTGCAACAGCTTGATGGATAATGCATTGTATGCTACTGCTTTCTCTTCCATAAATGTTATGGTAAAGTCTTGGGGTAAAAATAGTCCACCGACAAGCAGGACCCAGACTTTGCTGATGCTTGCCAATTGAACACACCATCCTGCTCTCATGTCTCCACGTCTGTCCTTGGCCTGCTGCAATGTTCCAGTGAAGCCTCGCACAAACTGAAGGAACAGCATCTCATCTTCCAATTAGTCTGTCGGACTTAACGTTGAGTTCAACAGCTACAGACTCTCTCCTCCACCTTCACCCATTTTTATTTCTATCAGTTTAATTTAATTTCTTCCATCGATCTGTTTTTCTCGTACCACTGTCTCTCCTTCCCACTCGGACCATCTGTTCCCTGTTACAGGTTATCCTTTGACACACTGCTTCTCTTTGTTCTGCCATTAACACATTCAGATCTCTTAAAATACCACTTTCAGCAGCCTTTTGAGCCATGATCACCACCATTTACATTCCCTTTGTCTTTTTGTCCACAACATCTTTGTCAATCTCTACCTAGCTTCCATTTCTATCCATCCCGCTGCTCCACCCCCCCACAAGAGTATAAATTTCATCCAATTTCCAGTTTTCTCTAGCTCTGATGACGAGTGATCCAGACTTGAAATGTTAGCTCTGTTCTCCACAGATGTGTCAGAGCTGCTAAGATTTTCCAGAATGTTCTGTTTTTGCCTCGTATTCCAGCATCCAAAGTAATCGCAGTCGGACTATTTAGGGAATGCAACATAATCAGGAAATAAAGAATCTTGCTCATCACGGGCTGTGCTGGCTTCAGATGACTTGGACATCATGCGGTTTCATTCTTTTAACATTTAAAAAAATATATTTTTATTCTCCTTTTTCACATTTTTTCTTTCATGCATCACTGTACAAATGAGGTCATTGGAAATAAGAAAAAAAAACTATGCATGAAGATTGAAGTTATTGGCAACCTGTGTTCCTTTCAGTATTCAAAGCTGGGGTGCTCTTTTGGAAGTCGGTGCAGACTCGATGAGCCAAATGGCCTCCTTCTGCACTGTAGGGAATCTATGGTTTGGTTTGTTCTGAAAGAATATCTCATTTAGATTAGTGTGCCCACTGTGACTTTAGCATCATATTGTGCATCGAAGCAAAACTTGACTATTTCTAAATGTTGTTGTGATGGCCATGCTTGAAGTTAAGACACTCAGTTCTGTTCGTAGACTCTGAATTTAATGGGTGAATTTGCAACATGCAGGCATTACATTTTGTTAAAACAAAGGAGCATAGCCCATCATATTTCACGTTAAAATTAATGAATATATTACCTAAATTTCCTGAGTTGTGTATCTTGTGAGAATTGTGGCGTTTATTCAACATTGTCGCTTCTTCTCTGGCTTTCTTCTAGTCTTCCCTCAAGCTACACTTCAATGCTGTCTATCCATCTGATTTTCTTCTTCCTCTTCCTTAATTTCTCCTTCAATTGTTGCCAGGTCCATGCTATTGGCTCATAAGATCATAAAACACAAAATAAATAGGAGTAGACCATTTAGTCCCTCGAGCCGGCTCTGCCAATCAATAAGGTGATGACTGAACTGATTATGGCCTTAATTGCGCTTTACTGCCTGCCACCCATAACCCTTGACTCTATCGAAGATTAAAAATATGTCAAATTCAGCCTTGAATGATCCAGCTTCCACGGCTCACTGGGAAAGAAAATTCCAAACACTAATGACCCTCTTGGGAGAAGAAATTCATTCTCGTCTCCATCTTAAATGGGAGACCCCTTATTTTTAAACTGTGCCCCAGTTCCATTTCTCCCCTGAGAAGACACATCCTCTCAGCATCTACCCTGTCAAGTCTCCTCAGAATCTTTTATGTTTCAATAAGATCACCTCTCATTCTTCTAGACTCCAATGAGTAGAGGTCAAATCTGCGCAATCTTTCTTCATAAGACAAACATTTCTTCCCAGGAAACAGCGATTGAGACTTCTCCGAACTGTTCCAGTACATAAATGTCCTTTTCTTCAGTAAAGAGACTGGAACTGTACACCGTATCCAGGGTGTGGTCCCACCAATGCCCTATATAGATAGTTGAAGCAAGATTTCCCCACTTTTATATTCCATCTCTCGCAGTTCAGGCCAACATTCCATTTGCCTTCCCAATTAACTTGCTGTACCTGCACGCTGACCTTGGTGTTTCATGTACAAGGATACCCAGAAACCTGTGTGCTGCAACACCCTGCAGAGTCTTCATTTCCTGAACTTCTACTCTTGATCTAAGCCACTCCATTTGTCTTTCTGTCCATTCAGCTGATTCTATGGAGAAACGATTATCAAGCAAATGCACTAAACTGGATTTCTAAATCCGTGGAGCCCATGATGCTAAACTAAGTATTGTTGTGTTCAGATCATGCCTTGAGTACTGGGCCCAAGGTTTGTGATTAAGCCTTGGGGCAGTGCAGAGATGAGCTCCAGGATAATCCCTAACAACAGAATATTAAGGTATGAGAAAAACCTTTAAGCTTTAAATGAAGACAACTGCGAGGAGACTTCACAGTAGTATGTAAAATATTAAATTATGTAGAAAATTTAAAGCATTACTCCATGTTGTAACTCAATAGGACAAAAGGCAGAGGTTCAAAATGACAATAGGCAAATTTAGGACTATTTGGTGTGTTTCGTGCAAGTATGATAAACACATGAAATGGATGACAGTGTAAATTAATGGAGATAACAACCTTGTAAGAGTCTGTTGGATGTTTTAATTGAGTAGTGTGAGATTGTAGGTTTTCCCGATGGTGAAGATCAGCCAACTTGCCTTCCTTATCTGTGCTTTCTTTGTGATTAAATGATCATTGGCCAGTTGTCAACAAGGGAATATCTGCCTTCATTTGGAAAGAAGCAAGATTGAACATGCTGTTTGGTGAACTATATGTCTCTTGGGTGAATTGGAAACGTGGCAGTACCACATTTTGTTGGTACATTCAGGAACTAACTGTGGGTTTGTGGAGTGCTTGCAAAACGTATTCTCCATCAATATATGTGTAAAGTAACACCGATAGAAGTATTTTAGAGCAGTACATTGCATGTATATTTCATTAACGTGAGGACATATCTCAGAATGTCAACATTTTTCTTAAAGAAAGGAACTGCAGGTGTGTGTGTGTGCAGGAAAGGGTGTCTACCTTAACAGACCCAATTTATAGCCTGACTCGATCATCTGAAGGAGGTCCTTTCTATTTGAGCAATTCCCCACAATTTATTAATTCAAATACATTTCTGTTATATATTTTGGTTGGAATGGGGAAGCATAAGAATATTTAAAATTGCTTTATACATTCTATCACCTACGAACTACATGTAGATCTGCAGTACAGGGTATATATGACAAAAACCCATATTTATATAGCATCGTTAACATGAACTGTCCCAAGGCACTTCACAGTGTTATAAAGTATGACACTGAGCGAGAAAAGAAGATACTAGCTCAGGTGACCAAAAGCTTTTGTCAAAGCATTATGTTTTAGGAAATGCTTTAAAGGAGGAAAGCAATTTAGAGAGGCCCAGAGGTTTCAGGAGAGAATGCCAGAGCTCGGGGCCGAGGCAACTGAAGGCATGGTCACCATGGTGGAACAATTATAATGAGGCATGCACAAGAGACAGAGGATTGCAGAAATCTGAGGGTTGTGGAGTTGGAAAAGATTACAGATGCAGGGGCAAGGTCATGAAGGGATTTGGAAACAAGGATGAGAATTTTTAAATCAAAACTTTCTTTGACTGGGCGCCAACATCGATCAGCAAGCACAGAGCTGATAGTGGAACAGGGTTTGTTACGAGTTCAGACATGGGCAGCTGAGCTTTGGAGGGGGTGTGCTGGAGCAATTGACTGTAGAGGTCACAAAGAGATTCTTTTTCTTTTTTAAATATAAATTAAAAGCATGCAATAATTTTTCCAATTAAGGGGCAATTTAGCATTGCCAATCCACCTAACTTAAACATTTTTGGGTTGTGGGGGTGAAACTTACGCAGACATGGAGAGAACGTGCAAAACTCCACACAGACAGTGACCCAGGGCTGGGATCGAACCTGGGACCTCGGCGCCGTGAGGCAGCAGTGCTCACCACTGCTCCACCATGCCGCCCTTCAGTCACAAAGAGATTGATCAGGGATTCAGCAGCAGATGAGCTGAGATGGGGGCAAAGATAAGTGACAAAATATGTAGTCTTAGTGATGGCATGACTATGAGGTTGGAAGCTCACCTCAGGATCAAATGTGATGCCAAGGTTGCAAATAGACTGGCATGATTTCAGTTTGTTTCCAGGGAGAGGGATGGAATCAGTAGCTAGGGAGTGGAGTTGGACTGAGGAGGACCGAAAACAATAACTAGCTACAATATTTCCCAATATTTAATTGGAGGAAATTTTGCGCATCCAGTTCATCCAAATGGCACCCTGTAAAAACATGAAAATATTGTTTTCAGAAGTATAAATACTACAATATCATGCAATAAATATACCTTCTGAGGACTCTGTTTTGAGGCTGCTGGATCTTGGATGCTGATTAATTTTATGCTACATTGTGTGCTGCATTATATGGGATTTACTGCACCTTAGCATAACATGCCGCATGTCTCCCAGGGCCTGGTTTTATAATAAGAGTGGTGTGCATTTCAGTTCAATCCATCCATCGAATTCATACATACCGTTTGGCCCATCGGGTCTGCCACGTCCCTTGGAAGGAGCACCCTACTTAAGCCCATGCCTCTACCCTATTCCCGTAACCCAGGGGCAATTTAGCACAGCCAATCCACCTAACCTGCACATCTTTGGGAGTAAATCGGAGCATCCAAAGGAAGTCCACACAGACACTAGGCAAAAGTGCAAACTCCACACAGGCGGTCACCTGAGGCCGGAATTGAACCCGAACCCCTGGAGCATTGAGGCAGCGGTGCTAATCACTGTGCCACTGTGCCGTTCACTTAAGACGTTCGTGATTGTGAGAGGGTGATGATGAGAAAGCAGTTTTGTTAAGTTGGTAGCAAAATTGAATTCAGTCTTTACTGTTTTGAGAGTTTTGTTTAAGTCCATAGCATTTTCCACCCGTTTATTTTTGGAAACTTTCCACATTTACGAGATATCATAAAACAACATTTTTCATCAAAACAGACAAAAGAAGCTTTGTCTAACACTATTGATTGATTTTATGTCCTACCTACAGGGGATCAGTTTATGGAAAAGTACAAGTTAAATGTCTGATCTCAAATATTGGACTGTTTTCAATTTATGACCAAGGTGATTGTTACAGCTTCAGCAATTTGTGCTGTTGGCTACGAAGTATAGTAATTTATCCTTACTTTCAAAGTAGAGTAATATAGTTAGGTAAAATTAAATTTATTTAAAAACGACTTCTACATGCACTGATATGTGGCATGACCGCTGCTAAAGTGGAAAGTTAATTTAGATACCTTCAATCCAAAGTGGACTAATATGGGACAATGTTCAAGCTGCAGAACTGGGCTCCAGAACATGTAAAAGACCAATGCATAAGTACCTTGCTGATGCTCTGTTTTGTGGCATATTCCCATCCTGTCAGCTGGAAAATCATGTCAGGTTGAGATTCAGATTAGAATCTAGCTAAGCCTGTAGTGCAGTCCTTAGAAATACTTCTTTGGCTAAAACTCCATGAAATTGAGCAATGAGATTATGTGGTTTACCAGTATCAAAGCTGTGTATTCTAGTCTTCTGATGGTGGTTTGCAAATTTCTTCATTGTTGGAGCTAAATCTTTACAAAGCATGCAGTGCACTAGCAAATTTACATTAATACCTATGCCCATATCAGCATTATAATTTGTACAAAAATTGGAGTTGTAACCTTTCATCACTCAGAGAAAAAGGAAAGGTTTCAATTGTAAAAGTGGAAGAAACAATTAAGAGGAATTATAATTAAGTTATATGGAGTTATAATCAAATCTGCAGTTTATACAGATTTTTTTGATTTAAATGCAACACCATCAACGTCATAGATTCATCAGGTTTTACAGCACCGAAAGAGGCCCCTTTGCCCATTGTGACTGCACTGACATTCAAAAGACTATCTATTCTAATCCCATTTTCCATCACGGTGCGTAGCCTTTCCGCTACGTCGTTTCAAATGCTCATCTAAATGCTTATTAAATGTTGAGGTTTTTAGCCTCTACTGCCCATTCAGGCAATGAGTTTCAGATTCACACCACCCTCTGGGTAAAAAGGTTCCCCCTCAGATCCCTCTTAATTTCCTGCCCCTTAACTTAAATCTATGCACGCTGGTTATTGACCCCTCTACTAATGGAAAAAGTTTCTTCCTTATCTACACTATCTATGTCCCTCATAATTTTGGACACCTCAGTGAGGTCCCCCCTCAGCCTTCTTCTCTGCTCTAAGGAAAATAACCACAGCCTAACCAGCCTCTCTCATAGCTGAAACGCAGCTGAAAGATAACTTAACTGAAATATTGTGATAGATTTCCAATTAAAAGCAGATTAATTGCAAAAGTTGCAGGTTAGGTTTAAATTCTAGATAACCATTAGTAAAAGATCAT
This sequence comes from Scyliorhinus canicula, assembly GCF_902713615.1. Taxonomy (NCBI): domain Eukaryota; kingdom Metazoa; phylum Chordata; class Chondrichthyes; order Carcharhiniformes; family Scyliorhinidae; genus Scyliorhinus; species Scyliorhinus canicula. The sequence continues at coordinate 44,530,976 of NC_052166.1, read as the reverse complement.
TCTAAGCTATAAGTAAAATTTGGCTGTTGAAATATTGCTCGGCACATTGGAAGTTTTATATGCAAGATAGCTGTGTGATTGTGAGCCACAACTGAACTCTATCGATTAGAATTTGGGTAGTCTTATTTCAAGTATTTTTTTAAAATTCAGGACACTCTTGCATCTATGTTATTTGCAGTACTTTTCTTATTACTGTATGATTATATTGCTTCCTTATTGAGAATGGGACAAAATGAGTAAGTAAAAAGGATCGAAAAAGCATTGTCCCTGTTTGTTTCACCAGATAATACAATTACCCAGTAAAAAATATGTTTTCTAGTTACATTTGTTTTAGACTCCTGATCCTTATTCCATGCAAAATATTGCTGTCTTTTTCAAACCTGATATGAAGTAAAAATCTTGTTGCTCCAAGGTATCATGTGAAGTATAAAAATAAACTGAGAATAGTTGTACAAATAATGAGGTGCATGTTATGACTCTAAAGATGCTCTTATCCCATCAATATTTTGATTTTTCTAACATGACTTCTCTGAATTAGCTAGAGACATGTAAACAATATAAAGTTGGCTGATCCAAACTTTCTGATAGAGAACAAAATCTATCCTCTCAACACTGCAACACTAATTTTTCTTTGCAGTATAGGTTTAAGCAGATTAGAGGGTAAATGTATGACCCTCAAGCGAAACCATGCTGTTGCTGTCTCGGTAATTGAGGTGTTACCCAGATGCAGAAAGAAATAATTCTGCAGTCTATAGGCTCAAATGAATCCACAAGTGTTTTCTATTCAGTTTTGTCAATAATTACTTCGCCTCAATCTTGCTTCCCTTCAGGAAATGCTAGTAGACGATCTCAAGCTTGACGAGAGAAGATTTATTTATTCTCTGTGGTTGAACGCCTACCTGCAAAAACATGTGCAAATATTAATTCCGTTACAAAAATGGAAGCAGTGTGACCCCAGCATCTTGATCCTCAGCCTTTTCATAACACTACTTAGTCTGCATTGCCTGCAACAAATAATTTAGGGTTGGCTTTTATTCTTTTAAAATACTGCTAGCTGTACATGCAAATTCTTGAATATTGACTGAAATAAATTTCTAATCCTTAGCCATTGTACAAAAAGGGTTTTAAAAAATAAAGATGAACAGTGTTGTAAAAATTGCTATTGAATGCAAAAATATTTTTGGATCAAATAGATAATTTCCTGTGCGGCTGGCTTTCAAAACAGTATATGTTTGAGTAGTTCACACACCCACGGTGTGCCTAATTTACCTGAATATTCATTCTATGGGCAAGCTATTCTATGGAACATATCTGAACCTGGGTTGTGATCCTATCTTTGACCCCAGCCAACTCCTGTGCTTAAATAAAACCTAAGAGAATGCACAAATGTTTCTGCAAACCAGCCGAGACTCCTCTCCATATTTTAAAGTGATGGATCAATAAATGCTTTCTTCTGCCGCAAAAATTAAAGGAGGCCAACCCATGGCTTACAATGGAAATTAGACATAGTATTAGATCCAAAGGAAGAGGCATATAAATTGGCCAGAAAAAAAAGCAGAGCTGAGGATTGGGAGCAGTTTAGAATTCAGCAAAGGAGGACAAAGGGATTGATGAAGAAGTGGAAATAGAGAACGGGAATAAGCTTGTGGTGAACATAAAGACTGAGTGTAAAGAATTCTATAGGCATAGAAGAAAAAAGATTGAAGACAAATATTTGTCCCTTACAGTCAGAAACAGTGGAATATATAATGGGAACAAGTAAATGACTGACCAACTAAATACATACTTTGATTCTGTCTTCACAAAGAATGACGAAAATAATAATGAACCAGAAATATTGGGGGACATGGGGTTTAGTGAGAGGGAGGAACTGAAGCAAATCAGTATTCCTAGAGAAATTGTGTTGGGGAATTTGATAATATTGAAGGCTGACAAATCTCCAGGGCCTGATAATCTACATCTCAGAGTACATAAGGAAGTGATCCTGGAAATAGTCGATGCATTAGTGGTCATCTTCCAAGATTCCATTGACGCTGGGACAGTTCCGACAGGTTGGACGGTGGCTAATATCACTCCACTAACTATAAAGGGAGGTAGAGAGAAATCGGAATTATAGATCCGTTAGCTTGACTTTGGTGGTGTGGAGAATGCTAGAGCCCATTATAAAAGATTTAAAAGCAGAGCACTTTAGAAAAACAGATTGGACAGAGTACGCATGGATTTATGAAGGGGAAATCATTCTTGACAGATTACTGGAATTCTTCGAGGATGTAACTAGTAGAATTGATGAGGGGGAGCCAGTGGATGTGGTTCATTTGGACTTTGAGGCTTTTGGCAAAGTCCCACATAAAAGATTAGTGTGTAAAATTACAGTGCTTGGGATGTATAGAAAACTCATTGGCAGGCAGGGAACAAAGTGTAGGAATAAAAAGTTATTTTTCCAAATGGCAGGCAGCGACCAGTAGGGTACTGCAGGGATCAATGCTCAGACCCTAGCTGTTCACAATATATATTCAGGATTTAGATGAGGGAACTAAATGAAATATCTTCGGGTTTGAAGATAACACTAAACTAGGTCGGAGAGTTGGCTGTGAGGGGGATGTAGAAATGCTTCAGTGGGATTTGGACAAATTGAGAATGCGCAAATGCGTATAATATAGATAAATGTGAGATATTCACTTTGGTAGCAAACACAGGAATAGATTATTATGTGAATAACTGTAGATTGAGAGAGGCGAGCCCCCTCGCTCTTGTGTCACCCCTGCTTTTGCGCTCTTGTGTGCCTCCTAGTTCTTGCTCTTGTGCACCTTCTTGCCCTCCTGTGCGCATCATCCACTCGTGAAAGTGCTTGTGCGCCCCACCCAGTTTCATGTGTGCACTCCCTTGTTCCCTCATGCGCGCACTCTGCGTTCTCGAGCATGTCCCTACTTTTTCTTGCTCTCGTGCCTGATCCTGTTCTCGCTGTCGTGTGTGACCCCATTCTTGCTCTGTGTGCGCCCAACTCGTTCTCGCTCTCGTGCTCGTCCCCCTCGTTCTCGCTCTCGTGTGCACGTGCCTCACTCTCTTGCATGCGTGTCCCCTCGTTCTCGCGCTCGTGTGCCCCGCCTTCTCGCTTACCACGAGCACATCCCCTCTTCACGCGCATTCCTTCCTCACTCGCGTGCTCGCACGCACCCCTTTTTCTCACTCTCGTGCGTGCACCCCCATCTTCCCTCTCTCATGTGTGTGCACCCCCTCCTTCCCGCTCTCGTGCGTGCACCACCTCCTTCCCGCTCTCGTGTGCGCGCGCCCCCTCCTTCTCTCCCTCTCACGTTCTCTCTCTTCCGTGCCTCTCGTGATCTCTCCTGCAAGCTCTCTCACTATGTCTCCTGTGCGCCCTCTTGCGTTTTCTCTTGTGCGTGCCCTCTCATGCACGGCCTCGTGTTCTCTCTCATGCGCGCCCTCTCATTCTCTCTCGTGTACACCCCTGTCGCGTTCTCTCTCGTGCGCACCCCCTCGTGTTCTCTCTCGTGCGCACCCCCTCGTGTTCTCTCTCGTGCGTGCCCCTTCGTGTTCTCTCTCGTGCGCGCCCCCTCGTGTTCTCTCTCGTGCGCGCCCTCTCATTCTCTCTTGTGTACACCCCTGTCGCGTTCTGTCTCGTGCGCCACCCCTCGTGTTCTCTCTCGTGCGCACCCCCTCATGTTCTCTCTCGTGCGCGCCCCCTCGTGTTCTCTCTCGTGCGCGCCCCCTCGTGTTCTCTCTCGTGCGCGCCCCCTCGTGTTCTCTCTCGTGCGCGCCCCCTCGTGTTCTCTCTCGTGCGCGCCCCCTCGTGTTCTCTCTCGTGCGCGCCCCCTCGTGTTCTCTCTCGTGCGCGCCCCCTCGTGTTCTCTCTCGTGCGCGCCCCCTCGTGTTCTCTCTCGTGCGCGCCCCCCTCGTGTTCTCTCTCGTGCGCGCCCCCTCGTGTTCTCTCTCGTGCGCGCCCCCTTGTGTTCTCTCTCATGCGCGCCCCCTCGTGTTCTCTCTCATGCGTGTCCCCTCGCGTTCGTCCCCTCGTGTTCTCTCTTGTGCACGAGTCCCCTCGCCTTCTTTCTCATGCACGTCCCCATGCCTTCTCTCTCGTGCATGTCCCCTCGCGTTCTCTCATGCGCGTCCCCTCACGTTCTCTCTCGTGCGCGTCCCATGCGGTCTCTCTCTTGCGCATCCCCTCGCGTTCTCTCATGCACGTCCCCTCGCGTTCTCTCTCGTGCGCGTCCCCTCGCATTTTCTCGTGCACACCCTCTCGCATTCTCTCTGACTGTATCCTCATTTTCTTTCATTTCTTCCCGCTTTCACCTTCTCTCTAGTTCGTGTTCGCGCTCTCTCTCGCTCTCTCTCTCTCTCTCTCTCTCTCTCTCTCTCTCTTACCAATATGGTAAAAATTTGGAATTCTCCAACAAAAAGCTGTAGAAGCTAGCTCAGTTAATTTTTAATCGGAGCTCGATAGTTATTGGGTCGACGGGGGTATAAAAATATATGTAGGAAAGCCAGGTAAATGGAGTGTAACAGATCAGCTTTCTCATTGAATGAATGGCTCTGTTTCTGTTTTTTCCCCCCTTTTGCTTCCTCATTTGTTTGGCTTCAATTGGATTTCATTGGCTTCTCAAATCACAATTAATTTGTTTCAAAATTCCTCATCTGCACATCCCTCCATGGCCTCACCCTTCTTGCCCTCTGCACCCTTCCTCTCCTCCAAGTTATAGTGTGCACCTTGTGTCTCTGACCCTTTTTTTTGTTTCACCAATTGCAGCTTTGCTCATGGGCCCGCATGCTGGAGTGCTTGCCTTGAACCTCTCGACATTCCTTCTTCATTATCTCTTTCAAAAACTTCCATAAATTCTCACCCTTCTGTCCACTATCTGAACCCCTTCTTCCCACTGCTCAGCCTTTTCCCTTAAGTGAGGGTGTATTATAATGTAAACTTTGGTTGCTTTTGGACATGTTTAACTGTTTCGTTACTTTTTTTAAAGTATCCAATCTGAAGTTTTGAAAATGATTTGAGGGCCCTATTTTGAGTAGAGCTGAATCTAAGCAGTGCTATTTTTGGACCGCTCTTTGTTTAGTTTACATTATATTAAGTAAAACTGAAAAACCATGTAGTAGGAGGATAGGGTGTGGGGGAGTCTTTTGTATCTGAATTATTTCTAGTTCAAGAAATCACTGTAATTTTGTTCTGTTTCATATTACTAGAAGATGCAATGGAAACCTCTCTGAAAGTGCCAGAAAATCTTAACAGTTTGTTTGCTATTAATGCAAATGTTTGGGCAAAGATCCTGGTTGGCTGTAATACTGAGCAGCTTCTTTCAATGACAACAACTTGCATTTATTCAGTGCCTTTAACGGAGCAAAAATATCTTCTTGTACTGCTTGTTCTGAGTCAAACTCATTGCCAGTACATGGGACATGCACTCTTTAAAAGGCGTAGATTGGTGAATAAGCAGGGGAATGCTTGGCAGTAATTTCTATTCATCTTCGCAGACATTTTTTTCTTCCAGAAATTGCTATCCGCAATGTGTTCCTCACTGCTGTAGATGAGCCCTCTTGCATTATATTTTAAACCATTGGTACTCTGTGTTGCATTGATTAAAGCCAAAGAATAACATAAATTTAAATACATTAAAGAATGATACATTGTTTTCTATAATCACCATTTCCAAATGAAGATATACAAGACTTCAGAATGTTACCAGCCTATTTAAAACTCACTGAAATACACAGCTGATGGAGTGTAATGCACAAAGTACAGTACTTGTAAAACCACACAGACACGCACATGGAATCCTGCCAAGCAGAAAGTTTTAAGACAGTTTGCTTAACCACAGGGTGCCAGATTCTTACATGTTGCATGCTGTTTGCAAGAAAAGTGTTCTGTTGCTGCTAAAGAATTGCAAACAAAGCTGATTATATACTGATTCAATAAAGAATCTTTTTCGGCAGTCTTGGCTTCATGCTTCAGAAGTTTCTGAATTTTTATGACACTTGGGTAGTTAAGTAAAAGTCAAATGTTTGGTATTCACATTGCACAACCCGTTTAAAAAAAAACTTTTATTCTTTTTAAGCCCAATCAATAGTGTTTATGTCTCATGTCAGCCAATAAAAGTGAACTTGGCATCTTTCTACATATTCAGACAACCATTAAAAAGATGATGTCTGACTTGTGTGCGGTTTTTAATTTTGATCCGCTGGTTTTAATTTAGCACAATTCTGAGCATGTTCAAAGAGGGGTGGGGGGGGGTGGGGGGGGGGGTGGGGGAGAGGATATAGACGTGTTTTACACTTTATACAGTGAAGATTCTGTCTACAAATCAAATTTATTGCTTATAGCATGAATATTGATTGCATTTTGGGAGCTGGAACCTTATTTGCGTTTCTAGTGCAGGAAGGGGCAGTGCCAAGAATGTCTAGAACTATATTAACAGCACAACTGCTATTCTACCGGAGGCTTTAGAATGTGGTTGGCCACCAGTAGATTACCTGAAAATGATGAACGTAATGTTGACTTTGGTAAGTGGTGAAATGCTGAATCTCTCTTCAATGGATGCTGCCTGTCCTACTGAGTATATCCAGCAGTTTCATTTTTTTATTTTGGTAGGTTAATTGTCTGAGCAACTCGCCATGACAGTGCCCAGTGCATGTTGGAAGATAATAGCACTGTGCCCTTGCTTTTGGAAGTTGTGATTTGTTCTTAGAGTGCAGTTTCCATTTGTCAATTTGTTTCTGTTTTTTCCATCATTGCTATTTTCTGGTTGCCGCCTTGTATTTATGTTACAAAAACTCCACCGTGAAGTTCTGTATTCAAACAATATGGTGGAGGGACTTTATTTCAGGGCTCTGCTCCAGATCATTGGACAGCAGTGGGATCAGTATCACTACAGTCTCTGCAGAACAATCATTTGATGCTCCCACTCCCCCACTCCCTTTGACGAAATATTGGACAAATATATAGGTAGATGCAGGATTTTATGGAAGGAATCCTATAACTGCAGGAGAACGTACTAGAGGAATGCCGTCTGATTATTTAATGTTGTACACAACTCCTTGTACATACCCTTGAACTAAAGTCACTTTTTGGATGTTTTTCCCTAGATACATGATCCACGTATCTGACTCGATATCCCAATATTTTCTTTATTTTGTCCTGAATTGAAATGGCTGTAGTGGCTGGTAGATATATGATGTGCGAGTATCTGGCTGCGTTTAAAATACCCTACGTATTGGGGAGAAATTTAATTTGAGATAATTACTTGACATCATTGTTCTGCCAATTTGCAGATGCCATTCGTACCCCTTTTCTTGTCCTCTCATCTAGCCACTTAGCCTGCTTTCTATTCAGTGGAGTCTATCCATTATGGAGTGATGCCACGGTATAAAAACTTCCAAATCTGTTTGTAAGTAGATTGGGGTTTATAGTATGTAAATAAGCTATATACTCTAACTTATTTCACTGATGAGGTACAAAAGATTAGCCAAAGTCACAGTATGTTAACTTCCTGTCCAGCTCTGAGTCAATTATGATTTAAATTGAACATATCTCGAAATAAACACAGATGAATCCTCTGTACAATATTTCATAACAACTGATATAGTTACCCATTTTCCTTCACTTGGCCAAGTCAATATTTCACAAGTGATGAGTCTTTCAATGTCATAAGGCAATTTTGGAAAACACAATATTTTATATGTAATGGAAAAATGCTGAAAATACTCAGCAGGTCAGACAACATCTGTGGAGAGCGGGGAAGAAGTACAGTTACAAGTAGATGAACCTTTGTCAGCACTCTTTATAAAAAAAAATAATTCCCTTTGTAACAAATTCCACTTTGACAGGTTGATCCTCCATGTCTGAGGGAGAGCTGTGAGAGACAAACTGACCTGGGTTCTTCAATCTTGAAGATATGTCTCAGAAACCCTGGTAGAGTTGCATAAGATGTGTAAGATACTTCGTTGAGAAAGTACTGGTATATCTGGAACAGTACTTTTGGATATATCAGTGCAGCAGGACAAGGGACTACAGTTTTGAGAGTTGTGAAGGACAAATTTAAGGAAGATGATATAGAGCATTTCCATTAATGGTGGTTCAGGCCCAAGGTACTTCACTCAGTTAAAACAAAAATGGGTAAATGCTGCAGTGAGGAAATGGTAGAGTTCTGGAAAGCTGCAAACAAATTTCCATTTTTATTTTAATCTTGGTGGTTTTATGATTTCTGCAACTGTGGGCTATTTGACTCTGCCTTGGACTACTTATTGTAATTTGACTGGTGTGTTTATTTTATGTTGCAACCTTTCCAGTTTGCCGAAAAGTGCAATATCATTAATTTGGCTGCCAGTTCTTAGTTTTTGCCTCAGTTTCAGGGAATTTTTTTTGACTGGAAGATGGTTTTAAATTGTAGCATTCCACTCCCACTGACACACACACTGCATGTGGACAAGAACAACATTGTTCACTGGGTGAATTACATGCTTTTCTTTTGCTTCCGACGCCTGTATTGCCCTATGGTTTGACAACAAAATAAGCATTCAATTTTGTCCTTTGTGGGAAGCTCCACCTTGTGGCTTCACTGAAAAGCTGTGCTCTTTAATCAAACAATCTGCTACTGTACTACAGCATGCATGAAATTAATATTTTTGCAACTTCCTGTTTTTTTTCCAACTTGGACTTAAGGGAAACTTTAATTATTAGGATGTATATTTTAAATGAGTCATAGTGAAAACTCTTGAAACCTATCGTGCAGTATTTAAAACTGATTCCAGTACATGGAGATGTGTCAATTTCCTGTGAGAATTGGATTTGACCAGGGACTGCCAAGTCTGAATAGTTGTGGCTTGGCAATTCTGCTTGATTTACAGCTTGCACTTCTGTAGTATTCATCATGTATAGAAAGAGTCCTCGGAGCATTTTCAGTGTGGTGGACAGTTCAGTATAGCGAGGGGGGAAAATGAGAAGGGATGAGGGAATGGAGGTTTTTGAACATAGGATGGAAAGTGAAAAGGCAGAGATGCAGAGAAGAAGGTTCTTTGGGCAAAGGTAGCTTGAAGAACAACCAGTGGTGGAATCTGCGGAACCAGGATTACATGAAGACATGGAATCAAAGGTCACAAATTCTGGAACTGGCTAGGAATGGGGAGATTTTAAAATCTATTGAGATAAATGCTGCGTACTATATTTCACAGTTATGTAATTAGGTAATAGTTGACATATTTGGCACACTGACCATATAAAATTGTGTATAAAGTTATTGCTCATTACAAGGCATTTAATAATAACTACGTAGAATGTACAGTAGAGAAACAGACCATTTGGCCCAACCAATCCATGCTGGTGTTTCTACTTCATTCAAGCCGTCTCCCATCCTTCCTCACAGGTCTATCAGCATAACCCTCTTTTCAATTCTCCGTCTTCTGCCGATTTAGATGCATCGATAGTATTCACTATAATTAGTCTCTGGTAGCAACTTCCACATTCTCATCACTCGGTGGATAAAAATGTTTCTTCCAAATAAACTATTTGATTTTTTTGGTGACTGTCTTACATTGATGGCTTCTAATTTTGACCCACAGGTTGAACATGTTCTCTATCCACTTGGCTCAGAAGCTTTCATAATTTAAAATTAATAATTGAGCGAAGTCCAAGTGAATAGCTGTTTCCTATCCAAGGGCCACTCCCTCTTTCCACCCAAAATTTTGTAGTTCCTATTACCAGTATATACAAGCGGAATACCAGTTCTTTTGCAGGTTGCACTTTGGCATTGGATCATTAAACAGCAAATATAGGGGCTGGTTTAGCACAGGACTAAATCGCTGGCTTTTAAAGCAGACCAAGGTAGGCCAGCAGAACGGTTCAATTCCCATACCAGCCTCCCCGAACAGGCGCCGGAATGTGGCGACTAGGGGCTTTTCACAGTAACTTCATTTGAAGCCTGCTTGTGACATCAAACGATTTTCATTTCATTTCATATAAAATAAGACTCAATGACTGTAGTAATTAATGAAAATTGGTTTTGTTATTTTTATGTCTCAACATAAATACTGTCAATTAGTAAGTTAGATTCACAGTGAAAGTAAGTTCAACTTGCACCACAGCAAGGCTGAAGGTTGATTTGTCTGTTCAGTTATTGAGCTGGCTGTCTGCCTGCCTCTTGTCTGATTATGGAGAGGCGAGTGTACCCTTGCTCCGAGAGCATATTTTATGATACAGAAGGGGAAACTTCTGGCTTCATATTTCCATGGCCTGAGGACCTACTTTTTCCTTGCAGTATTCCATTCAAATCCAAACCAGTGGATCAACTGATTTGAGGAAAATGCGGTCATAATAACAATTACATTGAAAAGAAAAAGTAATAACAGCAGAATAAAATAATGGAAAACTGTACATGTGAAATTTGTGTGTGTAGCAATGGTGGTGGTGGGGGCACTCAGGATAATTAATGTAAAATCCAGTTAACATATTTATTTTCCTGATTATATAAATGTGAAAATAAGACCTGATGCAGTAGTTATCTGGATAGATAGGTTTTGGAATGGTAACTTAAATATAATTTGAGAGTCATAAAATTATTACAAATAGCCAGTGGAATTCATTGGGTTCTGGATTCCAACGAGTATGTGAAATTCATTTTTTCATGAAAAATCTATTAACAAGGCTTATATGCAAACCAATTATTTTTGCTTTAGAATATTAGATTGATATAGTGAATCAAAAATTCTGTAACTTGTAACCATCTTAGAATTAGATCTACTTCTTAGTTAAATATGAATTTAGGCTCTTGCATATTATCATGGTAATGTGCTGAACAAACCCAAATTCTCATGAAATACAATTTCAAGCCAATATTTCAATTACCCCAGTCAGTAACCTGAAGATTAAAATGTATTTCAGTGAAAGTTTTCTTGATCGGGGTGCCTGTGCTTTGTTATTGATGTAGCTGCAGTTGTCTTCTGAGGAATATTTTTCAAACTATTTAAACCTCAGCTATAGTGGTTGCCCCACACAGTCAAATAGCCTAAAACACATTACTGTGACCTGTTAGGTGGGGTCCGATTAGTCAGTCATTACAATTTGCTATCAATGAACTTGTTAAGTCAGTCCATTACTTTCTGCTAATTGTAGCTTTTCTACTGTTATGCCAGAAAAACGTTTGATTTGTTTATGATCTTTACACTTTCTTAAAACAGACATTTTTGTCATATCAAGCTTCAATGTTTGCACAAAATAAAGCCTAAAGGGTTAAAGATATGTTCACCAAAATCAATAATGTTCCCAACACGGAAATCAAATCATTATGTGGATCAACTTTGTCTGAATTGACTTGCTCCACTATTTTTTTTCTCATTTACCTAGCAGCTACAGTACTCTAGGGATACCAGAGCATGACTTGAGCGCAAATTACATAAAGTTGCTGGCATCAATACTAGTGCTGTGTTACATACAAGCATACATCCCATGGCTGGAGGATGTGCTTTGCCTATACATTCTGCAGGAGACTTTTGAACTAATTTTACTCTGGAATTTTAAGAACTTTTTTTCAGCATGAATTAGCTTTAATATGTTTCTTTTCTGTTACGGGGTGTGGAGAATTTTCTTTGTTGTTGTTACGACACTGAATCAATATGCTACTGATCATCATTGTTTTTACTGTGTAATGCTGTTTCATCTGGATCAGCAGTTAATTCTAATTTTGTCTCAATTAACTGCATTCATGTAATTGAGGCTAATAGAAGTACATGACAATCCCCTGCCAATAAACTACATTTCATAATCTAATGACAGCACACATCTGACAAAACAAGTTGAAGCGTATGTTTTAAGAAATATTTTCTGTCACTTAGTGTTCTGTATGTACAGCATTCCTTTTTTTCCCTCCTTAAATCTTTGATACTGTTGTCATGCATGCTGACAAAGGTTCAGCACTGTTCTAATTAGCCTCAAGGAACTGTTTGGAATCAGAGATTTTTTGGAAGAATTCCACGCATTAAATTGACCCTTCTGCATGTCCCCCTATTATTCATAAGTTGATCTGATAATACTGTGCATGCTCTGCTGGATGCTGGTAGCAGAACATCAGTAGCTGGCAGAGATGTAGCCTAAATTTGGGACATTTATCTTATTATGCTCTGTAGTCAGCCAAACTAGGTAGCTAATAAAATCACAATCAAAGCAGGCTCTCTGGAATTTGAAAGACCTTCTGATATTCTGGCAACACATCTCGATGACAATTTGCAGCTTGTAGGAGGTTAAGGTAGAAAACTATCTTGAAGCTAAAGGGTGCGCCAAATATTCTCCTTTTTTCCTAACTGGAGGAGGGAAAAGGGGAAAGCCTTGAACAGTTCTCACTGGCCCTAATCAACATAACAGCCTCAGCTGCCCCTTGGATCCCCTGCCAGGTCCCTATCATCTTCTGATCAAATATTAATGTGTGATACTCTGCTTGCTCGCTAATCCAAAGCCAATTAATATTATCTGTCAATTATTTACAGATCCTGAGGTGCGGAGGCAATTCCCTGAGGACTACAGCGACCAGGTTTGGAATGCGTAATTAACTTTTTTTAACATGGTAAAATTTATTTCAGAGTCACTCAAGATATCACTGCTGTTCAGTTTAATGAAGGAGACAAATGAATTTTTTGGGGAAGAGATGGGGGTGATAATTAAGAGCCACTGAAGAAGATGATGATGACATTGACAGTTTGAAAAGATATACGGTAGGAGGGAAAATTCATAGCCAGCATGGTAATTTTTCAAAGCAATTCTGAGGTAAACCCCAAGCTAACAAATATGAACAACAGATGAAATAAAGTATTTTAAATTTTCTGTCTCTGTTATCTGGCAAATAGCTATTTAAATGACAAATTGGAAGTTCAAATAAAAGAGCATCAGTGACATGTGATGCAAACAATACCTCTGTGAAATTTCTGAAGCCCTAATACATGATTGTGTGACTTGCATTAGAACAGTTTCTCTAACCAGTTCTCTTGGTGGCAGTTCTGAACAGATGCTGCTCATTGTATAAACTATTATGATAAATGGACAAAGATGTTAGTTTATTGCAGAATGTTACCAAAGTAAAGTATCTTTGAAACATAATATATGACAAATCTTTCCATTTATTCTTCTTCCCCGGAGCACCAAGACTGAGAGTGGACTGTGGATCTTCTCTGTTAGAATATTTTTGTGATGACTGCTAGGAGGCGTGTGAGAGCCGCTTACGCTTCTTGCTCTTTGATCCGCCACTGTCCTTGTAGTAATGGCCTGAGTTTGACTCGATGCCTTCCTGTGATAGAATGGGCGCGATGTGGATCACTGTCCTGCACTTTTAACATTTATTCCTAATTAATTTTATTATAGATACTGCAACTAATAAATAACCTTGCATCAGAAATTCTCCCCCAACAATCTCCCCCCCCCCCCCCCCCCCCCCCCCCATCAAATAATTTTGCTCATTTTGATGAAGGATCTTTTTGGAGTACAGTTTTCTAAATGCTAACTGCTCTGTGGCACCCAAGGGGAAGTGGCCAATTTTGAGGTGTGAGACAAGAGAAAGATTGAGAGGTGACATGAAGCTACGTGTGTCCTCCAGGGGATGGCACATGGCGCAGTGGTTAGCACTGGGATTATGGTGCTGAGGATCCGGGCTCAAATCCCAGCCCTGGGTCACTGTCCGTGTGGAGTTTGCACATTCTCCCGTTGTCTGCGTGGGTTTCACCCTCACAGCCCAAAGATGTGCAGGCTAGGTGGATTGGCCACACTAAATTGCCCTTAATTGAAAAAATATATATAATTGGGTACTCTAAATTTATTTTTAAAAAGTCTGTCCTCCTCCAATGCACAGGTGTGAGTCCTAGTTTTGAGCAGAAAATGCTATTGTATATAGTTTAGATGAACAAACTTAACATAGGACAGCACGGTGGTGCAGTGGTTAGCACTGGCTTCATGTCACCGAGGACGTATTTGAGAAACCCATGGGACTAAAATCCGATATATCTCCAGGATCTGATGGCCTTCATCCGAGGGTTCTAAAAGATGACTGCAGAAATGGTGGATGTGCTGGTTATGATTTTCCAAAATTTCCAAGATTCTAGAACGATCCCAACAAATTGAAAGTTAGCAAGTGTAACACCATTATTCAAGAAGGGAGTGAGAGAGAGAATTAACCTGATGTCAATCATCAGGGAACTGATGGAATCTATTATTGGGCAAGTTGTAACAATGCACTTAGATAAACAGCACGTTCAGACAAAGCATGGTTTACAAAAGGGAAATAATGTCTGACAAATATATTAGTTTTTTGAACCTGTATCTAGGAGGATAGATGAAAGAGAACTTGTAGGTGTAATATGCTGAAGGCATTCAATACAGTGCCACACAAAAGGTTAATGTACAAGATGAGGACTCTTTAAGTTGGGGGTAATAAATAAACATGATAGAGGATTGGTTAATCAACCTGAAGCAGGGAGTAGGGATAAAGTGTTTTAAGTTCGCAGGCTGTGACTCCTGGGGTGCTGCAAGGTTCGGTGCTAAGATTTTCAGCTGTTTATGATCTACATTAATGATGTACACGAAGAGACAGAGAGCACTGTTATCCAAGTTTCATGATGATACAAAGCTAGGTGGAAATGTAAGCTGTAAGGATATAAAGTGGTTGCAAAAACTTACACAAAACAAAATACTGCAGATGCTCAAGACCTAAAATACGAACAGAAGATACTAGAAATTAGCAGGTTAGGCGTCTGTGGGGAGGAACAGAGTTACCATTTCAGGTCAATGAACCTTGTTCACCTTCATTGTTTTGTTTCCCTTCTTGAAAAGAAATATAGGCAGGTTAAATGAATGTGAAATAAGGTAGCTGATAGGAGTCTAATGTTGGGATGTGCGAAGTTATTGACTTTTGCAATCAGAATAGAAAAGTAGAATGTTTTTTGAAACAAGCAGATGCTCAGAGGGTCTTAAGTGGACTAGTACAAGGAATAAGGAAAGTTAGCATGGAGGTACACCAAGCAATTAAGAGGCAAATAGCATATTGAACTTTTTTGCAAGGGGTTTGGAGCACAAGAATAAGGAAGTATTCCTACAATTGTATAGGGCTTTGGTGAGACCATACCAGGAATACTGCATACAGTTTTGTTCTCCATATTTAAGAAAGGATACACTTGTATTACAGGTGGTGCAGAGAAGGTTTATCATACTGGTTTCTGGGGTGAGGCAGCCCGATGATGTGATGCTGAGTACATTTCTTCCTGGAGTTTAGTAGAATAAGAGGTGATCTCATTGAAACATACAAGGTTCTGAAGGTGCTTGAGAGGCTATTTCCTCTGGCTGGGAAATCTAGAACATGGGGGCACAGTCTCAGCAGAAAGGGCCAAATACTTGGAACTGAGATGAGGAGAAATTTATTTACTCAAAAGGGCTGTGAATCTTTGAATTCTCTACCGTAGACGGTTGTGGATGCTCCATCGTTAAATGTATTTAAGGTTGTGATGGACAGATTTTTGGCCTTCTCAGGGAATCGAGATATGGGGAACAGGTGGGAAAGTGGAGTTAAGATGATCAACTATGATTGTATTCAACGGGAGGTGGTGGCGTAGTGGTATTGTCACTGGGCTAGCAATTCAGGGTACTACTCTCGGGACCCGGATTCAAATCACACCAAGGCAGATTGTGAAATTTGGGATCAAAAGTTGAATAATGACCATAAGCCATTGCCGATTATTGTAAAATTCATTTGGTTCATTAGGGAAAGAAATCTACCGTCCTTGCCTAATGGCCGATATGTGACTCCAGACGCACAGCAATATTAAATCCCCACTGAAATGCGGCGCAGTTAGGGATGGGCAATAAAGGCTGGCCCAGCCAGTGATGTCCACATCTAGTTAATAAATTTTTTTTAAATGGCGCCGGGGCTACTGGGGCCCACTGGTCTACTCCTTCTATTTCTTATGTTCTTAACTATATCTTTTATTCTTCCTAAAGCTCTTATTTTGTGCCCAGTTTTTAGTTGTTACAATCATATTCAGCTTGATTTTACTAAAACCATATTTTCTGATGGAGTTGTAGGGCACTAGTGCATTGAATTATGCCCTCAGTGGTGAGGTGCCATACAGTGATGTCCTTTCTTTGAAAGGGAGTACAATTTACCAATCTCCTGCAGTTCTCAGCAAGTCAAGGTTGGAACTTCATTAAGAGCCTCTGTATTTTTTTGACTCGGAAAAGATGCATTAGAAGATTTGAACAAAATAACTTTATGGTGTGGGGGACCAGGGGGAAGGGGGCGCTATTGATTAAAGAGAGCATTGATGTATTGGAGAAAGAAGATGCACCCCAGAGGAGTCGAGGATACAATCTATTTGGCAGTTACATTGCTGTGTGTAGTTTATAGGCCACAAACTAATGGGAAGATGTAGGAGACAAGGAAATTACAGAGGTGCAAAAATTGGAGGCTAACTATAATGGACGGAGGGTTTAATGAACTGAGTACAGACTAGTGAAGTAGTATTGTAAGCAGAGGGGTGGTGGTAGCAAGTGTTCCCCAAGTGCATTCAGGAAAAGTTTCTACAGTATGTTTCCAGTCCAACTAAAAAGGTGGCACTTGTTCGTGGGAATGTGGGGCCAAGTAGATCAAGTATTAGTACGAGAGCATTTGAGGACAGTGAACATTGAATCAGAGGGTTTAGTCTGACTAGAGAAAAGGACAAAGAGCAATCCAGAGTAAGAATAATTAAGTGGGAGAAAGCCAGCTACAGTGGGGTAAGAATGAGCCCGGGGCAAATAAATCGGCAGGAAAAATGTTAACTGAACGATAGGCTACCTTCCAAGAGGAGATGGTTTGGACACATCTGAGTTGAAATTTATGGCAAACAAATCCAGAGCTCCATGGATGGCAAAATTAAGATTAACAAGAAAAAAATGTGTCTATGACAGATGTCCGGTAAAAAATACAATTGAGAATGGTGCTGAATGTTGAAGGCTCTGAAAGGAGATGAAAAAACAAATGAGACGCAAACGGGGAGTATGAGAGAGACTGGCAGCTAACGTAAAAGTGAATCTCAAAGTCTTTTACCACTCTTTAACTCAATAGTTAAAGAGTGGTAAAAGGAGGGGTAGGTCCAATCTAGAGTCAAATGGATTTACAAACGGAGCTTAGATGAGGTATTGAATGACTACTTTGCATCTGTTTTTGCCCAGGCAGAAGATGCTAGCCAGGCAAAGAACACTAGGCCAAGTGTCTACAGGTGAGGACGAGGAGCCTAGGCTTTCTATACTTAAACTGATAATGCAGCAAGACTGGATGAGATAACATCAAGGATACAGAGGGAAGCAAGAGGGAAAAATTACAGAGGCACTGACAAAAATCAATCTTCCTTAGACTCGGGGTGCTGCCAGAGGACTTGAGAATTGCAACGTTATACCTTGTTTAAAAGAGTGTATAGATAAGCCCAGCAACTACATGCCAGTCAATTTAACTTTGATGGTGGGGAAATTTTCAAGAAACAATAATTGGGGACAAAATTAATAGTCACGCGTGGGTTAACTAAGGAAAGCTAGCATGGGTTTCTTCAGGGAAAATCATGTTTAACTAACTGGTTAATGTTGTTTTGAAGAGAAAACAGGGCGTTGATGCGGGCAGTGCCCTTGATGTGGTGTGCACGGACATCTAAAAAGCATTTAATACAGGAATGAGCAGACAGAATATGTTTAATGCAGCAAAATCTGAGGTGACTCAGTTTCGTAGGGAGAATATGAGGGACAATATAAAATAAAGGCTGCAACTCTAAATGTGTGGGAACAGCGGAACCTGCTTGTGTGTGTGCCTAAGTTACCGATGACAGGACAGGTTTAGAGAGCAGTTAATAAAGAATATAGTATCCTAGACTTTGTAAACAAGGGGTATTGAGTACAAGAGTAAACAGGTTATGTTGATGTTGTATAGGGTGCTAGTTTGGCTTCCAGTGGAGAATTCCATCCAATCCTGGGTGCCACACTCTAAGGAAGGGCATGAAGGCATTGGAGTGCAGAAAAAATTCATGTGAATGGTTCCAGAGATGAGAAACTTCAGGGATAAAGATAGACTGGAGAAGTTAAGACTGTTTTCCTTTAAGAATTATAGAATCATAAACTGAGGCCATTTGGCCTATCGGGTCAGCACCGGCCCTTGGAAAGAGCACCCTACTTAAGCCCACACCTCCACCCCATCCCCGTAACCCAGTGACCCCACCTAACCTTTTGGAAACTAAGGGGCAATTTAGCATGGCCAATCAACCTAAGCTGCACATCTTTGGAATGTGGGAGGAAACCGAAGCACCCAGAGGAAACTTACACAGACACGGGGAGAACACAGTTACCCAAGGCTGGAATTGAACCCGGGTCCCTGGCGCTGTGAGGCAGCAGTGCTAACCACTGTGTCACCCTGTAACAATTTTGCGCTGTTACAATTCTGTGATTCTGTTTTCATCTTGAACAAATCTTTAGAAATCTTTTGCACTGTTACAATTCTATGACTCTGTTTTCATCTTTAACAAATCTTTAGTAGGAAGCTCAATAATTCAACTAACATTAGTGAAATTAGATAATTTATTAACAAACATTTATAAGAGTAAAGCAGATATTGTATGAACATTCAAAAGAAAATCTTCACTTTTCCAATTTGAGAAATTAAAAATAGAATCACAGTGCAGAAGGAGACCATTCGGCTCATTGAGTCTGCACTGACCCTCTGAAAGAGCTCCAAGGAGCTTGGCATCAGCAATAAGAATTTCCCATCAGTACTACTGTGTATATATTATCAAAACTAATGAATTCATGGGAGTGATTTCTCATCTGGGAGTTTAGACAGTTGTTTTAAACTCCTTGAGCTTATTTGACCTTATGATATCATCTGAAGCTCTCGATGTGATTGCTGTCCTGTAAATCATCTTAGGTGCACATAGGGCTTTATTAATAAGCAAATCTGGAAGATGCTGCCTTTAAAAAAAAAAAGCCCCATTATTGTTTTCTTCATATTTTTAGTGTCTACACAAAGGATGCCTATTTAATGTATTTCTGACTTAATGACACAAATAATATGCACGCTTCATAATAAAGATGTATCGCACAATTGCCATTTAAATCTTATTCCTTTGTACAAATGTTTGGCATAGTTTTGTACTTAATTGGAAAATGGTGGCCTTTTTGTCAGTAAGAAGAGCCTATTTGCTGGTTTGTCTGATCGAAACAAACTTTACACTGACTCAGCCTTGTAACTGCCAAAAGAAAAATGATTTTTTTTAAAGTATTGCTTGAAAAGAGACTGCCGAATCTGTCAACTTGTTTGTGGGTAAAATAAATTTTAGATGTACTGTAGTCATTGCAGTGGATCAGAGGCTTTTGTTGGTGCTGCTACTACCAGTGAAATTTTATTCCTGAAGGTCTTTATACTACTGCGGGGGACTCTGTCACAAATTATTGTGGCTCGATCCTTTAGAAACAGAAAAAGCATGTTACTTCGGCATCTGTGACTGACTAATGATGGCCAGGCTTTTGGCTTCCCTTGAGCCACAAAGCTATCGCTGCCTTTAGAGAGGAAAAAGCATAAGAAGAAAGGGGAGGGATGAAAGGGAGTCACAAATCTGTGGCCTCGAAGATGTATGACTGCTAGGCTGGTTGTCTACGTGGTATGATAATCCATTTTGATCTCCTCAGTCTTAATTGTCTGCTAAAGACAAATGGGCAGTAAAAGTTCATCAGTTTCATCTTTACTTCTCATTTATGGGCAGAATAAATGAGCCATCACTACAGAAGAAACCTTTCTTTTTGACACGGAAGTAATGCAGACCTGATGTGTTATTAAAAGTCTTTCTCCCTCATTATTTCAGACTCTTAGTGCTGATAGATCTCAGTATTTCATGAAAAATGTAATCTGAAATGTAAATAAGCTATTTGATGCAAAGAGATTATGTAACAAATGACTTTTCCACATTGTAGAAGCCTTGCTTATAATTATTTACAGAGTGGAATCTATACTCCCTTATTTGTGTGTATATATTTATGGTAATGACTTATGATGTATGGTAGCTAAATACAAAACTTACAGCTGCTAACTTATTTGGAGAAATATAATAGTTGGCACAGTGTAGTTATTTTAAGATTGATTTGAAACAAAATTGCTGTCCTAAAAAAATGGAGAAAAGGTGATAGGTTATACAACATCAATTCTTTTTGAAACTTCGCCTGCTGAATAAAATTTTCAATAGTTGAAGCTACGAAGAAGAACCAATTTTAATGTGCTGGATAATATTTTTAAAGACTTAACATTCTTAAAATCTGATTGGAATGAAAGTCCATGCAGGTGTTTGCTCTTTTATTTAACTAGGGGCACAATGATTATAATAAAGTGTATTATTTATCAGTTCTATATTATTTATTATTTAGATTCCTATTTACAGCGGTGACTTATTTTAAAATAGTCCACAAGCATTATTAATCATAATTTCTTATAATGTACCCCATCAATTAATTAACAGTGTTCGATGACATTTGCAGGTGCAGAAAGTAAATCCATTGTTTTCAGTGGGCTGTTGAGAAAAAAAAATCTCATCCCAAGGTCGCAAAAAGTAATTGAAACCAAATCACTCGCCCAAATGATGCAAAGCAGAAAACACTGAAATGCTTTCCTTCAGTGTTTCAGCAGGTAAATGGATCAAATGGTGCATCATTCAGCCATATAGATATAAATTCCAGGTTCAATTCTAATTCCGTATGTGTTGAGTTAATTGATCCTGGCTGGGGCTTTATAATTAGATTTTCAATTCTGGGGCTAATTTTCACCTCTGTCATATAGTTTAGCATGGGAGGTGGTGATGTATTGGCATTGTCAGTGGACTAGTAAGCCAGAGAGCCAGAGTAATGCTCTGGGGTCCTAGGTTCAAATCCCGCTACTGCAGATGGTGAACTTTGAATTTATTAAAAAAGAAATCTGGAATTAAAAGTCTAACGGTGACCGTGAAACCATTGTCGATTGTCGTAAAAACCCATCTGGTTCACTTATGTCTTTTAGGGAAGGAAATCTGCTGTCCTTACGCGATCTGGCCTACATGTGACTCCATTCCCACAGCAATGTGGTTGACTCTTAACCGCACCCCTCAAGGGCAATGAGGGATAGGAAATAAATGCTGGCACAATCTGCGATGCCCACGTCCCATAAATGAATAAGAAAAGAAGCGATTACATTAATATGTTGATTTGAACATGGCAAGAACCTCTCTAGTTGCTTCACAGTTCCTCTACATGGAGAGGGGGAAATCAGAGAAGTGGTTGAATTTGTATTTAAAGAAGTATGTTGAACTAGATATGATAACCTACTCCTCCATGGGGAAGGATACAGCAAAGTTTTGGACAATAACTGAAAGTTCTGGCTTATTCTAGTTATTGCTTCTGATTCCAATAGTGGTTACTGAGGAGCAATGTGTGTTTGGATGTATGAGTATGGGGTTAGGTCAGCTCTGATGCTTTTGTGTAAAGTAGCACGCTGATGCTCATGGTTAAAGCTTACATGTGAAAAAAAACACTGACTTTGGGAGTATAGATGAAGACAGATTGCAGAATGCCATTGAGTTAGAGGACCCACCATGATCACGTTGAATGGTGAAGCAGGTTCGAAGGGCCGAATGGCCTACTGTTGGTCCTATTTTCTATGTTTCCGAATTGTGATTGCATTTCTTTTGTGTGCTTAGTATTTTCACTTGAAATTGGCTCTCAGTCAGAATCTGATAGTGACGACTTGATTGATTCCATTAAATGTTTAGTTCATGGACTAAATCGCTGGCTTGTAATGCAGAACACAGCCAGCACTGTGGGTTCAATTCCCGTACCAGCCTCCCCGAACAGGCGCCGGAATGTGGCAACTAGGGACTTTTCACAGTAACTTCATTGAAGCCTATTTGTGACAATAAGTGATTATTATTATGATGATGTTCTCTTTGCCTGAGAATACTACCATAAAGTAAATATATATTGGATGTTAAAGAGAAGAATGACTTGCATCAGCACGAGGCAGCACAGGCAAGCATCCAGTAAAGTAAAATGGTTTTGTAGTGAACCTTGATCAATGGATCTCCATTGAGTTTTTTTTGGGGTGGAGTGGTGGTGAATAAATAGGGGGAAGAATACATCCAGTGCCTTAACCCATTTATAATGCTTGAATGGAATAACGTTCATGTTCATGATAAAATTTCTATCTGATTAATGAAATTCTGAATCCAAATATTTGTTTGTGTGCACTATAAGGAGGAGTGGGTTATCATATCTGGTTCAATGGAAAGCAGTTTGTAAAGCATTCCTACTTTGTGTATTGCCTCAAGACTTCAGTTACACTTCAGGTATAGGATGATGGGAATTGAAGTGACAGGGAATGCGTGAAATTCAAGTTCAACTGTGAACTATGGAAGGTTTAAACATTATAGTTTTGTTTTGCAGGCACAAGTAATAGTGATTATTAGCCAGTTTCAGAAATGGAACTTGCTGCTTTCATCACACTATCCAGCTGACGACTTTCAAGGAGTTAATGGTTGAATTGGAGCAGTTAATGCAATGCTATGCTGTTGCAGAAAAATAATAAAATCTGGTCTTTTTTGGAGAATGGTTGCAGGCAAGAATATTGCTTGCTCACACAAGGAATTTGTGCCTGAATTGCCTGTTTAACTCTTTAGCGTTTCACTGGAAATAAACTTCAATGGGAACGTGCAACACCATAATTAGCTTTCATTTTGCACGTCTTGGATTGAAGTCTTTTTTGAATATCTTTTTTTAATATGAGAAATGATTTAATTTCAGTAACACAGTCTGATTATTAGAAAAATAAAGAATGATCTATTAAATCGAAACACAAAGGTGATGGAAATAAGCACAATTAAAAAAAACAAGAATTTGAAAAAATTGACAAAACTAATAATGACCTGAAAGGAATAACTCGGTGACTAGTTTCCTGTGAGTGAATTGCTGGAATAATTTACTCAGGCTAAATTTTCAAGCAGTCAGATTTATTTTTCTGTTAAATGCCAAATAAGTATAAGCTGGCTGAAATGTATTGTAGTTGATTCTTGTCAACCAGTAAACCAAATCCTTAGGCTGCTGGCACATTCAGGGAAGCACAACTCTCCCTGAGGCAAGCTAGTTTTGCATGCTTTCAGCCCAAGCACCGTGACACTGAAAATATTGCAATACCAAAGTTGCTGAAACAGGAATTGTTTTGCTATTGTGGTTTTACTCATAAGTCACAAATTACATATCCGAAACGGCATTTACATGAAAAAGAAATATCTCCGCAGTGTTCACTTTGTAATATCCTTTTGATTTTCTTTCCCCATTTCTACTTGGCACACCTATCTTATTTAAGTATTTGAAGTTTCAAACACCTTTTTCTTTTCTCACCACCCCAACACGACAGAGCCGAGCAGATTTGACACATTAATACAGAGGTATTTTTCAGTCCCCTTTTCTTTTGTAAGCCTACTTTTCTGTTCCAGCGCTGTTTTTTTCCTTGACATTCTCCAAGCCCGTTTCTCTCATTAATTCCCAAGCATAAATGATTAATTATGAAGAGAAATCAAAGGAGACCGAGATGGTGTGCTTTTCTACATTCAACAGCTACAGCAAAATATGACTTGTTAGGTGAATGAATACTTTAAAAATTTCTACTGCATTTTAGAATAGTTTAAGTAACAGGTGTGCCAGTTTCTTACAGCAGCTACGACAGCTTGCACTTAATTGTTTTAATGTAATTAGATTATTTCAATAGGCAGGGGTGGGGAAGGGATACGGCGTGGAGACCAAACTGTAGTCAGAAAAAGATCAGAGGAAGTGATTGAAGCCACGATTGAAGAGATGGGTGATGAGACTGTTGAAAGCAGAGGGAGATGTAGTAAGGCAGAAAATTCCAGTGTTCAGGGCTACAATTGCTGCATGCTCAGTGACCAATAATGAAGTGGAAGGATGAGAGGTGGAGATGGGGGAGGGGGGGGGGGGGGGGGAATGCACAATTGACTTTGATTGGGTGCTTTATTCTAGGAATTAGGACTTGAGAAATTTGCATAAGTAATGTAGGTGAAGCCATGGGATTTAGAAGTATTTCAAGATAAATGCATCCAGGCAGGATAGAATATTGGTTGCAGAATTTTGTACGAGTTGGATTTTGTGCAGGAAGGAGTACAGGAAGAGGTGATAAAACCGCAACAAGCTTGAAGGAGTCTAAAATTTACTGTCCGACCAAGTGTCATGGAAATTTTAGCAACAGTAGAGACGAGACAGGGACAGGTGTGCATTTTTATCAGTAACCATCATGGTAGACTCAATTCAAGTAGTGTTGATGTGAATGGGAGAGCACTTTGGGTTTGGTAATGTTGGCAAACTTCAGTGCAATGGGAAAAGAAACAAATTCATCTCACTAACAACAGTAACAAACTTACTGGTTTCTTTCTGCCTTTTGTAACCGTTGGCTGCTGAGTATCAACTTGTGTCTGACAGTATGCAGTTAATATGTAAGTATTGCTGTACTTATTTCAGCAAAAATCACAATTAATATAGGAACTCGGATCAATGGGGGCCACAGTCAGAAATACTGTTTTTAAAACATTGGACCTCCCAAAGAAAGAGTAGGAGGGCCACCAACGCTGGCAGGATGGGTGCCACAACAACATGAGGGTGTGTATGGTCAGAGCTCAGGATTTAGACTGTAAACAATTGCTGGAACTGACATCTGAGCTGGACTTTGATCCAAATTGTGAGACTTCAGGCAGCAACCAATTTGTGGTTGATTTTACTTCACCACACTTGTGTTCTCACTCACCACCTGCATAATTGGATTGAAAGGGTTTGCAGTGTACATGCTATATATCTGTACCTGATGTGAATTGTTGTGAGTTATTTGATGTTGCATTATCCTCACAATGTTGCTGCCATTGGCTTCACATCATCACCAGCAATACTTCTGTCCTAACCACATTGGTTCTGCCTGAGTTATCGGTCCACCTATTCTGAGCGCTGTCCTTAAATTTGCTTTATGAAAGAAGGTGTGTATTTAGTACAATTAAATAGTACATTTTTGGAACTTTAAAAAAAAAAATCACCTTTATTTTAAACCAGCAGTATTTGTTGCAGGTATTTTTTACTAACTGAGATCTGCAATGTCGGCACAACAAATATGTTGAAACACCATACCTTTGAAACATTTTAAATTAATAACTGCATAGTTACTTCTGTTAATTCAGTTTCATCAAAATGTCAGACTTCTCCCTGCCATTTCCCTTGATGATGGTATTCGCACTTTGCAAGAGCAATTAGCTCCATGTTTAGAAATACAAAAATTGGAGAATGTTAAACTTGGCCATAATGGTCCTCAGCTGTTCGCAGGGATTTACTTCAGTGAGGCTTGGCATTAGTCTGGTATTAATGTAGAGTTGACAATTGTATCACATCTCAGCAGCTGGGTGACCTGCACCCAGACCTCTGTTTATGATGTTTCAAACTGGTTGCTAAAAGATTAGACTTGCCTTCCAATTCTTGTTTCTCTAGAAAGACTTTGCCCACGATCTTCCTAGATGGACTTGACTATAGTTGGGGTAATAACTGCATACCACTTTATAATTCAACAGTAGGAAATAAGCAAAAAGGACGTATTTTTTATATTGCACTTTTCGTGACCTCAGAACGTGCCAAAGCATTTTACCGTGACGGAACTTTTATCATGGAATTACAGAATCATAAGGAGGCCGTTCTGCCTGTTGCGCCTGTGTCTGTTTCTCAGAGGAACTCAGCTAGTCCACTCCTCTATCCTCTCCCTGTAGCCCTGCAATTTTTTTCTACTCTCCAGTGTGACTCCAATTCCCGTTGAAAGCCATGATTGAATTTTCCTCTCACATTCAGACAGAGCATTCCTGATCCTAATGACTTGCTACATAAAAAATTAATGTCGCCCGCTGGAATTTTTTTGTTAATCACCTGTGTCAGCTGTTTCTCTGCCCTTCCATTTTCTCCATTTATTTATGGGATATGGGCATCGTTGGCTGGGCCGACATTTATTGTCTGTTCCTAATTGCCCTTGATCTGAATTGGTTGCTAGACCATTTCGGTGGACAGTTAAGAGTCCGTCACATGTAGGCCAGACCAGGTAAGGACAATAGTGAACCAGATGGGATTTTAAGGCAATCAGCAATGGTTTTGTGGTCAACATCAGACTTTTAACACCAGATTTTTAGCAGCATCGTGGCAGTATTCGAACCCGCGTTGCCAGAGCACTCAGTATCCTGGGTCTCTGACAATACCACTACAACACCTCCCCCTAAGTTTCTTCCTGTCTACCATGCCTTGACCCCTCATGATTTTGATCATCTCTATCAAATTCCCTCTCAACATTTCCAGCTTCTCCACAAAACTGAAGTTCCTCGTCCCTAGAATCATTCTTGTAAATCTTTTCTGCATCCTTTCTAAAGCCCATCTGAAGTACCCAGAATTGGACACAGTGTACAAGCTGAGACAAAACCATTGTTTTATAAAAGATCATCATAACATCCTTGCTTCCGCACTGTAGGCCTCTATTTATAAAGCCCAGGATCCCGTATAAGTATTTAACCACTTTCTCAATGTGCTGTGCCAGCTTCAATTATTTCTGCACTTATTCTCCGACATCTTTGTTCTGGCATCTCCTAGAGAATGGTATCCTTTATTTTATTCTGCCTCTCCTTGTTCTTCCCACCAAAATTTCACACTTCTCTGCATTAAATTTAATCTACTTTTCTGCCTATTCCAGAGCATGGTAGTACAGTGGTTTTTTTGGAGTTTTTTTAATTTAACACAAATTTGTAACATTTACAGAGAGAAAAATGGCCCTGTGCAAAGAGCCTTAACATAGTGAAAACGAACAGTGGGAAAGAATAAACATGTTAATAAGGCACTTCCCCTGCCAGCTGTTTGCCCATGCCACACGTGTTCAACTAAACTAACGTTGCCCCCCCCCCCCCCCCCCCCCCCACCCCCGAGGCCTGACCTGCTAGGTCAGCCCTGCGCTTGGCCCTAGCCAGCCCTGCCTCACCTCCAGCTCTCCCTGGTGCCCCCTGACCTACGCTAGCTACTCTGACCCCTGCCCTTGGTGCCTGCCTGTCTCCCGTCCGAGCGCTCGCGCCCCCCCCCCCCCCCCCCCCCCCCCCCCCCCCCCCCACCACACACACCAGGGACCCATTAACCTAATTGTATCCCACTGTGCCCTTTCAAGTCCCTTAACCAGCCCCTGGCCCATCCCCCTATCAGAGGCCCCGATCTCCCGCTAAAAGGTACCAAGTGCAGGGCCCCCTTTGCAGCCCCCCCCCCCCCCCCCCCTTGTTGCAATCCCCCCAAAACACCCTAAACAGTGCGCCCTCCAGCCCCCACTCTCTGTCCAGGCTGAAAACAATCTTGGATAAAACATTACAGCACAGGATAGTTTAACAAACCGCCGCCACACAAAAGCTCTGAGAGCCCAGAGTCCTTTAGTTCAAGTCCAGCTTTTAATAAAAGCCCACACCTAATCAGAGCAAATTAGGTTAACAGACCGCCGCCACTGTACAGCACTGAAAGAACTAAGTGCCCATTAGTTCAAGTCCAGTTTCTTATCTTTAATAAAAGTCCAAACCTGTTCTGGTGTCTCAAAGTAGTAGTGGAGTTCCTCAAACGTAACCCAAAGCTTTGCAGGATACAGCATTCCAAACCTCACCTTTTTGTAAAAGGCTGCCTTTACCTTGATGAATCCTGCACGCCTCTTGGCCAGCTCCGTTCCCAAGTCCTGGTAAATGCGCACCTCGCAGTTCTCCCATCTGCTGCTCCTCTCCGCCTTGGCCCATCGCAGCACACGTTCCCTGTCAGCAAGCCGGTGAAAGCGGACCACCAAGGCCCTCGGTCGGTCACCCATCGTGGGCTTCCTTGCGGGGGCTCTATGTGCCCCATCCAACTCCAGGGGTTGAGGGAAGGCCTCCGGTCCCATCAGCGCCTCAAGCATACCCGTCACGTATGCGCCCACATCCGACCCCTCGCAGCCCTCGGGGAGGCCAATGATCCTTAAATTCTGTCTCCTGGCTCTGTTCCCCAGCTCTTCAAGCTGCTCCTGCATCCGCGTCTATCGGGCGTTCAGCTCCTCCACCTCGTGCTCCAGCTCCGTTACCGTGTCCACCTGCCTGGAGAGCTTTGCCTCGACCTCCCTGAGCGCCTTCCCTTGGGCCGCCTGTGTCTCGGCCATTCGGTCCATCACCGCTCTCATCGGGTCCAGCGTGTCCCTCCTCAGCTCGGCGAAGCAGTTCTTGAAGTACTCCATCTGTTCCTCCCTTGGCCAGTGAGCCTCCGCTCCCCGGTCCCTGCCGTCCGCCATGCTTGGCCGCCCGGTCTGGGGTCCCCGCTGCTCCCGCTTTGATCCTTGCCGCTCCACTCGACCACTTCTAGTCCAGCTGCCCATACCCCGGAAAGGAAGCCTCTTCCCTATCATCTCCTCCACCGATTCAGGCACCAAGGTCCCAAAAACGTCCGTTAAAAAAGGTCCGTTTGCCCATCGCGGGCGGGAGCGATCCGACCTGCGACCTGTCTCCTCGAGGGCGCCACCGGAAGTCCCTCAATTCGCCATTTATAACACTTGGATACTGTATACTTAACCACCTTTCCTACCATCTTCATTGACTTATACACAAGTCTCTTTGGGTGGTCTCAGCTCCTGCATCCCCTTTACAGTGTCTCTCCATGCTCTTTGTATCAAAATGGATCACTTCACATTTCTCCACCTTGAACTTCATCTGCCACCTGCCTGCCAATTTGTCTGTTCCCGTTCGAAGTTCTATACTATACTCCTCATAGTTCACAATGCTCTCAAATTTCATATCGTCTGTCACCAAGGTCTAGGTCATTAATATATAGTTAAAAGAAAGGTCCCCAATATTGTCCCCTGCGGAACACTACTGCAGTCTTTCTTTAGCCCGAAAAACATCCTTTAGCCACTATTTGCCATTTCCTGTTGCCCAGCCAAATATTGTATCAATGTTGACATTTTCCATTTTGTTCCACGAGCTGTAACTTTGTTTATTAGCCCGTAGTGCAGTACTATATCCAAGGCTTTTAGCAAGTTCAGATACACTACACCAAGAGCATTGCCCTCATCGACCCTGTCTGTTACCTGTTCAAAAAAAATAAAGTTGGTTAAACATGATTTTCCCTTAAGAAATCCATGCAGCCTTTCCTTAATTAACCAACATTTGTCCATGAGACTATTAATTTTGTCCCCAATTATTGTTTCAATAAGCTTCTTCACCAACAAAGTTAAACTGACTGTAGTTGTTGGACTTATCTGTACGCCCTTTTTTGAATAAGGTATAATGTTTGCTATTCTATAGTCCTCTGGCACCACCCTGAGTCTAAGGAAGACTGAAAGATTATGGCCAATGTCTCTGCAATTAACACTCTGACTTCTTTCTTTATTATAGAACATAGAACATGCAGTGCATCTGGTCCTTATCAACTTTAAGTACAGATGGTCTATCCAGTATGTCCACCTAATCAATTTTAAACCCCACCACTTATTTCACCATGTCCTAATTAGCATCATCTTTCTTGGTAAAGGCAGATGCAAAGTATTAATTGAACACTTCAGCTCTGCCTCCATGAGTAAATTCCCTTTGTCATCCCTAATCAGTTCGAGCCCACTAGCTTGTCTCCGTTTCTTTGAGTCTCTCACTGTCCTCCTCACAGTTAACAGCAAGTTTTGTGTCACCTGCAAATTTTGAAATTGTTCCCTGCACGCACAAGTCTTGGCCATTAATTATATCAAGAAGGACAGTGGTCCAGGCAGGAGGGTGGCACAGTGGTTAGCATTGCTGCCTCACAGTGCTGAGGTCCCAGGTTCGATCCCGGCTCTGGGTCACTGTCCGTGTGGAGTTTGCACATTCTCCCCGTGTCTGTGAGGGTTTCGCCCCCACAACCCAAAGATGTGCAGGGTAGCTGTATTGCCCCTTAATTGGAAAAAATGAATAGAGATGGAAACCCTCATAACATTAAAAAAAATTTGTATATGCATTTATTAAAAAAAAGGACAGTGGTCCTAGAACTGATCCCGACGACATCCCACTGTACACTTCAGATAACTTTGTATTCCATGCTGCCACTATCCCTTTTATGTTACAGGTTTGCCAGCGAAGTCAAAGTCTATTAGGGGGCACTTTATCAAATAGATTTTGGGGATATGGAACTCTGCCTGAAAGGTTGATAGAGACGGAAACTCTCATATCATTAAAAAAATATTTGTATGTGCATTTGAAATACCATAACCTACAAGGATACTAAATAACTCCCAGAAAGTGGGACGAAGCCGAATGGTTTTGTTACTGGCATGGACGTGATTGTATTAAAACAGCAGGAGATTCAATAAGTACATACAAAAGAACAGAGTAGCTGAAGTCAACACTGGTCCCTTGTAGGATGAGACTGGAAAGTTAATAATGGGGAACACAGAAATGGCATAGGCACTAATTAATATTTTGCCTCAGTTTTCACAGTGAAGGACACTGAAACCATATCAATGAGAACAGTAATACAGAGGTTGCAAAGGAGGATCTTAAAGCAATCGCCATCACTAGAGAAAATGTACTGAGCAAACTGTTGGGATTGAAGGCAGACAAGTCCTCAGGGCCTGATGGCCTACCTCCTAAGGTCCTAAAAGAAGTGGCAACAGGGATAGTGGAGGCATTGTTAATGTAATATAACATTCCAAAATTCCCTGGATTCTGGAAAGGTTTCAGTGGACTGGAAAAAGGCTAATGGAACACCCTTGTTCAATAAGGGAGAAAGGCAGAGAGTAGGCAACTATAGACCTGTTAGTTTAATGTCTGTTGTTGGAATCCATTATCAAGGAAGTAGTAATAGAGTATTTGGAAAGTCAAAATGCAATCCATCAGTCGGCATGATTTTATGAGGGGTAAATCGTGTTTAACTAATTTGCTAGAGTTCTCCGATGATGCAACAAGCAAAATGAATAATGGGGTCCTGTAGATGTAGGGATCCTGTAGATGTAGTGTATCGGGACTTCCAGAAGGCATTTAATAAGGTGTAGTACAAAAGGTTAATACAAAAGGTAAGATCCCATGGGTTTGGGGATAATTTATTAGCTTGAATAGAGGATTGACTAACCAACATAAAGCAGAGGGTGGGGATAAATGGGTCTTTTTCTGGTTGACAAGTTATGATTATTGATGTGCCACAGGATTCAGTCCTTGGGTCCAAACTATTTACAATCTTTATTTGTAATATAGAGAAACTTCAAAATGCTTCGGTGCAGAGGGCATTCTTGTGCATGAATTGCAGAAAGTTAGTATGCAGGTGCAGAAGGTAATAATGAAGACAAATGGAATTTTGGCATTCATTGCTAATGGAATACAAAAGTTGCTGTTGCAACTATATAGGGAATTGGTGAGAATGCTTCTGGAGTATTATGCACAGTTTCGGTCCCCTTAATTGAGGAAGGACGTAAGTGTATTAGAGGTGATTCAGAGAAGGTTCACTAGATTGGTTCCAGGGATGAAAGACTTGTTTTATGAAGAGAGATTGAGCAGTTTAGGCCTATACTCGCTGGAGTTTAGAAGAGTAAGAGGAGATCTAATTGAGGAATATAAGATGTTAAAGGGGATTGACAGGGTTGACGTAGAGCAGATGTTTCCTCTTGTTGGACATTCTAGAGCGAAAGGCCACAGAAATGAGGAACTACTTCACTCAAAGGATCGTGAATCTGTGAATTCTGTACCCCAGAGTGCAGTGGACTCCGGAACACTAAATAGATTTTTAATTAAGGTTTTGGGGAGTGGGCAGGAAGATGGAGATGAGGCTGAGATGTGTTCAGCCATGATCGTATTGGATGTCAGAGCAGGCTCGATGGGCTGTATTGCCTACTCCTGCTCCTAATTCTTGTGTTCTATAAATGACCTCCTCCCATGCTGTAAATTTCTATGTTTCTAAGTCCATATAGAACACATAACTAACTGCATTACCCTCATCAACCATCTGTATCTACCTCATCAAATAACTCGGTCAAGTTTAAACTATTTGCCTGTAATAAACCAGTGTTCTCTTACCTGATCTACATTAATCCAAGTTACTTTTTATATTTACTTGGATCATCATTTCTAAAATTTAAGATTAAATTGTCTGGCTTGTAGTTGCTGGTTTTATTTTTGCCCTCTATTGAACACGAGTGCAAAATTTGCAATTCTCCACGTTTTCTAAGGAGTATCTAAGGAGAATTGGAAAATCATGGCCAGTACCTCTGCAGTTATCTCATTTAGTTTCCTTTGCATCCTCAGATGCATCCTATCTGGCCCTGATGATGTAACAACTTTGAGTACAGTCAATCTTTCCAAAACCACCACCTTTATAAATTGTAGTTCATCCAACATCTCAACCACCTCCTCTTTCACTGACTTTGGCTCCATCTCCTTGGGTAAGATGTAAAGTGCTCAAATAGTACCCCAGCTCTGTCCTCTGTCTCCATGCATAGATGATTCTTTTGTCCGTGATTGACCTAACCCTTTCTTTTACTACTGTTTCACAATTTATATGCTGATAGAAGACTTTTGGATTTTCTTTTATGTTAGCTGCTAGTCTATTTTCATACTCTCCCTTGCTTCCCTGATTTCCTTTTTCATCTACACTGTAAACTTTCAATATTTAGGCTGGTTCTCACTCGTATAATCAACTTGATGTCTGTCATATGCCCTCTGTTTGTATTTTATCTTAGTCTCTATATCTGTTTCATCATCCAGGGAGCTCTGCTTTGGTTGCCCTACCTTTCCTATTCATGGAATTGTAACTCGAGTGAATCATCTCTTTTAAGGCAGTGCATTGCTCAATTACAGTTCTGCTTGGCAATTTTTGATTCCAATTCACCTGGGACAGGTCTATTCTTACCTCACTAAATTTGCCCGTCTCTAATTCAGTGTTTTTAGTTTAAATTTCTACATATTGAACAGAAACCCAATGCTGCTATGATCACTTTCCTACTGATACTTGATACCCTTGATCCATCTAATTCGGCAGCAATCCTTGATCTCTCCCAGGCTTTCTCACCAGGACTGTAATATTCTCTTCAATCAACCCCATCTCATTTCTTTCCTTCCCTGTCTTTCCTGAACACCTTGTCTCCAGAAATATTTAGTATTCTGTCCTGCCCTTTTTGAGCCAGGTCTTCATTAATGTCAAATGACATATCCTCATGTTGACTATCTGTGCTTGCAGGTCACCAACATGCTTCATGCGTTGAAATACATGCGCTGTAAACCTAATTTAGACGTATTGCATTCCTCCTTAGTCTGCTGCACTCCATACCGTAGAACTTCTTACTCTAGTGCTGTTTCTTCCAATCCTTTGTGCTCTTTCTTTCTCCTTGCTAATGCTCCATCCTGGTTCCCATCCTCCTGCCAGGTTTTGCAGTAATTCAGAACGATAAGATGTTGCAGTAATCATTTGAGGATTCACATTTAATGAGTTTTTTTTTGAACGGACAATACTGTACGCTCTAGAACAAAACAAAGAACAAAGAAATAGTTATAAGATGAATCCTTAAACTGTTATTTTATTACAATCCCAGACCAGACACCAATAATGGCTAGGATACTGGACAGAAACCTCGATATTTTAGTTTATTTTAAAACTGTGCAAAAGAATGATTCGCTCCAGGAGTGATTGCATGAAAAAAATAGAGCTTTGGTATTTCTAAAACAAAACTTTGTTATAAATACAACATTAAATGTTTTAACTTTGCTTCCGAAAAGAACAGCTTCCAATTACCCCTTAACACTACTACACAATTTCTCATTAAACAGCAAGAAACATACAGATATCAATTTATGTTAAAATTAGCAGGGCACAGAGTAATACTTGCAGTGCAGAACAGATACTGGCTCTGGTTAGGACCCCTTCAGAATCTGGCTGAATATCTTCAAATAGCTGCTTCCACTGGGTTTCAGCCCCTTCCTTGTCTTCACACAAGACTGCTCTGCTTTTAAAAATATTATTACTCTTGTTTTTAAACTCTCCTACTTGGAACAAATTGTGGACTAAAGGCTTAGGCAGATCAGAACTCAGCTCCTTTCTCTCTCAAAGCTTCTTCAGATTCTCTGGCTTTCTGAACTCCACCCGGAAATGACCTCATCTCCCCAAGCTGAAAAAGCACATTAACTCCCCAGGGACTTCTCCAGACAAGCCACAATGCATTAGCCCAGACTGATAAACACATTCCTTGTCAATTTCACTTGCTGTTTCACAGGAGCAAAATAAAATCCTTTTTGAACAAACCGATTCTAACCCCAGGCTTTTAACCCTTAAATTGCCCACACAATTGTCAGTGTCCTATGGTTATTTTTGGTTACATTGGGAGTTGAGTTACTATGCACTGAAATGTAATGAGCTGAAGATGTTTGTTCATGTCAGCACTAGCCTGCCTATCCATACAGCTGGCAGCTAACCGCTAAATATGGCTCAAAGTGATAATTGAGAGACTACATCATATATAACTTGTGTTCACTTTTACATGCTATTGTCACTAATAATGCCGTAGTTAATTCCTTGATTGGGAGCTAAGAATAATGTACATGTTGGGCTCCCATCCCCGACTCTGCTTAAGCTACGACTCTGGCAGAACTCTGCTATACATATCCTATTCCACATAAACTATCCCTACTGCCCTGGCTAACCTCTACCTGCTTTTACTCCCCTAACTACATTAAAAAAATGTCATTCTTGTTTTTAAATCCTTTGAAAGCTTTGCCTCTCTTTTAAACCCATTCAGCCCTAAACTTCCCCCTTGAATTTTCTGCCCGACCCCTTGTTCAATCATCAGAGTTTACCCATCTTTGGTGCCTAGACCACAAGTTTTTGGATCCTTCTGAAATCTCTAGGCCTCATCTATTCTTCCTTCTTCTTTAATATTCTCCTTGAAACCTATGCCTTCACTATGCTTTTGATTATTCTCCTTGTGCATCCACTAAGCACTTTTTGCATTAAAGATACTGTATAATTGCATGTTGTTCTAGCTGTCATTGTATTATCGCAATTAAATGTAAATTATTTTAATTGAGAGGTGAAATAATTTGTTTATTATACTTGTTGCTATAAGTCTAGAAATTATTCTTAGTGGTATAAACTATAATGTTAATCGACAAATGCAAATATTATAAAATTCAATTATTTCTGATGCATTTTACCAAAAAAAATCTGCCCGATCCTATTCCAATAAAATGACTGTACTGAGATACCACTGACACAACAGCTCCATATCGGCTGAAATAAAATTGATCACATAACAAATGCACAAAAGGTTTGCAAGAACAATATCTGACTTGCCTACTTATTTATCTCCTCCATGCACCTTGATTTTCAGAAACTGCAGTTGGTACCTCAGCAGTTCTCTGGTCATTTTGGACCCCTTTCTCCATGTACTTCAGTAAACTACTTTTGAACTATAGTCACTATTGTTTAGGCAAATGTGGCTGTCAATATGCATAGAACAGCAGATGGATCCTCCGCCCTGCTGGCAGCGTACCCAATGTTCCCCGACGGCCGTGGGGTGGTCCACAATGGACGGGGACGGGCCGCGCCGGAAAATGGGCTGGCTGGACGGAGAATTCCACCCCAGATCTTAAAAAAATTGTAAATCAAAAATACTGTTAATTCTTAAAATTGGAATAAAAATAAAGAATGCTGAAATACTCATGCTGATGGCATGCATTCCGGCGTCCAATCAGAGTGCCGTATGAAAAGGCGCCCAACATCACTGACCCCCCTGTGAAGAAAGAAGATGGACCTCCTGAAAGTGACGATGGATCTCCAGCAACATTCTGAGGCTGCAAGATGGACCCCCCTCGAGGACAGCCAATCTGGAAGATCTCCCTGTAGATGCTCCCCCTGTCCACTCCTGCGGTGTTCCATGGTTGCCATCGGTATCTATCGTGCACTCTGGAGGCAGCGCCAGGCATGTCCGGGTGAGTCCTGGCATCTGCACCAGACATGGTTCGCATCGATGTTTTTCCATTGGTGCTGCGGAGAATAGGACTTGGGTGGTCAGGCCTTCATCTACATCCCATTAGCTGGATGCAAAAGAATTTCACATCGGCCTCCAGCGGGTTTCCCAACCACCATGGCAGATACCAGCGGAAAATGCCACTGAAAATTCATGTTGGCATAAAACAGATTTTTGGGCCTTCTACTGACTTCAGAGATAAAGAGGCTGATGGTGACCCAAGTGAGCCTGAAGGGGAAGATTGAGGACCAAGAGAACCAGAGACAGGCGACAGAATATACGAATAGTGGGCCTGCCAGAGGAGATGAGGGCAGAGACCTGGCTGACTACGTGGCCCAGATGCTTCCAACTTGGTTGGAAGGGACAGCTTTACCAAGCCACCGGAGATCGGCAGGGCACAGGTCATTCTGACCAAAGCCCAAGGCCGGGGAGCAGCCACGATCGATCATCACCAAACTGCACGGGTACCAGGATCGGGAGATGATCCTGCGCTGGGCTCGCAGCCCAAAGCTGTGAAGAAACAGAATAAAGGTTTATCAGCACATTGGGGTAGACCTGGCAAAGCGCAGGGCTGAGTTCTACCATGTGAAGTCGACCCTGTAGTAGAACGATATAAAATTCGGAAGCTATTCCCAGCCAGGCTCTGGGTGACGTATCAGAATAAAGAACATGATTTCACCACCCCGGCAGATGCGGACGAGTTTGTGTGTGGGAGTGGCCTGGACAGAAGGCAGACAAAGCAGCGGTGAGGAAGACACAGGGAGAAAAACAAGTGTGTGTGTGTGTGTCTGTCACTGGAGACAGCACGAGGCACCTGGTGCCGGATGAGGCAGCACGTCGGGCCAACCGAGGTGTCCACCATGGCCCCCAACGGTGGCAACCACAGTTTTCCGCCAGTCGTGCTAGATGCCACCTTTAAGAGGTACAGACAGGATGGAGGGACACTGATAGATAGGGACTTTTACACGGGAAGAGCTGACGGAGATGCTGGAACTACCGAACGGACAGGAACTCCGACATTTGCAAATCAAATACTTTCTCCGCAAGGAGATGATGAGGTACCCTAGGATCCTGAGTGACACAATGTTGAACAAATCACTGGACGCAGACAGTTTGGGAAAGGGGAACTGCGGGGACATATGCAGATGACTTTTAGAAAGTAATTGTTGCCTTCTGGCCTAGAACAACGGAGAAATGTGAGTTGGGGGACAGAAATAGAGTGGGAACTCTGGAGTGAAGGACTGAACAGGGTTCCACCTCCTCCTGCTGCGCAAGGCCTCATGCAGCTTAAAGTGGTGCACAGAGCACACTTGACAAGAACCCGAATGAGGAGGTTCTTTCCGGAGGTGGAGGTCAAATGTGAATGGTGCCGGGGGCCTCGCCAACCACGCCCACATGTTCTGGCATTCCCCAGACTTGCCAAGGTCTGGACAGCCCTCTCCGAGGCAATATCCAAGGTTGTGGGGGTGAGGGCGGAGCTGTGTCCGAGTGGCAGTCTTCAGGGTATCGAACCAGCCAAAACTTCACATGGGGATGTCTTTGCCTTTGTTTCCCTAATCGCCCGCCTGAGAATTCTGCTCGGCTGATGATGAGCAGCACCACCCATAGCTGCAGACTGGGTGGTAGACCTATTGGAATTTCTCATCTGGAGAAGATCAGTTATCAATCCGAGTGTCGGAAGGTGGCTTCCACAAAGCGTGCGGGCCATTCATCAGCCTGTTCCAAGACCTGTTCAAAGCCAACAACTGGTAGAAAGGGGGTGGGGTGGGGGGGACTGCACGGGAACCACCAGGGCTGCAGAAAGCGGACAGGTATGAGCGGGGGGGGCTGGAGAAAACACCACAAGGGAGAGCCCAGAGAGAGATTGACACTGGGATCAGAGGGCCCAACACAAATCCACAAGAAAAAGGCAATCGCCAAACAAACCACCAATGGTGAAAGAAAGGGCCTTAGAATAAGACACATAATTAGCAGAAGAGGTAAAGGGGAGGGGGGGGAGCAAAGGAGGAGGCCACCAAAAAGGTACAAATGAACTATTACCGTTTCATCTATTTTTTTTCTTTGTGTTCAGTGTTCTTTGTGTGCCTGGTTTTGGGAGTGGAAGAGATGGGCGGGGCGGGGGGTGTTGAATTATTGTAATTGCTGTTTGAATATGGTTGGGGTGGTGTTATATTTGAAAAACTTAACAAAAATATAGTTTTTAGAAAAATAATGCTATGAAATGAGCAAACATTTGTTCTCAAGATTTGTTTGCAAAACAGTTTTAAGTGGTTACATAAATCAATAGAAGCCTTGTCAGCAAAAAACCTAACCCCATTATCCAGAGAGCACAAGCCATTGCATGAATAAGGTGAATTGTGTTATGTTCAATATCTTACACTATGATGAGTAGAAGACTATTTTTATCCACCAATCATAGAATCCCTACAGTGCAGAAGGAGGCCATTCAGTCCATTGAGTCTGCACCAACCCTCTGAAAGGGCATCCTATCTAGGTTCACTCATCCACCCTATCCCCGTAACCCCACCTAACCTGCATATCTTTGGACACTAAGGGGAAATTTAGCATGACCAATCTCCCTAACCAGCACATCTTTAGACCATTAAATGTCAAATTAAGGTGTTGCTGTTATATTAGAATTGTTTCCAGTTGTATAACTTGCTAGCATGATCTCCGCAGTCTTGCAAACCCCACATTCTGCAGAGACTATGGACCACCTGTGGTGGCTGCTCTTTCAATTCATTCTAGTTGGGGTCAACACTGTTTTGCGAAATGGACCAGTATGATACAAAGGTAGTTTAAGAGTATTAGATACTTTTTTTCTCGCTAACTGGTACAATTAATTTGAAAAAGTGTTTTCAGTTTCAGAGACTGAGTATTTTATGAAATATGTTGTAACGGGAGAAATAAATTTTGGTACTTAAGAAGAGATTATAAGGGCAGTAATTTGTTTTAAGGTTTTGAGAATCCAGATTCCATTGTGATCCCATGTCTGTCTGTATGGAGTTTGCACATTCTCCCCATGTCTGCGTGGATTTCACCCCACAGCCCAAAGATATGTAGGTGAAGTGGATTAGCCACACTAAATTGCCCCTTAATTGGAAAAAAAAAATAATTGGGTACTCTAAATTTATTTTAAAAGTGTTACAAACTAATTAATCTCCTGTGTCACTCCGCATGGATAAAAAAATGTTAAAAGTAAAAGAATTTTGACCAAATTCTTCAATTTTTGTGAAGTATTTTTATTGAACAGATTAAAGAGCCCGCCTCTAAAGAATTTCAGAGATTCATGACCCACAGAAAAGAAATCCCTCCTCCTGTTGGGCAAAAAAAGCTACTTTTAGGAGATTTACATTGGTTTTGGTCAACATTAGAAATAATGTATAGTGTAAAGTTTGTTCAATTGACGTTCAATGCCTGGAAGGATAAAACGTTTAGTTAGATTCAAGCTGGACAAAGGTGCTTGTATGTGTGGGGGTTGGTTAAGTTCCCACTGTGCTTCTATTGTGCTTAGAGAGGGCTACAACCTGAAGAATAAAAAGTAATAAGTTGGTGCTGAGCAACAGGAGGCCACTTCCAGAAGGAATGGCTTTCCTTTGTTCTTAGTTTTAATTGGAAGCCAGAGCAGTTGGAGCCAGGTCACTGAGGAGTGAACAGCTCTCAATTCTGCCAGGAGAAGCTGGACAGGACAAGGCGATTCCAAAGATGCAGGCCTCGTAAGGAACAAGATACAGTCCAGATAAGCAGGTAATTGGGACAGAAAAAACTGTCCAAGTCTGGAGTTAAGTGAACAGAGACCAAAGTGTCATTGAGAAGAATTCAAGGAAGGGTAAATTGAAGAGGCCTTGGCCTACATTCAAGTGGCTGTTACAGATGCCTGATCAGATCACAGTAGTTAAGATACTAGACCAGAACTACAATGTTTTCCCCAAAGGGATAGCCAATCCGGGGGAGGGGAACCTTTCCGGTTTTTGTTTTGTTATTGTGCAGCCGATACTCAGAAAATATTGCTATGGTTTAGCGGTCCTGGGGACAAATGTAAGGGCGCAACTGCACTAATTTGAGCTTTCGTGCAACAGTTACTGCAACTTTGCCTTTTTCCCCCTGTAAGACTTTCCTCAAATCCAGTGGTGGTCTTTTTCCTGAGTTTGGAAGTGGTTTCGGCAGCATTTGAAGCTCCTTCCTCATCTTCTGCTAGCCCCAAACAATAGATGCCTTTGGGCTATTAGCGAGGCAAAGGCCAGAGCATCTGCCTTCTCCCCTGTCTGCAGCTTCGGTAAATCTGAAACCCCAAGTATAGCCACCAAAGGACAAGGCTCCAACTTAACCCTCAGAATTCCTTACATGATGCTGAAGAAGGAGCCCCAAAAGCTCATAAGCTTAGATCAAGACCAGAACATATG
The DNA here is from genome assembly GCF_902713615.1 of Scyliorhinus canicula. NCBI lineage: Eukaryota > Metazoa > Chordata > Chondrichthyes > Carcharhiniformes > Scyliorhinidae > Scyliorhinus > Scyliorhinus canicula. The sequence goes on along the minus strand of NC_052166.1, from coordinate 44,490,526 downwards.
CATACGATGCATTGGACCCCTGGAACACCGCTCACACCCATCATCTAATTCTGAGAAAAACCCACTGGTCTGATGTGCCCTATAAACCACTTTAAACTGAATCAGGCTGAGCCTAGTGCACAAGGCGGTGGAGTTGATTCTACATAGAGCTCCCCATCCCAAATAACCTCCTCCAGTGGAACCGGCTCCATCTACACAAACCCACTATAATTGTCTGATATCTTCCCTTCCCCTACACCCACCACTAAAAGAATCCTATCCAGGAGCAAGGGGAAGGAAGAAACCTTCTTGTGTACAAAAGCACGTACCTGATAATACTGAAACAGATTAGCTCTTAAGAACCAGTACTTGCCCACCCACTCCTCAAAATCAGTGAACTTCCCATCTATAAACAAATCTCAAACTGCTCCAACCCCATCTCCTTCCACGACCCAAACAACAAGTCCAAGGCCACCGGTACAAAAGGATGATTCTCACAGACTGGGGCTAACAATGACATAGCACCCAGCTTAAAATGCTGCCTAAACTTCCTCCATATTCGTCAAGATGGCCACCGCCATACGACTGGAAGCTCATTTAGCCAGAGAGAATGGAAGAGGAGCTGTAACCAAGGTCCTCAAACTAGAGTCTCTACAGTCACCTCCCTCCATCCGTCCTCATCTGCCCCCACACAGACTCCACCCCCATGCACCCTCTCGATATTCGTCGCCCAATAATGAAAATATAAATTGGGCAAAGCCAGACACCCTGACTGCCTATCTCTCTGCAAAAACACCTTGCAAATCTGTGGGGTCTTCTCTGCCCAGGTAAAAGATGACAATATTTTACTGACTTTCACAAAGAAAGATTTAGAGAGGAAAATTGGAAGGCACTGAAACAAAAATAAAAACATTGGAAGGATATTAATTTAGACTAACAGAACCCTACCCGCCAAGGTCAGCGGGAGGTTTCCCGCCTCCCCAAGTCAACCTTCACCATCTTGGCCAGATCCCTAAAATTCAGTTCATGGAGAGAGGCCCCAGTCGTGGCCACCCGGGTTCCCAGATAACGGAAGCTGGACATGGCCAGGCAAAAGGGCAACCTTCCCAGTTGGGTCCCCACCCTGGGAGATTCACCGGAAAGCATTCGCTTTTGCTCAAGTTCAATTTTTACCCTGAGAAGGATCCAATTTCTCCTCTGCACTGGCGAGGGGGTCCTTCACGTACAACAAATTGTCCGCACTACATCCCCCCTCCACTTTGTGGATGACCTCAATGCTATGGCGAGAGGCGCAATTGCCAAGGCTACCAAAATGGGGGACAGTGGACGACCCTGTCTCGTGCCTCTGATCAGGTGGAAATACTTCAAACTCACCATAAATATGAAACTCACATAGGGGCCCTATATAAGAGCTGGATCTAGCCTATAAATCTAGGCCCAAAGCCAAATCTCCTGAAAGATTTCAAACAAATAATCCCACTCCACCCTATCAAACGCCTTTTCTGCTCACCATAACATATCTCCAATTCGGATCTTCAAAATCTTAGCCACAGAAAAAGCTAACTTGTTAATCAAGATTGCTGCCCCCCGGGCTCTACTGTCAAATCCTGAATGAAACAATGGCTCCATACAATCCTTCCCCAACCTTAACTGATCTTTAAACTGTAAATGGGTCTCCTGCAACAGCACCATGTCATCTGAGGTGCACAAAGACCCAAGATCTCTTTACTGTGACCAGCCAGTTTTTTTTTTTTTGCGGGGGGACGACAACGACGACGTCTACCCCTTCGGTACCAGGGTCAGCCATTCCCACCTGGTGAGGCACTTCAGCAACTACGCGAGGAGAGCCGACACCAGGCCCACCCAAGATGGCCGTCAAATCCTTGTACACGACCAAACAAAGAACAGTCCCCATGCACTGTCAGAAAACTAACATACTAACCCCCACCTCCTGTCAACCTGGCAGCCAAAAACTCCCCCATCTCCCTCCCAGCCCCACCCAACACGAAACAAAATCCCTGGGCTCATACTTAAAAGCCCCAACACGAACTATATGAGCTGCAGCTATACCGATCCCTTCACTCCCGCTACCTATCTATCTCAGCTAGCTAAGGAGGTCACCCCGAAAGTACCACTCATCAAAACTCCAAAGATATCAAGTCTTTATTATCTCCAATGGAGAGAAAGGAACCAAAACACCGAAAGAAACATGAACAGTAATCCTTGCCCATCCCTCCATCCATACAAAATTCCCATTTAAAAAAAACTTCACAACCGCCCAACAAACACCCTATCAAATTCCAGAAATCACCCACCTGCCTCCATATAAACATCATCCATCCAACCAATACAAAACAAGTTTATCTCAACCCCAGACCGTTTCTTTGCACAAACGCTTCAGCCTCCTCTGGAGTCTCAAAGCAATAGTTTCTATTTCCGTAAGTCACACGAATGCGTGGGGAGTAAACCACGCCAAATCGGACTGTTTGCGATATAACACAGCCAAAGCCTTATTAAATGCAGCACACACCATGGCCAGCTCCAGGCCAACATTTCAATGAATTCTCACCGCCTGGCCCTCCCATTTGCAATCGCGATGATCCTTTGCCCACTATAAAACTCTTTCTTCATCCTGAAAGCTGTGGAAGTACACGCACGTGGTGGATCACATGCACGGAGCTTCTGCCTCAACAGCCAGGCTCGGGAGGGGTTGCCATTCCCCCCCCCCCGCCCCCCCCCCCCCCGCCCTACCATCTTCCAAAACAACTGCAACATAAACTTTATCGGGCTCGGGCCCACCAGACCCTCCGGAAACTCTATCACCCTCCAGTTCTGTCGACAACGCCAATCTTCCAAGTCTTCACCTTGGCCCTTAATATTTTGTAATTGCCTGCCACCCTTGCCACCTTCCCTCCCAGGGCAGTAATCTGATCACTCTGCCTAGACAGATAATAACGCTCCTTTGGAGATAATGAAGCCTAGACAGAGCAGAACCCACCTCTTCACTGCACCTTCACCACCTCGTCCACTTTAGCCAAGGCCACTCGAATCGAGGATATCGCCGCCTCAATAACTTTTACATGGGCCCGCGAGATCTCCCGGCGTAATTTCTGTAGCTCTACAGCTAAGATCTCAACAGTTTGGACACTGCGACCGCAGCAGCCTCCACCATTTTCTCTCTAGACAAGACTCTTGAGGCGTCGAAATTTGGTGCTCGTTATCTTTCTGCTGCCTGGTCGGTGTCTACTAGGCATCCCCTTGTTGTGGGACACTTAACCCCATCAGTGAAAACAAACACGAGCCAAAACTTGCTCCAAAGATCGGGTGTAACGGGCTTAAATAAAGTTCTCTGGCGGGAGCCCACCTTGTGTGCACTGAAATGAAAATGAAAATCGCTTATTGTCACAAGTAGGCTTCAAATGAAGTTACTGTGAAAAGCCCCTAGTCGCCACATTCGCACCTGTTCGGGGAGGCTGGTACGGGAATTGAACCGTGATGCTGGCCTGCCTTGGTCTGCTTTCAAATCCAGCGATTTAGCCCTGTGCTAAACCAGCCCCAGTCATGGCTCCCCTACATGTCTCCACCAGAAGCATTTCACTGCACTGTTGACCTTTCACACTTTCAATATGTTCGCAGCCCAGTTATGTCACCATTGTGCAGCAATGTTCTCAACAATAGGCGATGCTGCAGCAGCTGTTGGGGGCAGCCTGATTTAATCATTTCCTTGGAATTTAGAATCTAGACCATCATGCTAGAAATTGACATGCATTGATTCCTAACGGGGAATGTAGGCATTAGGATACATTCGTTAAAATGTTCTTGGTGCAGAATATATAACTCACATTTCCAATCAGTTATTGTAATAACTGTGCATGACAGAATTATTGAATAATGACCTGGCAAGTATTGCCAGGTTGAACAATATTTCTGTTTGAAATTTAAGCACTGAACTTTTCAAATATCATAAAAACCTTAAGCCGGTTCTGAATCTTAACACAGAACTTGCCAAACCAAGCATGTTTCTGGTAATGATTGAATGGTACTAATATCAAACTTGTACTCTGCTAGTACTGCAGGCACTGACACTGAACTTGAAATGGTGATTTTCCCTCCACTAATTAGAATTTAACTCCATAGATACTTGCAGGATGCTTGAGCATTGATTTCAGAAGCTCCATTGGCTTTCCACCGTTGAACATTTAATAACGTTTGTGACATTAAATTTTATGCTAACTTTGTTACAAAATAATTCTGATATCAGGACTTCCGGTGGCGGCCATGGAGGGGTAGGTCGCACATTTGATAGCTCACGCCTGTAACGAACTTTTGGACCTTTCCCCCCTGTTTTTCCCCCGGATTTTATGGGATAAAGCAGTGAGAAGTGAGACAGTAAGGAGAAATCCCCCTCCGGTAGATGGAGAATTGGACCAGAAGTGGCCGTGTGAGACGACAAAGTCCTATAAGGGAGACGCAAGCAGAGCTGGTAACACGGGACAGCATGTTGGAGGGCAAGGGCCGTGGGGAGGCGGCACAGTGGTCGACGGAGCAGCTGGTGAAGTTTTTCGAGGATTGCTTCGCCAAGCTGAAGAAGGACATGCTGGACCCGATTATGGTTTCAATTGATCAAGTGGTTCAGAATCCGGAAACCCACGGGAGAGCGATCCAGGAGGTCGAACAAAAGTTGTCCGAGCATAAGGACTATATAACCATGCTGGAAAGCAAGGTGGGGATGATGAACGACCGCCAGAAAAGAATGCAGGAGAAGCTGGAGGACCTAGACAATAGGTGCAGGAGGCAGAATCTCCGAAATGTTGGCCACCCTGAAGGCAGTGAGGGATTGGATGCGAGGGCCTATGTGACGGACATGTTGAAGTTGATGGGGGCTGGGGCATTCCCTCGGCCCCTGGAATTGGCAGAGCGCACAGAGCCCTTATGAGGAAGCCCAGAGTGAACGAACCGCCAAGGGCCATGTGGTACGTTTTCACCGTTTCGTGGACAAGGAACACGTTTTGCGGTGGCCGAGAAAGAACAGAGCAGCAAGTGGGAGAACTGTGAGTTGCGCATTTATCAGGACCTGGGAACGAATTTGGCTAATAGGCGAGCTGGTTTCTCTCAGGGCAAAAACGACCTTCTTTAAGAAGGGGGTGAAGTTCGGGATGCTGTACCCAGCCCGCCTGTGGGTCACACATGAGGAACGGGACTTCTACTTTGAAATGCCAGATGAAGTATGGAACTTTATTAAAGAAATGAAGCTGGAGGTGAAGTAAAAGGCACTTACCTTGGGGAAGTACTGTGGCAGCGATTTCTGGTGCTGAATTGTAAAATTTTAAGTAGCTCTATGGGAAATAATGGGCTGTGGGATGGTTTAAGGTTGATCTATCTTGCAGGGACCTTGTTAGAGTGGGGAGGGGGGGGAATGAGCTTTCAATTTAGTTCTGCTTTTTGGGTGACTATTTTTTCCAAAGTGATTGTTTCTTAACTGTTTTTGTTTCTGTTGTATGTTTACTGAGGAATGTGATGCTTTTAATATGTTTATTCATGTCAGGGGGGAGAGAGGAGAGTACAATAGGGAGACAGACTGCTTGGTGCCAGGGGTGCGAGCTATCGAGTCAGCATGGGTCAGCTGACTCTTGGAAGCGCAGTGGGAGGTGGACAGGTGTTAAGATGGAGCTTGACTTGGGGGATTGGGTTTTTAGTGTTGTTGCTAGGGGGGAGAAACTGTTTTGCTGACGGGGGAGGAACTATTATGAGGGGACAAATGGGAGTTCGGGAACGGCGACAGTCTGAGTGGGGACTCGAGGAAGCGGAGGGCGCGAGCTCAAGACTGGCCTAAAAAGGGTGGTGGCTAGTCAGTTGGAAGCCCCCCATCCAGGCTGATCACATGGAATGTGAGAGGAGTGAATGGGCCAGTCAAGACGGCTTGCGTGTTCACGCATTTGAGGGAACTGAAGGCAGATATGGCAATTCTATAAGAGACACACCTAAAGGTTACAGACCAGGTGAGATTGAGGAAGGGGTGGGTTAGCCAAGTGTTCCACTCAGGACTGGACTGAAAGACCCAGGGGGGTAGCAATTTGATCAGCAAACGTGTGGCATTCGAGGCAGGGAGAATCGTGTCAGACAAGGGGGTAGGTACATAATGGTGAGTGGGAAGCTGGAGGGTGTGCGAGTGGTACTTGTGAACATATATATGCTCCAAATTGGAACGACGTTGAATTTATGAGGCGGGTGTTAGGTAAGATCCCAGTCTTAGAGTCACATAACCTGATCATGGGAGAGGACTTCATTGATCTGGAATTGGACCAGTCAAAATCCAGGACAGGGATGAGGCCGGCTGCGGCAAAAGAATTGAAGGGTTTTATGGAACAGATGGGGGGAGTAGACCCATGGAGGTTTGCATGGCCGAGGACGAAGGAATTTTCCTTTTTTTCACATGTCCACAAGGTATACTCTCGCATTGACTTTTTTGTTCTGAGGAGGGCGCTAATACCGAAGGTGGTGGATACTGAGTACTCGGCAATTGCAGTGTCGGATCATGCCCCGCACTGGGTGGATCTACGGGTTAGTGTGGAGAGAGGGCAATGCCCGCTGTCAAGACTGGTTCTGGGGTTGCTAGCGGACAAAGCGATCTGTGGGCGGGTTTACAAGTCCATCCAGAGCTACCTGGAAACAAATGATACGGGGGAGGTCTCTCCAGCTACGGTCTGGGAAGCTTTGAAGGCAGTGGTCAGAGGGGAATTAATCTCGATACGGGCCCACAGAGAAAAGGCGGAACGGGCTGAGAGGGATAGGTTAGTGGAGGAGATACTCCAGGTGGACAGGAGATACTCGGAGGCCCCGGTCGCGGGGCTACTGAGGGAGCGGCGGAGGTTACAGGTGGAGTTTTGGCTGTTGACCACAGGGAAAGCAGTGGAACAGTTGAGAAAGGCAAGGGGGGGGGTGGGATCTATGAGTACGGGGAAAAGGCAAGTAGAATGTTGGCGCACCAGCTCAGGAAAAGAGAGGCCACCAGGGAGATAGGTAAAGTAAAGAGTGGTAATACTGTCCTGGACCCAGTGGGGGTGAACGAGGTGTTTAAGGACTTGTATAGTAAATTATATGAGTCGGAACTCCCGGATGGGGTGGAGGGGATGAGGCAATTTCCGGATGTTGAGGTTCCTGAGGGTGGAGGAGGACCTGCTGGAGGGGCAGGGAGCCCCAATTGAGATTAAGGAAATAATCAAGGGGCTGGAGGGCATGCAATCGGGCAAGGCCCCGGGGCCTGATGGCTACCTGGTGGAATTGTATAAGAACTTTTCAAAGATATTGTGCCCACTGCTGGTGAGGATGTTTAATAAAGCAGGAGAGAAGGGAGTCCTCCCCCCAACAATGTTGCAGGCTTTGATTTCATTGATCTTGAAACGAGAGAAGGATCCGGAGCAATGCCGGTCATACAGGCCGATTTCTTTACTGAATGTGGATGCCAAACTGCTGGCTAAGATACTGGCCACAAGGATAGAGGACTGTGTCCCGGATGTGAAAGGGGAAGACCAGACGGGACTTGTTAAGGGCAGGCAACTCAAGGCCAATGTTCGAAGGCTTCTAAATGTTATTATGATGCCCTCAGAAGGAGAGGAGGTGGAGGTGGTGGTAGCGATGGATGCGGAGAAGGCTTTTGATCGGGTGGAGTGGAATTACCTGTGGGAGGCGCTGGGAAGGTTTGGATTTGGTGAGGGCTTTATTGACTGGGTGCGGTTGCTCTATCAGGCACCAGTAGCAAGTGTGTGTACGAACCGGGTGAGGCCATGGTATTTTGAACTACACCGAGGGATGAGGCAAGGGTGCCCCCTCTCCCCGTTACTGTTTGCTCTTGCCATAGAGCCACTGGCCATTTGGGGGGTGGGGAGGGGGTGGATGGAACCTATCCCGGCTGGTCGAAAAAATGGAAGGGGACTTTAGGAGATGGGACATGCTCCCGTTATCACTGGCGGGGAGGGTACAGACCGTGAAAATGACGGTCCTCCCCAGATTTCTGTTTGTCTTTCAGTGCCTCCCCATCTTCATCCCTAAGACCTTTTTCAAGCGGGCGAATAAGATTATTTTGGGCTTTGTGTGGGCGAGTAAAACCCCGCTAGTGAAGAAAGTGTTGCTGGAGCGCAGTCGGGGGGAGGGTGGGTTGGGGCTGCCGAACGTCTGCAATTACTACTGGGCGGCTAATATAGCCATGATCAGAAAGTGGGTCGTGGGGGAGGGGTTGGCATGGGAGCGGATGGAGGCGGCGTCATGTAAAGTCACCAGTCTGGGAGCATTGGTAATGGCACCTCTGCCATTCTCGCTGGCCCGATAGTCTACAAGTTCAGTGGTAGTGGCGGCTCTCAGGATCTGGGGGCAGTGGAGGAGATATAAGACAGTGGAGGGAGCATTAATTTGCAACCCGATTTATATCAACCACAGGTTTGTACCGGGTAGGCTAGATGGTGTGTTCCCGAGTTGGCACAGGGCAGGAATTAGAAGGATGGGGAATCTATAGATGGGAGCTTTCCCAGCTTGAAAGCTTTGGAAGAAGATAAATTTAAATTGCCAGCAGGGAATGATTTTAGGTATTTGCAGGTGCGTGATTTCCTGAGAAAACAGGTGCCGGCCTTTCCGCTGCTGCCTCCACGGGGGATACAGAATAGAGTGGTCTCCAGTACCTGGTTGGGACAGGGGAAGGTATTGGATATTTATCGGGAGCTTTCGAAGGTGGAGGAAACTCTAGTGGAGGAGCTTAAGGGCAAGTGGGAGGACGAGCTAGGAGGAGAGACAGAGGCGGGTCTGTGGGCGGATGTCCTAAGCAGGGTTAGTATCTCCTCATCGTGCGCCAGGCTTAGCCTGATACAATTTAAGGTAGTCCACCGGGTACACATGACAGTGGCTTGGATGAGCAAGTTTTTTGGGGTAGAGGATAGGTGTGCGAGGTGCGTGGGAAGCCCAGCAAATCATGTCCACATGTTTTGGGCATGCCTGAAGCTTAGAGGGTTTTGGCAGGGTTTTGCTAAGGCAAAAAACACGAGTGGTACCGAGTCCGGAGGTAACGATCTTTCGGAATATCCGGGAATTCAGAGGGCGAAAGAGGCCGATGTCCTGGCCTTTGCCTCCCTGGTAGCCCGGAGACGGATCTTATTAATGTGGAGGGACTCGAAGCCCCCAAGTGTAGAGACCTGGATTAGTGACATGGCTGGGTTTCTCAGTCTTGAGAAAATAAAGTTTGCCTTAAGTGGGTCAATGTTAGAGTTCTCCCGGAGGTGGCAGCCGTTCGTCGACTTTCTCAGGGAAAATTAAAAATGTCAGCAGATACAGTATTCTGGGGGGGGGGGGGGGGCACGGATTGTTGTTGTATGGTTGAGGTGTGTGAAGATTGAGCTGGAGGGGGAAATGTTTATTTTACCATGTTGATGTCACTGTTTTTGTTACTGTTGTAAAAATTTTCAATACATTAACAAAATGATTTTTAAAAAAATTCTGATATCAAAATGTTTGGTTTTAGTTGAAAATAATCGAGTATTGTGCCTGTGATATCTGGAAATTAGATGAAAATGGCTCTATTGGAGCATGAAAGCTTTTTTTTTAAAGTTTGAGTGCCCAATTCATTTTTTCCAATTAAGGGGCAATTTAGCGTGGCCAATCCACCTATCCTGCACATCTTTGGGTTGTGGGGGCGAAACCCACGTAAACCCGGGGCGAATGTGCAAACTCCACACGGACAGTGACCCAGAGCCGGGATCGAACCTGGGACCTCGGTGTCGTGCAGCAGCGGTGCTAACCCACTCCGCCACTATGCTGACCCTGGAGCATGAAAGCTTGAGTTTAAACACTCCCAGTTTCGAACTGTTGTAAACAAAATTGGGCAGGCGAAGACTTTGGAAGTTAGTTTAGTGCTGGCAGCAATCCCGAGGCACCTATGCACCAGTTTGGTGTGAATAAGAGAAACGGGACAATCAAGGGCTGTTGCTATGCAACCATGATCCATATTCCATCGTACTACTGAATTGTGCATTGTAAGTAGTAGAGAGGCTTTGGGGGGGTGTTGCGATGTAAACCACTTGTCATTGAATGTAAAGTGTAATTGGTTATGCTCTCTGTTATCTGAGATGGTCATTGCTTGACATTTATGTGGTGTGAATGTTATTTCTCACATCATCTCGAGCCTGGATGGTGTTTAGGGTTTGCTGCAAATGGAAGCACGCTGCTTCATTATTGAAATGTTGTGACTGGAACTGAATACTGTGCAATCATCAGCAAATATCTCCACTTCTGTCCTTCTGAGGGATGGAAGGACGTTGATGAAGTAGCTGAAGATACTTGGGTCGAGAGAAATTCCTGCTGACTGAGAAGCGATTACACCTTTATGCGAGGTGTAACTGAAGCCAGAGAGTTCTCATAATCTGCATTGAATTCAGTTTTACTAGGGCTGGTAACCCAGAGACCTGGATTAATTCTTTAGCGAGTTCAAATTCAACCATGACAGCTGGAGGAATTCAATTAACTAATTTTCAATAAAATTAACACACAAAGAAAACTTGCCGTAGGAAGAACAATCCCACAATCTACAGGTCAGATCAAAGTCCTGGACAATTAAACAAGTCACCTGAGGAGGTGGCTCCTAAAACATCCTATTCTCAGTAGTGTCCAGGAGTGCAAAAGCCAAGGCTGAAGCATTTGCAACCATCTTCAAGCAGAAGTGCTCAGTGGATGATCCATCTTGGTCTCCTCTTGAAGTCCCCACCATCTCATATATACCACTGAAACCAATGGATGGAGCAAAACTGTGAGCCCAGACAACAACCTGGCTGTGGTACAAAGAGGTGCTCCAGAACAAGCTGATTTCTTAGCCAAGTTGTAATAAAACTGCTACAATGCTGTCAACTACCCAACAATGTTGAAAATTGACTAGATATATTCTGTACACAAAATGCAGGTAATTTCTGATCTGACCAATTGCCGCACCATCAGGTTGCTCTCAATCATCGGCAAAGCAATATAAGGTGCCATTGTCAGTGCCATAAAGCATAACCTATTCAACAACAAACTGTTCACCAAAGCTCAGTTTGAATTCCATCAGGGCCACTTAGCTTCAGACCTTTTACAGCCTTGATCTAAACATGGACATAGGGCTGAATTCCAGACGTGATGTTAAGGTGACTACCCTTGACAATCAAGGCAGCGTTTGAGTGAAAATGGCATTAAGGAGCTCTAGCAAAATTGAAGTCAAAGGGAATTGGGAGGAAATCTCTACGTTGCTTGGAGTTGTACCTAGTACAAAGGGAGATGGTGCAGTTGTCAGAAGACAATCATCTTAGCCCAAAGACATCTCTGCAGGAGTTCCTCAGGGCAGTGTCCTTGGCCCAACCATCTTCAATTTCTTTATCAATCTTTGCTCCATGATAAGGATGTTTCCTAATGAGCACAAGGTGTTCAGTACAATGCATGGCTCCCCAGATACTGAAGCAGTCTGTGGCTGAATGCAGAAAGACTTTGATAACATTCTGATTTGGATTGCTAAGTGGCAAGTAAATTTGTGCCACACAAGTGCCAAGCAATGACCATTACCAACAAGAGAAAATCTAATTCCCTTCCCTTTGCCATGGAATTGCCATTGCTGAATCCTCAGCCATCAATCCTGGGAGTTATCACCAGCCAGAAACTTAACTCAATCAGCCATATAAGTATTGGTAATAAGAGCAGGTCAGAAGCCTGGAATTCTGCTTCCAGACTGCCATCTGTGCACCATCTGCAAAAAACAAGTCGGGGATGTCATGGAATGTTCTCCACATGCCTCGATGAATGCAGCTTCAACAACACTCAAAACATTCAGCACCATTAAGGTCAAGTTAGCCTACTTGATCAGTAATGCATCTAACTCCTTGAACATTCACACCCTCCACAGCCGTTGTATAGTGGCAGCAGTGTGTACCATCCACGAGTTGTACCACAGCAACTTGTCAAGGCTCCTTTGACAGTACCTTCCAAACCTGTGCCCTCTGCCACTGAGAAGATCAAGGGCAGCAGGTGCGTGGGAACACCACCACTGAACGTTTCGCTCCAAGTTGCACACCATCCTGTGAATACACTACATTGCTACCCTTTCACTGACGTTGGTTCAAAATCCTAACAGTACTGTGGATGTAACAACACCAGATGGATTGCAGCGGTTCAAGAATGTAGCTCACCATCATCTTAAAGGCAATTAGGGATGGGCAACATGTGCTGATCTTGCCAGCAATGCATACATCCCAAGAACAAATAAAAAAAATTGTGCAATGCTTGGACATGCCTCTTCTGTTTGCAAAGGTCAGGGCCCGGTGTATGATGTCAGGAAATAGGTGTAATTTTAAGTAATTTGTTGTTTTTGTGGGGTTTAGGATAAAAATGTAAGCTTAATTTGTGTTTCTGTATTTGTGTATTAAGGGTTCAGAATGTCCTGTTAGGTTCACTTTAAACATTGCTGCATTGTCGTAAGAGACAGAAGAGAGTTCCAGGAAGATTGTGAAGTCAAGGAACAAAGAACGGAATCTTGGAAAAAGGTTCTGTTCAGGAGAGTTGAGAGTGAGGAATAGAAAGGCTTAAGTTAAAGACAGGGTTGCAAGGTGTAATCCTTGGGATGTTTGGCTTGCGAGAAGTCAGAGACCCGAGGTGACTTTGGTAATGCCTTACTGCAGACCTGTGAAGCTGTGGTGTTGTCTGGGCATCTGAGATATTGCGTGGAATCTTGAATGCACGTGGTAATCTAGGGCAGAGGAATACCAGAGGAATAGAGGTGGATCCTTGGTGAAGATATCGGGAGAAAGTGTCGTTTAGGAGAAGATTCCAAGACATGGTCCATGAGAGCGGAGATAGGAAAGTTTTGTGTGAAAGGCAGAACTCCAGTGAGGCCAGTTGGCTCACAGTGACAAGTATCTGGGGAGGTGGGAATTGCTGAGCAATCTGTAGAAGTTGTATTGGGTGGTATCTGTCACTGGGTTTAGAGTGTGGAGTGTCTGATCACATTTCACCTACTGGATTACATGAACTGTGTACTGACAGAGAATGGTAGATTATAGACATAGACATTCAGCCCATCGAGTCTGCACCGGCCCTTGGAAAGAGCATCCCACTAATACCCACACCGTCGCCTCATACCCGTAACCCTGGAACCCGATTGAACACTAAGGGCAATTTAGCATGGCCAATCCACCTAACCTGCACGTCTTTGGAATGTGGGAGGAAACCGGAGCACTCGGAGGAAACCCACGCAGACACAAGGAGAACGTGCACACTCCGTTCAGATAGTGACCCAGTGGGGAATCGAACCTGGGACCCTGGAGCTGAGAAGTGACAGTGCTAACCACTGTGCTACCGTGCTGCCCTAAGTTGACTCAATATATAGAGTAGTATAGTCAATATAAGTTGACCGTGTAATTTCTATTATCCTTCTGAATCTGTATATATCTTGTGAGTGAAGGAGTAGAATATTATAGAGAATGTTTTCTTGTTTAATGTTTTATTCTGTTGTTAAAAGTTCATCAACTGACTCCTGGAACTCAGTTCAGTAGCCACCTTCCACGTATCTAAACAAAAATAAAGGGAAGGATCTATCAAACCAGGTTCTACCCTGGGATCTGACTTGTTCGTAGTAACATCAGCCTGATCATAACAGTGAATATATGTAGCTTCTAGCATGTGCAAGTGAGCCACACTGCAAGCTCATCTGGTGAGCTTAAATTGGTTGTCAGCATAATTCTTAGCAAATTGGTTTTCAACATAATTATTGGCACGCTCAGGATTGCGTAGCAAGTGTTGTACCATTGGTAGAATCACATCTAATGCTGGATACTGTGTTTTGTGTTTTGCAAGCATGGGCTGGTTGGATACAGTCCGTGCTTGGCTTCACCAAAACTTAATTTATCAGTGAATATGTACCACTTGAATATGTGCCACTTGAATATGTGCCACTTGATGACTCCATCTATCAGTTTACTGTTAATTGGAAGTAGGCTTATGATGGTATGCCAACTCGGCCTTTGGTCGACTGAGGAAAAAGATTACTTCTTCGAATGTTTTTGAGATAGGTTCCAGAACGTGCTGTTCTGAGAAACTATCAAAGAGCAGGTTATATTAGACTTAGTATTGTGTAATGTGACAGGATTAATTAATGATCTCAGAGTAAAGGCACCCCTCGACAACGGCAACCACAACATGATCAAATTTTCTATCCAGTTTGAAAGAGGAGAAGAGTGGGTCTGATGACTAGTATTTTAAACCTAAATAAGGGACGAACGCTGAGCTAGATGAAGTGAACTGCGATTGAAGTGAACTGGGAATAGATCAATAGAGAGGCAGTGGCAGACATGCAAGGAGTTTTATTTTTAGAATACTCAGAATACGTATATACCTGTTTAGAAAAATTCTAAAGGGAAGAGCCACCATCCATGGTTAATGGAAGTATCAAACTTAAGGACATGGCTTATATCTGTGCAAAGATGATTGGCAGGTCAGTTGATTGGTCAGAGTAGTAAGAACTGCAGAAAATGACTAAGAGGTTATCAGAAGAAAGAGGCCAAGCTGCAGGTTGCTAGGAATGTAAACACAGAAAGCAAAAGTTTCTACAAGCATTTAAATGTAAAAAAACGAAGTAAAGTGTGTATTGGTCCTCTGGCCAGTGTGAATGGGGAGTTTAAAAATATATATTTTTATTAAGAAACGTTTTTCCAATATAACACCTTCACAGCCATATTCATAGAACAATTACAACATTTCAACCCCACCCATCCACCACCCTCGAAAACAACCCCCCCCCCCCCCCACCAAAAAGAACATCGAACCCCTTAACATCCAACGGTGACCAACTCTCTGAATAGGAAATGAATGGCTGCCACCTCGGGTTGAACCCTGCATTGACCCTCTCAAGATATACTTGACTTTTCTAAATGTAAGAACTCCATCAGGTCACTTAACTGAGTGTGGCACTGGGCGGGACCGAAGACTGACATCCAAACAGAACTAATCTCCAAGCTAATTAGCAAGGCGAGGGTATCTGCCTTTGCCCTGGTCTACAGCTCTCGTAAATCTGAAACCCCAAAGATAGCCACTGAAGGGCAAAGTTCCAACACACAGAACAAAGAAAAGTACAGCACAGGAACAGGCCCTTCGGCCCTCTAAACCTGCGTCGACCATGCTACCCGTCTAAACTAAAATCTTCACACTTCCGGGGTCCGTATCCCTCTAATCCCATCCTACTCATGTATTTGTTAAGATGCCCCTTAAACGTCACTATCGTCCCTGCTTCTACCACCTTCTCCGGGAGCGAGTTCCAGACACCCACTACCCTCTGTGTAAAAGAACTTGCCTCGTACATCTCCTCTAATCCTTGGCCCTCACACCTTAAACCTATGACCCTAGTAATTGACACCCCTTTCCTGGGAAAAAGTCTCTGACTATCCACTCTGTCTATGCTCCTCATAATTTTGTAGACAACCCCAAGAATTCCTGACATGGTGCTGAAGAAGGAGACATGTGCGTATGATGCGCTAGGTCCCTAGAACACCGCTCGCACCTATCATCTACTTCCGAGAAGAATCCCCTCATCTGCGCCCTGCTCTGAAGTGCCCTATGAACCACCTTAAACTGAATCAGGCTGAGCCTAGCGCACAAGGAAGTCAAGTTGACTCTGTGCAGAGCCTCACTCCAAACTCTTCCCCACAAACACCTGGCCCAGCTCCCCATCTCACTTCCTCTTGATCTCATCCAGTGGAGCCTGTTCCATCGACACAAGCTGTCTATAAATGCCTGACATCTTCCCTTCCCCTGCATCAACCAACGAAAGAACCCTATCCATCAGGCAAGGGTGCCATGGAGAAGGAAGAAATATCCTTGCATTCAAACCTGATAATGCCAAAACAGGATAGCTCTCGGAAGCCGGTACTTGCCCAACCATTACTCAAAAGCAGCAAACTTCCCATTTATAAACAAGTTGCTGAACCACTCCAGCCCCTCCTCCTTCCATGTCCTAAACAACGAGTCCAAGGCTGCTGGTATCCCTTTGCAAAATCACCCCGCCAAATAAAAAAAGGTATCATTTTACTGACTTTAACAAAGATCGATTTAGGAAGGAGAACTGGAAGGCACCGAAAGAAAAATAGAAATTTTGGGAGGATATTGACCTTTACCGACTGAATTCTTCCCACCAAGGACAGCGGGAGGTTTCCCCACTTCTTCAGATCAGCCTTCACCGCATTAACCAGTTCCCAAATTTAGTTTATGGAGCAAGGCCTGAATCATGGGCCATTTGGATTTCCAGATAATGGAAGCTGGACTTGGCCAGACGAAAGGACAACCTCCTTAGATCGGCTCCCCTCCCTGGGCGATTCGCCAAAAAGCATTTGCTTTTGCCAAAGTTCAAATTATACCCATAGAAGGAGCCAAACTTCTCAAACAGCCTAATTATCTCCTCTGCACTGGTGAGAGGGTCCATCACATACGACAAAAAACTGTCTGCGTGCAATACCCCCGCCCCCAATCCCCCTCCACTCTTTGGATAACCTCAATGCCATGGCCAGAGGATCAATTGCTAAGGCAAACAAAATTGGAACAGTGGACACCTCTGTCTCATTCCTCTCCTCAGGTGGAAATAGTTAGAACTCAAAGCAGTCATATGAATAATCATGTTGAGGGCCCTCTGTTAGAGCTGGATCCAAGCAGTAAAATTAGGCACAAGCCAATCCTCTCGAGCATCTCAAACAAATATCCCTACTCCACCCTACCAACCGTCTTTCCCATTTCCAATGAAATAACCACCTCTGGCTCAGGGGCTGGAGATGGGGACAGTCTCCGAACATTGGCCGACAATTGCCGACTCTTAACAAACCCGGTTGGTTCCTCCGGTACAACCTTTGGGAGGCAGGGCTCCAGGCGCATAGCCAAGACCTTCACCATCTGCATTTAGCAACGAAATAGGCGATATGAGCCCCACTCTGCTGGATTCCAATCCTTCTTTAAGATCAAGGAAATTGATGCTTGTGCCAATGTGGCCAGCAACACCACCCCAAACATAGAATCCGTAAACATTTCTAACAGCAACGGAGCCAGGTATCCCACAGACTTCTTATAAAATTCGAACAGGAATCCGTCCGGTCACAGCTACTTGCCCATGTGCATCAGAGCCATGCATTTCATAACTTCCTCTAAGGTCAGCAGGGACTCCAATTCCTCCCTTCTCTCCTGCTGCACAACAAAGTAGACAGCCCATCCAAGATCTCCCAACATGGGCAATCTGTCCCTTGGGGGTTCCGATTTGTAAAGGTTACAGTAAAAAGTCTCAATGGCCTCAAAGGCCGCATTAACCTTGGCTGGGGCAGAGGCCAAGCTACCACCAGAGTCCTTTACCTGCACTATTTCCCAATAAGCAGCCTGCCATCTCAGCTGGTGTGCCAATAGGCGACTGGCCTTCTCCCCATGCTCATAAAAGCCCTCGAAAGGCGCAGCTGACGCACCACTCTATCAGTTGAAAGGAGCCCAAACTCCAACTGTAAATTCTTTCTACTTTCCAGTAGTTCCGGTGTCTGACTAACCAAATATTGGTGATCCACCTTCAGGATGGCACCCACCAACCTCTGCCTCTCCACCCTTTCACTCCTCTCCTTATGTGCCTTGTAATAAATGATTTTTCCTCTAAAAACCGCCTTCAATGAACGTGGCAGGAGTAATCTCCTCACTTGGCATGGTGGCACAGTGGTTATCACTGCTGTCTCACAGCACCAGGGACCCAGATTCGATTCCGACCTTGAGTGATTGTATGGGGTTTGCACGTTCTCCCCGTGTCTGCATGGGTTTCCTCATAACATGGGTTTAACAGAATATACCTGAACAATTTTCTGCATTGGTAGAGGTCGGTGTCCTCGCTATACTGCAGCAGCCTCGCTAAATTCTGGAGCGCAGGTCACAAGCACTAGAGCCAAGATTCTGTTTGGGCTTTTGTTGTGTCCAGTGCACTTGGTGTTTCTTGATCTCACATAGAGTGAATTGAATTGGCTGAAGACTGGCACCTATGATGGTGAGGGCCTTCAGAAGAAGCTGCATCAGATGATTGACTGGTCACTTCTGGCTGAAGATGATGTAAACATTTTAGCCTTGTCTTTTCATCTCAAGTGTTGGACTCTGCCATTATTAGGAATAGGAAGATCATGGAGCTTTGAAATCCTATTAGTTGTATAATTGTCTGCTAGTTGCAACTTATTTTATTCACTCAAGGGATGTGGGCAGCACTGGTTAGGCCAGTTTTATCGCACGTCCCTAATTGCCTTTCAGACGATGCTGGCGAGCTGCCTTCTTGAGCCATTGCAGTCCATGTGGCATAGGTACATTCACAGTGCTGTTCGCGAGGGGATGTCAGGAGTTTGATACAGCGATCGTGAAGGAATGCTGATAAATTTCCACGGTCAGGATGGTGAGTGACTTGGAGGGGAACTTTCAGGTAGGCAGTGTTCCCGTGTATCTGGAGACCTTGCCTGTATAGATGGTAGCGGTCGTGGGTTTGGAAAGTGCTGCCTAAGGAATCTTGGTGGGTTCCAACAGTGCATCTTGTAAATACTGGACAATCTCAACAGGCCTGACAGCATCTGTGGAGAGAAAAAGGAGCTAACGTTTTGAGTCCTGGTGACTCTGTCAAATGGTATTCCACTGTTTCACTATATCTTTGGAGGTCTGACTTGCCACCTTCTGTAAATCTCTGATTGATTAATTGCCCACAATGTAGTTGGATTTTAACTGCTCCCTGATGTAGCTTAGCAAGTCAATTGAACCATAATATAATTGGATGGCCTATTCAGTTGCAATCTGGGCTTCTAGTCAGAACATCAAAAAGGCACCCAACCCTACTCACTAACAACTGGGAACTAACGCCAAAGTAGTGACAGCCATCTCACAGACTTGTCATGCAACAGTTTGGCATAGTCATACTTGCAGCACTATGCCCATCAGCTAATGTCTCAGACTGCTCCATCACCATTGAGTGTTCTTGTTCCATCCGCATTGGTGGTTTTGGAGTTACATACAGGCCAGACCGAGAAAGGATGGCAAATTTCCTTCCCTGAAGAACATTGATGAACCAGTTAGATTTTTCCAGTGGCTTGATGGTCGATCTTACCATATCCTGATTATGTTTTTTGTGAATTGAGTTCAAATCTCACCATGGCAATTTAAGAATTCTCTGGATTACAAGTCCAGTAACATAGCCAATAACATGCCAAATATATATGGAAAAATGTAATGCTGTGCATTTTTATCACAGGTTGAATAAAGAAAAACAAATGTGCATGCTTCTGCTTGATATGAGTGATCTGACGTTTCTATGCACTGTGACACAAACAAATCAGTTCCTTCATTTCAGAACTAGTGACTGAAAAGGTTCAATATGTGAGGCTCAATTAATGGAGTGGTTTGATATTCCAAGATTTTCTTGCATACAGTTTCAGAGCCTGTTGTAAGCTGTCTAACTCACCAGACTGAATGGCATAGACATACTTGATAAATTAAATGATTGTCAGCTAGTAAACACGGTGTAGTATTCCTGTTAATAAGCTCTTGGAGGCATCCGTATTGCTTCTACTTTCATTTGGTTGGAGTGCTGAGAAGTCTTCCGACATCAGAACAGAAGATTGCATGAACTACTTTTGTCAGCCTCTCCTTCAGTATATTAATTTTCTGACATAGCCTATGGTTTGAATAGCTACTGTGCAAATTAAGCCTTATCTAGATGAAAGGATATGGCAGCTGGAATCTCAGTAGCTGTGTCGATCTGTACTTTGGGAGGACTTGATTCAAGTTTATCTAAACAAGCACTACTAATCCCAACTATCTAGGGGGATCCACTGTCAAAATAAGCAGCAGGCCCCTAAGGCAAACAGAATAGGCAAGAAATAAAGGCTGGGACTCGGGATACTCCAGCGAGTTTGCATTTGAGGGTAGCTAGAGAGACTGAGTGAGTAAGAGATGGAGAATTAGCATAATGCCCTTTCATTGGGAAATTTGGGAATGCTCAGTGGCCCTGTGGATAGATCTGTGGTTACAATACAGTGAGTCTATAGGAAAATCATTGAATGACCCAGCCATATTGACTGAAAAAATAAAAGGACACTAAGTACTGGTTGAGAGAAAGGAAGGACAGACTGCAGCTTTGTTTGACATCTGTTCTACTTCTCGCTAGTTTTGTTCCCTTGAATTCTATGTGGACTTTGGAGAAACCTAAGAAGGCTGAACATGAATCCTGTAATCTTCAGCTGAATATTTATGCAGTGGAACAGCCGTTAAACTACCCTTTGGTTCAGCCTACTTCTCTTCCATTGTTAAACATGCTTAAATGAGGGAAGCATTTCAAAAGCTAAATAAATGTTTGTTTGTCTGTGAACAGTTAAACAGATTTGCATAAATTGTTTGCAGTTTGTCAAATTATCCCTTTCCTCTTTGCGCCAGATACGAAAATATTCAGGAAAGAAATTCTGGCTACTACTTCGCAAAACCTGATTGCGCATGGACAAATATTGATTGAACCAAGCCCTTGCAGTGTCAGCTTTGAAGAAAGCTGATAGCTGGGTAAAAGAGTTTCAAAGATTGTGCAAAAAGCTGTCAGGAGAAGGTCACAGATGGTGAATGCATGTATGCATTCTGGCATTTGAACAGATATTATGAATCAAAGCAAAATCTTTTTGTACAATGTTTAGGATTTTTAACTATTTGAAAACAACACTATTCCAAAACTGGATTCTATCTGGTAGCTGTTAGTTTTGTTTGTTACAAAAATTGATATATTATTTTACCGTGCATTAATATGAATAGGTATATTGCTACCACCCCATAGAGACTGAACATCTTTAAAAAGGATGAATTTCCCATATGACAGAGAAGAACCAATGGACCATATTTCACTTTTTAACACTTTCACCCAAGTAAACAAACTAAAATGAACATAAATCAAACATTAATTAACAGGCATCTAAAATGTCAAAATAAGAAAAAGTTAACATTTGTGTTCACTAAGTCAGTGCATCTCAAACTATCTGATGTGGTGTTCCGGCAGTTTTTGTTTTCAATGTGCCAGGGACCGGTAAGCGAAACAAGCCAATCCAGGATTACTGTCTCTTTCTTTTCTGGAAACACTCCAAGTACCGGCAGACGATGGCTCAAATACCGGCACCGGTACTCGTACCACACTTTGAGAAGCACTGCACTAAGTAACACAATTGAAACATCTTCTAAAATGCTTTTACTCTAATCCATGCTTCTAGTAGACACGTAGTATTAGAGGAACCACTCTAAAGTCAATCCCAGCACTCCAGCAGAGTTTCACCTCTACCCACCATGTCTGGTCCACATTTGCAGTGTCCTTCAACTGTTGTTCCACTCTGCCTAGGTTTTTCTGGTTATGATCATCACCAGCAAGACTCCCTGTCACCTCATTCCTCTAGAGCCTCTGCCTGTTCTGTTCCCTTTCTTTTGAACAGAACCCGAATTCGTAACAGCACCTATTTGATTGGTAACATAAAACAGCTCTTGTTTTTCCACTGCAGTAGTTTTTTTGTTCCTGCACCTCAGCCCCAGCTGTTCTTTCCTGCGATACTGTGAAAGATGCTAAAACTGTTGCTTCACCTTGCTGGGTTTCTATTTCAGTTTCTCTCACCCTGGCAACTGGATCACATGGGTATTTCTCCAAACTGAGTTGTTCATCAGGAATTTGGCCTCCATGCCAACCTTTTTAGAATGTCCTGTCTCGGGCACATTTTAAAACATAATCATCTTGTAAAATTAGGCATTCCTGACAATATACGTAATGTTGTCAATAACAGGACACATGTATAATACAGAGAAGTGAAATCATATGAATAAAAATTGTAATCTGATAGTAGCTGGGTAACGTATTGAGTTTGTGCACTAGCTTTTCATCTCTGCAACCTGAGACTATTTCTCAAACTCTGGCCTCTTGCACATCCCCTTTGCTCCACGACAAGATCCCCCCCCATACCCACCACATCTCCCAGGGGACTCTCACTGCCCCCTGACTACACGCCTCCCATGGGACTGTCCACTTCCTCTAACTACCGCCACACAGGACATTTCCCACACCCCCAATCCTCGCAAGGACACCCTGAATTCCAAGGACTCCCCCACCCCCTGGCTAATCCTCCCGCCACAGGGCTCCCTCCCACCCCGACTACCTTGCCTGAATCCCCATGGGATTCCCTCTGACACAACACTCTGTCTACAGCACTGACCTGACGCCCTTCAACCCCAGTGTCTGATCCCTCCTCCCACCCTCTTGACCTCCAGCTTCCCGTCCTCTGGATCCAGCTCCTAAATTTGAACCACTTTCTTAGACGCTTACTTAACCCCATCCTGTCTATTTCAATGGACATTTAAATTTACCTGGTTTACTGCAGCTTGTGTTGTAGAAAAGGGGTCCACCTCCAGGTGACTCACCCACAGAGAAACCCTTACAAAATCTGGGTTTGAACCTTCCAGAATCCCCTCCTGGACAATTTGAGGTGTATTTTTTTCTCAGGACAAGCATCTGGACATATATTTTCCATTTATTTTTGGGCACCAAAGTTCCCAAAAAGTAAACCTCGTTTGCTTAGCTGCCAAACGATTAGCAAAATAGCATCGATCTGTAGTTTAGAACACGATTGTGAACAAATTGAAGGGTATATGTAGAAGCGCTGGCGAATGATACAGCTGCAGAATACAAGTTCAACGTTTCAGGATTATTCAGGTGTGGAGTAGTTCATGTTTATAGCTCATGAGTAAGAATGCAGTACAATTTCACCGAGCAAAGATGAATAATTTCCTGTGATCTTCTCATTTAAATATTTTCCTTGCTTTTCTTGAGGGTTTGATTCATCTTGGTACTGCTGGTGTCAGTAGTTTCCTGGTATTGTCCTAAATGACCGTTTTCAGACTAATATCAGGAGTCAATTGAATGGCGGGTGGGGCATAATACAGCGGAGCGTGATAGTGACCGAATTACGTGGATTTTTTTTTGGTTTGGAGTACCCAATTCATTTTTTCCAATCCACCTACCCTGCACATATTTAGGTTGTGGGGACAAAACCCACGTAAACTCAGGGAGAATCTGCAAAACTCCACATGGACAGTGACCCAGAGCCGGGATCGAATGTGGGACCTCGGCGCCATGAGGCAGCAGTGCAAACCACTGCGCCACCGTGCTGCCCTCGAAGCACTTATTTCTAACGCTATTTTCTCATATTTCAAATACAATTCTAGTTTATTTTTCCCGTACAAAACGAGAAGGAACACGTATTTAACTTACAACCTTTTTCTTACTACTTCTGATGATTATCTCAATGTTTGCTCCTACTGAGGCGACTGAATCCATATGGAAACCCTTAGAAATTCTGAGTTGGCACGTTTCAGAATCTTTTTATTAGGGATTCACCCTGGATCCTTTATACTTATGTTAGGGAGAACATTACTACTTTTACAACCAAAAAGATGCTTACTTTGTTAATGATAAGTTTATACTGCATTTGTGAAAGGACAGCAGCAAACATGTTTACATATAAACACATATGCAGTGGGCGGCACTGTAGCACAGTGGTTAGCACAGTTGCTTCCCAGCTCCAGGGTCCCTCGTTCGATTCCCGGCGTGGGCCACTGTCTGTGTGGAGTCTGCATGTTCTCCCCATGTTTCTGTGGGTTTCCTCCGGATGCTCCGATTTCCTCCCACAAGTCCCGAAAGATGTGCTTGTTAGGTGAATTGGACGTTCTGAATTCTCCCTCAGTGCACCTGAACAGGCACCACAATGTGGCAACGGGTGGATTTTCACAGTAACTTCATTGCAGTGTTAATGTAAGCCTACTTGAGACACTAATAAAAATTATTATTATTTTGTCCCGTCTATGCAAAAATGTGTTATTTGAATTATTCAAAAGTGTTTATTTAGGATTGTGTATATGTTTGGTGGGGGGTGGGGGTGGGGAATTGATCATTTAATTCCATTTAGAGATTTCTTCACTCAGAGTGGTGAGCCGTGGAATTCATAGTTGAGGCTAAGACACTGAATACATTCAAGATTCGCTAGATGTGGCACTGATGGGTCAAAGGTTATGGGAAAGCAGGATTATGCTATAGCGTTGGACGATCAGCCATGATCGTGATGAATGACGGATTAGGCTCTAAGGGCTGAATGGCCTCCTCCTGTTCCTACCTTCTATCTTTCTATGTTTCTATACAATCCCTGTATGTTTAATCAGATTGTAACCAAGTTTAGGGGCCATTGGTGACTTCATCTAAAGAGAGCAATTAATTACAATGGTGCGATGTTGGGAACTGGTAATTCATTTTCTTTAAATTAGATTCTCACAAAGTTTCATTCGTGATTTTCTTTTGGATTCAGCTGTGGAATTAATTCATATCAGTCCATGTGCTCGCCCTTAAACAGGACTTGGCCCAATTGAACAAGCAATAGAATATTTCGCTTCCTACCATAATATATTAATTGAAATAACTGGTGTTTTTCCTGCAGAATCCATTTAAAGTAACTAACAATAACCAATTGCACTTTCAGGATAGTCGGTTTCCTTTAAAGTGAGCACACACACAAGACTCCACCAATTTTCTTGAATTATACTTAATTACTGGCTTTATTTGCTCAGTAGTAAATTGTGTCAGTCAACATTGGAAAATTTACCTGAGGTGGTCGCAGAATACCAGACGGGCTCTGTCAAAGGCAGACAGCTTACCTCGAATATTAGGTGCCTGTTGAACGTGATAATGACCCCCTCCGGGGAGAGAACACCAGAGGTGATCGTCTCCCTAGACGCAGAAAAGGCCTTCGACAGAGTCGAATGGTATACCTCATAGAGGTACTGGAGCGGTTCGGGCTTGGAACAGGGTTCACCTCCTGGGTAAAGCTCCTATACAATGCTCCCATGGCGCGTGTACAGACCAACAATACCAACTCCCGATATTTCCAGCTGCACAGGGGCACCAGACAAGGATGCCCACTGTCCCCACTACTGTTCGCTCTGGCGATCGAACCACTAGCAATCGTGCTGAGAGCAGCAAAAAGCTGGAGGGGGATCTGAAGGGGAGGCAGAGAGCACAGAGTCTCACTCTATGCAGATGACCTGCTCCTCTACATTTCGGACACACAGAGCAGCATGGACGGAATCAACGCGCTCCAGAAAGAGTTTGCCGTCTTCTTGGGCTACAAACTCAACATGAGCAAAAGCGAGATCTTCCCAGTACACCCACAAGGAGGGGGGGGAAAGGAGAAGGGGGGGGGAGGAGAAGGAGGGGGGGAAGGAGAAGGAGAGGGGGGGAAGGAGAAGGAGAGGGGGGGGGAGTGAGAGAGAGAAAGGGGGGAGAGAGATGGGGGGAGAGAGAGAGAGGGGGGAAAGAGAGGAGGGGGGGGAAGAGAGGAGGGGGGGGGAAGAGAGGAGGAGGGGGGAAAGAGGAGGAGGGGGGGAAAGAGAGGAGGAGGGGGGGAAAGAGAGGAGGAGGGGGGGAAAGAGAGGAGGAGGGGGGGAAAGAGAGGAGGAGGGGGGGAAAGAGAGGAGGAGGGGGGGAAGAGAGGAGGAGGGGGGGAAAGAGAGGAGGAGGGGGGGAAAGAGAGGAGGAGGGGGGGAAAGAGAGGAGGAGGGGGGGAAAGAGAGGAGGAAGGGGGGGAAAGAGAGGAGGAAGGGGGGGAAAGAGAGGAGGAAGGGGGGGAAAGAGAGGAGGAAGGGGGGGAAAGAGAGGAGGAGGGGGGGAAAGAGAGGAGGAGGGGGGGAAAGAGAGGAGGGGGGGGGGAAAGAGAGGAGGGGGGCAGCACTAACGTGACTGCCGTTTAAACAAGCCCGAACAAATTCTGCTACTTGGGGATCCAAATAGCCCATGACTGGAAAGGGATCCACAAATGGAACCTCACCAGTCTGACGGAGGAAGTAAAAAAGGACCTGCAAAGATGGAACGCACTCCCACTCTCCCTCGCGGGAGGAGGACCTGGGGATTGAGATAGGGTGGGGACTCTGGAGCGAAGCACTGCATGGGGTCAACTCCACCTCCATGTGTGCAAGGCTCAGCCTGACGCAGCTAAAAGTGGTACATAGAGCCCACTTAACAAGACCCCCCATGAATAGGTTCTTCCCGGAGGTGGAGGATAGACGTGAATGGTGCCAAGGAGGCCCGGCCAACCATGCCCACATGTTCTGGTCTTGGCCCAGACTTGCAGAGTACTGGACAGCCTTCTTCGAGGCAATGTCCAAAATGGTGGGAATGAGGGTGGAGCCATTTCCGAAAGTGGCGGTCTTCGGGGTTTCGGACCAGCCAGATCTATTCCTGGGGAGGAGGGTGGACGCCCTTGCCTTTGCCTCCCTGATCGCCCGCCGTAGAATCCTGTTTGGCTGGCGGTCAGCAGCACCACCCAAAGCTGCAGATTGGCTGTCCGACCTCTCGGAATCTTGCCAAATGGAGAAAATCAAATTCGCCATCTGACTCCTCCACGATCATCCTCAACACACGATGCCCCACAAGGCGGCGTCCTCAGCCCCCTACTATACTCCTTATACACATATGACTGTGTGGCCAAATTCCCCTCCAACTCCATTTTCAAATTTGCTGATGACAGCACCGTAGTGGGTCGGACAGAGTATAGGAACGAGATAGAGAATCTGGTGAACTGGTGCAACGACAATAATTTCCCTCTCAATGTCTACAAAACGAAGGAGATTATCATCAACTTCAGGAAGTGTAGTGGAGAACATGCCCCTGTCTACATCAATGGGAAAGAAGTACAAAAGGGTCGGGAGCTTCAAGTTTTTAGGTGTACAGATCACCAACAGCCTGTCCTGGTCCCCCCCATGCCAACACTATAGTTAAGAAAGCTCACCAGCGACTCTACTTTCTCAGAAGACTAAGGAAATTTGGCATGTCAGCTACGACCCTCACCAACTTCTACAGATGCACCATAGAAAGCATTCTTTCTGGTTGTATCACAGCTTGGTATGCAGCCTGCTCTGCCCAAGACCGCAGGAAACTACAAAAGGTCGTGAATGTAGCCTAATCCATCATGCAAACCAGCCTCCCATCCATTGACTCTATCTATAATTCCTGCTGCCTCAGAAAGGCAGCCAGCATAATTAAGGACCCCACGCACCCCGGACATACTCTCTTCCACCTTTTTCCATTAGGAAAAAGACACCAAAGTTTGAGGTCACGTACCAACCGACTCAAGAACAGCTTCTTCCCTACTGCCATCAAACTTTTGAATGGACCGACCCCGTATTAAGTTGATCTTTTCTCTACACCTTGCTATAACTGTAACATTATATTCTGCAGTCTCTCCTTCCTTCCCTATGTACTGTATGTATTGTTTGTAGAGCATGCAAGAAACAATACTTTTCACTGTATACTAATACATGTGACAATAAATCAAAATCAAATCAAACATTTGAACTGCACAGGAAAACATCGCACAAAACTGGCACCACAGTAGCATAGTAGTTAGCTCAGTTGCTTCCAGGGCCCCAGGTTCGATTCCCAGCTTGGGTCACTGTCCGTGCGGAGTCTGCACGTTCTCCCCGTGTCTGCGTGGGTTTCCTCTGGGTGCTCCGGTTTCCTCCCACAGTCCAAAGATGTGCAGATTAGGTGGACTGGCCGTTCTAAATTGCCCTTAGTGTCCAAAACATTTGGGTGGGGTTACTGGGTTAGGGTGGAGGTGTGGGCTTGTGTTAGGGTGCTCTTTCCAATGGTGAGTGCACACTCGATGGACCGAATGGCCTCCTTCTGCACTGGAAGTTCTATGATTCTACGAACATGCCCAGAGTCGGTTACATTTGCGTTTGGTTTAAGTATGACACTCATTTAAAAATAAATTACTGTTACTGGCCATCAAATATTATGAAACATAAAAAAAGCTTTTCATGAAAGATTGCATTTATCGCTCATTTTTGGGCTTAGAATGCCTTAGATAAAGTTCCCCAATGCTGTTGTTAACACATTTTAAACAAGTTATTTGTAAATAAACTGAAAAGCATAATTTTCAAATGTAACTGGTTAACGCTGGGATTTTTCAGATTTGAACTAAGAAAGCTAACTAATCAGTGACCACCATCACCAGCAATGCCATGAAATTATACCCTCTGAAAAATCTGACTGATACTGTTTTTTCCCTTTTCTGAACCCCTATTTTAAATTGCGAATGTTATTGACCTAATGGGAAGAACAGGCTTGAGGTGTTACTGAGCTAAATACAGTGGTTCAAGGTGGCTCAATTAACACAAATCGAAATCCAGTCATCAACCTGGGGGAATTTTCGATGCAAAGTAGAGCTTCCTAAAGTTGTTTGATGTAAAGAAATTGGAAGAAATGAGTAGAATGATTTTTTTCGACGAGGTGTACCGATCGTGACAGTGACCCTCTTTTATTTAATTGCTACTGCATTCACACCATTGAGCAACTGGAGGTATGTTCTTTTTGCTCTTGAATTCTGTGCCTGGGCAGAGGATAGTATATGTTTAAAAACATTTACATCAGGTTTATATAATGTGCTGATCAGGGGACAACAAAAAGCTTGTCTTTTTAGCTATCAGGAAGATATACTTTCCATTATATTGTAAATCCACTCCAGTAATGTACATTGATTCTTGATTTTTGAAAGTAAATGAAAAACTTCATTAATATAGACGAGAAGCATAAATTCATGATCAATTGAATGTTTAGCACAGCAGCATTTTGTTTGAAGTCAGCATCTTTAAGTATTTTTGCTTAAAACTTTGCAGTTGAAGCTAACTTAATCAATGAGCTGCAGTCATCAATATGTGTATGGTTGAAAATATTGATTGGTAAGGATTTTAGACAGTGCATGTGAAGCTTATAATGTCAGCGGTAGTTTGATAATGAAAAGAGTGGAACCTGAGGGAATGGAGACAGGTGGTGCATGTCCTATAGCCAGCAGTGACATGGCTGCTTTGAATCCCACAAGAGACATGGATCATGCCCTACTCTTTGCAAATGTGACTGCTTGGTATATACCAGTTTCCTGTTCGAAATAACAAGCTTGAAATCAGATCACAAAATAAATGGTTGTTGAAATAGGAAACAATTGGATTTTCAGGAAAAAAAGGATAGTCTTGGAATCCTGAAAAAAAGGTGCAGAACACAAGACAAATAGCTTTGCTGCCACTATGTTAAAGCTGTTTTATTGCAGTAATTTTTGATGCAATTTGCTAAACAAAATAATGTTTTTTAATGCACAGTACTTGTGTGTAGTGCGCACACAGTGATAAACCCTCTGTTCCATCATCTTTGTTCAAACCTCACCAGGCTTGGTTGATTCATGGTTTAAGGTAATGTGTAAGTTACTTGTGTAAAATGCAACTTGCATTTTCTCTAGGGTGCTTTTCTACATTCAGCTGACATTACTTCACATAGCTGGCAAAACTTAGCCTTTCAAATTTAACATGCACAAGAAAACCATGTTGATTTCAACTACAAAAACTATTTGAGTGCATTTAATTGAATGGAATTATTTTCTGCCCAATTCATAGTCCATAGATACATGCTCCACCCTGTATTTTATTAATGCATGGTGGTCTGTACAGTATAGATTTTATGAAGTATAATATAATATCACTTTAAACCTTCAAAATTGGACTATATGTACACTTCTCTGTGAATGCAAGTTTCTCCCATAATGTAGTATTTGTGAACAATAAACAATCCAGTCTCTTAAAATCCTTTTTAACGATTCTCAGATCATTTAATTGCTACCACGTTCTTTGTAAAATATTCTCACGAAAGTTGATGGTATGCCAAAAGAGTATCAAAAACGAATTGGTAAACTTAGGTATCTGAACTTACAAGACATTAAGTAATTCTTATGTGCTGAACGAGTGGCCTTAATGTTTTGTAGTGCATTGGAACGGGTTTGTAATTGCAGAAAGGTATGAGCAAATACAATCAATAATATATTGCACTGAAGAGTACAAGACTTCCTGGAAAGTGGAAGAAGGGCTAATTAGTGCCTCGTGTGATAGAGCCTCGTGTGATTATAGCATGCAATATTGTATCAGCTGCTTTGCCCTGCCTCTGAAATGGTTCTATCATGAAGTGAGTTTAGTTTTGCAGCAGAAAAAATTGATTGCTTCGAATTGTAAGAGTTTATGTAAAGATACCAAAGATAGTTAGTAAATGGCCGATCTGTTGCAACATGCGGTTGATGGATTAAATGGAATAATGGATCACAAGTGTGATTCTTTGCTGTCATTTGATTAGAGCAATGGTTACAACTGCATCACATTTAATGATTTAGAATAAGTATTTCTGTAGGAAAACTTGTGGGAATAAAATATCTTGCATGATTTGTGATGACTGTATAACTAAGCGCATGGGCTGTTTAACCTTAAGTTACTGCTAGAAATTCAGTGTGCGACATTCAAGAGTACTGGTAAGAGAACTGTTACGTGTGCAAAATAATGTTTAATTTATCAGGAAGGTTCAAATTGGCTTTAGGCAATCCAGCCACAGCTTGAACTGGTTCACTGGGACCACAAGAAAATTTAATTAGCTATTTCTCATCCACAAGTAAAATATATGAATATAAAGTGAAAATGTAATTAACATTACAAACCATTTTATGAAAATTATTTGTGTAATGTAAACGACATAGTTTGTAAGCTGCAAACACAAGTGCTAGCTTACTATAATGAGGATTTTAAAAAAATATTTTGCCCCATCTGAATGTAAATAGATTTAAGAAAATTTTTAAAAAGGATTGATATTATGAAACAGATATAAAAATGAATTTGAACATACTTGCAAAGTCATTTTATTTGATTCTTGATGTGCTGCTATATATCAATGCATTGTAGGAAATGTATTTTACGTGACATTATGGATTATAACGGTTATGTCTATAAAGATTATTTCATGGAACCTAAATTTACAATTTTTAGAAATTCTCGATGTTGGTTAAAATGTCAGACAAACGTATTGAATGTGATATAATCCAACATGCATATTTTTACAGAAGTGGAAAGAGCACTGATATTAGAAATCTTCCATTTGCTGTTTGAGTTGGATTTTAAAATGGGTTTTCAGCAAGTGCCCTTTATCTGAGCAAATGATTTTTCCCAAAACTATTTCTGTCCTTTCTGCCCCCTCCTTGCTTACATAGGTTCTGTGCTCTCCAGCATATTCGTTGATTGTATTGTCTCAGCAGTAGGGTTTTGAAACTTGACCACAAGACCTTTTCAAAAAATTATGTATCCTTTCAAATTTC
Organism: Scyliorhinus canicula; assembly: GCF_902713615.1. Classification (NCBI taxonomy): domain Eukaryota; kingdom Metazoa; phylum Chordata; class Chondrichthyes; order Carcharhiniformes; family Scyliorhinidae; genus Scyliorhinus; species Scyliorhinus canicula. Next base: position 44,459,279 of record NC_052166.1, on the reverse strand, counting down.
ATTAATCAAATGTTGCAGTGGTATGGTGACATGTAACTTAAAAAGCAAACAATTAAAAAAAAAACCCGTTGTGTTGTAAAATAGTTCCATGTGCTTAAAACATTTCATGTGCCTACCATTTTGCATTGCTAAAAAAAAAATGTGACTGGAGAAAGGTGATGCTGCATTTTGTGGTCTTCTCTTTTGTCCAAACCACACTCTGCCATTGGTTTTCTAATCCCATCAGCCGCTGTTTCTAGGTAACAGCCAAAGCTCTGGCAGGAGTGGCAGTCTGGGCCAAGATAAGCCCATGTGGTTTGGTGTTATTTAGTATGATCCATATGGCCAAGCTGAAGAGAGCCCCAGGGGAGGTGTTAACTCTCAGCATCTCAACCTCCAAATCCCCCTGGGAGATTGCACGAGGTAACCCCTGCAGCCTGTCCATGCGTGAATCTTGATCAGTTTTTTCCATTTTTAATGAAGGTTGATATTGTTTCTTATAACAAGTAATTGACTGCTCATTGCTTCTTTCTGTAAATGATGAGTGCCCTATCTCTTGCTGTCTCCCATTTTGTCATGGAGCAAGGGAGGAGGGTGGGGAGTGGGGGTTAGCGGGAGAGGAGGCTGTAATTGTATGGTGTAGTTAATATTAGATTTATTGGGCCCCGTAAGATGTATAAATTCTCTGTTTTCTCTCCACAGGAAGTTCTGCAGACATTGACCAAGTTTTGTTTCCCTTTCTATGTGGACAGGTACTGTTATCATTGCAAAGTTTATGAGATAAAGATGCTATAAAATTGCTCTGGAAAATAACAAAGAAACATGGTTGTGTTTTGTGCCTTTAAAATCTCATTTAAAGCACTCCCCTCGCACATAAAAATGAGGAAACTGTTTTTATTTGCCTGTTAAGCAGGTATTGTAATTTACCGCAGGTGCTCTGAATCATAATTCTGTTTAGTGTCATCATAATGCTGCTATTTCCTTGAAGTTGAAAGCAGTGGAGTGCCTGAGAGAAGCTGTAAATTAAATCTTCACTTCAGCATAGCACAGCTATGGGTGGCTTGTGAACGTTACGCATACCAGCCCAGTTTCATGCACTTCAGTAATATTCATTGGACTTTTGGCAGTGTTAATTATAAGTTAATGAGAGAGGGGATTGGTGCTCATTTAAGACATGCTGGAAATATTTTATGAGTGTTTTATTTTAACATCTTGATATTGTGTGATTATGTACAAAGTTTGTAACTTTGTGTCTTCATTTTAGCTTATTTTTTAAATTTATGCAATAAAATTAATACTTAAATCGGTTATTTAAAATTTGGCTATTGCTTTTGCTTTTTAAAAATCAAAAACAATGTATTTACTTACTTAATAGCGCCCTCTATAGATATTTTGAGCAATGCCTAGCTGTACAATGCTTTTCTTTGAAAGGGAATGATTTATTATCTAGCACCATGTATTTATTATTGAGCAAGCTGAGGTGTTAACTTTGGGTTATGCATGATGTATATTCAGTATATTAAAAATATTTATGGAATTATGAAAATGTTGAATTTTCATGACATGTTATTAGAGAAGACAAAAATTCAACTTTTGCTGGCTTGATTTTTTATTAATCACAGATCATATCCAGCAAATCCAGCATAAGCTAACCAATACCTACAAAACGTGTGCAGTGCAGGTAGTAATGTGCCCCCTCCCCCACCCCGTGCTGTGCTCTCCCTTCCAATTGACATTTACATTTGCTGTGAAATTAGTACCTTTATTGCATCAATACTTTCTTAAACCCCCGTATCATTCCATCCTTCCCATGTTATCCCCATCCCCCCCCCCCCCCCCCCCCCCCCCCCCATTCCATCAGTCTCCTGCCATCCCCATCTCCTTCCCTGCTGTCCTACCCAACTCCCCAAGCCCTCCAACAAGGGCAACTTTGTCATTGGGCTTTCCTTATCTTCAGTGTCATATTTTCCTCCCCAATCCTGGCCACCCCTAACTCAGTCACCACCACCGCCAGTAAAGGTTGGCAGTCGCGTGCGCCTCAAGCAGTCCCGACTGCTGATAAGGGCAGCACATCAGAGCAGCTATGCCTCAACAGCAAACACTATCTAAAGCTCACTGAAACCTGAGGCTAATTTTTGAGGGAAGTGGAGACAAAGAACATGTGGACAGATAACAACTTTGAACTCTGCTTCTCTTACTTTCTCTTGATTTATGTTCTTTGCAAGAAGGTGGAATGTCTCCCATCTGAGGGAGGAATTGGGATATGGAATGGGGAGGAAAGGGGACAGAGAGAATGGAAAATCAGATGAGAGTTTAATGCCTCAGTATACAAAGTGCCTTAGTGTTGCAGTAACATTTTACAAGATTTATTTAGCCAGCTGTCAGCCCATGGTTGTAAAATTTCAATGGAGCAATAGTTGTGACAGGCCAAAACTGTTCTTATTATCATTATTGTTATATATTATTCAGCTAATTTATGGGTGTCACAATATGTTCCTATTCTCTGCTGGGAATGTTTAGAAAAAGTGTTGGCACTTTGCCAATGGATAGGAAAATTGCGACCGAATGTTTGATGGATTGTGACAGTAACCTGGCACTGATGTTCTTGGTTGGAGAATGGTGACGTGTCTTAGGTGAGAGGAAAGGATTGTAGAAAAGTGCTTTACCCATCTTAGTGTTTCAAATGTCTTTGCTTATCAGCAGAAACATTTGCTAATTTGACAATCCTGCATACCTTTATCTGTGTCAGTGTACAACGTTTATGTGATTACACCATGTTTCCACGCTCTGTATATGATGAGTATTGACTTTAGACGTTTTGTTGGAAAACTAGTTGTGAAACTGGTTTTTAGTGCATGGAAACTCATTTGTTTTAAGTTTGTGAATGTTCAGTCATTGAGCCCATTCAAGGCAGATTGCTAGATTTTTGAATACTCAGCAATTTCTTTTTAGGTGTTTCATGAGATGTGAGCACTGTTGGCAAGACCAGCATTTGCGGCCCATCCCTAAGTACACTCGAAGGTGACAATAAGCCACTATCCTGTCTGGTGTAGTTAGGCGTACAGTGTTGTTAGAAAAGGAGTTCCGGTTGCATGACCCAAAGATAATGAAATAACGGCAATATAGTTCCAACTCAGGATGGCGTGTGCTTTGAAGCAGAACTTGCATGTATGCAAGGCTAGTATGCAGGTGTAGCAAGTAATGAGGAAATCTAACAGAATGTTATCATTGCTGTGAGGGGAATTCAACACAAAATGTAGGGAGGTTATGCATTGGTGAGGCCACATTTGGAAAACTGTGTACAGTATTGGTCCCCTTATTTAAGGAAGGCTGTAAATGCATTGGAAGTATTTCAGAGAATGTTTACTGGACTTATAAACTTAGAATGGGCGTGTTGCCTTGTGAGGAAAGGTTGGACGAGTTAGGCTTGTATCCGCTGGAGTTAAGAAGGGTAAGAGACAACGTGTTTGAAACATATAAGATCCTGAGGGGCCTTAACAGGGTGAATTTGGAAAGGATGTTTCCCCTTGAGGGGCAATATAGAGTTAAGGGTCACTTTTATAAAAATAAGGGGTTGCTGATTTAAGACAGTTGGGAGAAATTCTTTCTCTGAGGGTTTTGGAATTCTCTTCCTTAAAAGGCAGTGGAATCAGAGCCTTGAAATGTTTTCATGGCAGTGGTAGTTAGATTCTTGATGAGCAAGAGAATGAAATGTTATCAGGGGAAGGCAGGAATATGAAGGTGAGGTTACAATCAGATCAACCATGATCTTAATAAGCCTATCAATGTGTGTTGGTGGTGGAGGGAATGAATGTTTTAAAGTGGTGGTTTGAGTGCTGATCAAGTTGGTAGCTTTGTCATGAATGGTGTTAAGAGCATCTTAAGTATTGTTGGAACTGTACACATCCAGGCAATTGGAGAGCATTCCATTGCAGTCCTGATTTCATAGAATCCCTACAGTGCAGAAAGAGGCCATTTGGCCCATCGAGTCTGTACCAACCTTCCGATCGAGCACCCTACCTGTGATAACTCCTCCACCCATACCCTGTAGCCCCATAACTCACCTAACCAAGGGGCAATTTAGCATGGCCAATCCACCTAACCGGCACATCTTTGGACTGTGGAAGGAAACCGCAGCACCCGGAGGAAACGCACGCAGACACATGGAGAATGTGCAAGCTCTGCACAGGCATGCAGCCGAGGTTGGAATTGAACCTGGGCCCCTGGCGCTGTGAGCCAGCAGTGCTAACCGCTGTGCCACAGTGCTTTGTAGATGGAAAAGACTGTGGAAGTCAGGAGCGGATGTACTGCAGAATCACCAGTTCCTGACCCGCTCTTGTAGCCTCTATATTTATATGGCTGGTTTAGTTTAGTTTTTGGTCAATGGTAACTCAGAGGATGTTGATGGTGGTGGATTTATTGAATGTGATTCCATTGAATGGCAAGTGCAGGTGTTTTCATTTTCTATTGTTTAAGATGATTATTACCTGCCACTTGTGTGACATGAATGTTACTTACTGCTTATCAGCCAAACCTAAATGGTGTCCAGGTTGTGCTACATGTGGACATGGACTGCTTAAGTATCAGAGGGGTCACGAGTGGTACTGAATACTGCGCAGTCATCAACAAACATCCCCTGTTAAGGTCATTGATTGAAGCAGTTGAAGATGATGTTGGGTCTCGGACGCTACCCTGAGGAACTCCTGCAGCAGTGACCTGGGCCTGAGATGATTGGCCTAAACAACTACATCCATCTTCTGCTGTGCTCGGCATGATTCCAACCAGAGGAGAGCTTTCCCACTGATTCCCATTGCCTTCATTTTGTTAGGGCTGTGTGATGCCACACTCCGTCAAATGCTGCTTTGTTGTCAAGGGCAGCAACTCCTCATCTCTGGAATTCAGCACTTTTGTCCTGGTTTTGAACCGAGTAGCTTTGGTGGAATCCAATTATGCATCAGTAAGTAGATTATTGTTACGTAAGTGCTGCTTGATAGCATTGTCGATCAACACCTTCCATCATTTTGCTGCTGATGAAGGGTAGACTATTGGGATGGTAGTTAGATGGTTTGATTTTGCCCTGCTTTTTGTTAACAGCGCATCCTGGCCAATTTTCCACATTGTTGGGTAAATGTCAATATTGCAGCTTACTGAAACAGCTTGGCTAGAGGTGTAACACATTTTCAGTACCAAAGCCAGGAAATTCAGTGGCAATAGTCTTTGTTGTCTTTTATGCCTTCTTCCATTTCTTGATGCCATTTGGAGTGAATTGCATTAGCTTAAGACTGGCATCTGTGATGCAGGGGATCTGAGGAAGAGGCCACAATGGATCACCCACCTGGCACTTCTGGCTGAAAATGGGTACAAATGTTTCGGCCTCGTCTTTTGAGGGTGGGGATATTTTTGGAGCCTGCTTCTGCCGGCTAGTTGTTTAATTGTCCACCATCATTCAGGTGAATGTAGCAGGATTGCAGAACTTTGAACTGATCCATTGGTTGTTCAATTGCTGACCTCTTTATTGTATGCTGCTTCAAATTAAGGGGTATGGAGATGGTGCAAGGTGGTGAGCTAGTGTATTAGCTACGTGGATCAGATCAGTGGAGTAAGCTCAAAGTGCCTAATTACTCACTCTTATTTCTTGCACAAAATTATGCATGGAATCTTAGAAGAAAAGAGCAGTGTTTAAAATTATGTTTTTAGTGATGGAAAAGACAAGAAAATTTAGCATAGTTTTTTCCCCCCAAAGTTGGAATGAGAAAATCGGGGAGATTGTGATAACAATGCAAGAGGAACTAAAATGTATTGAGTTTATCCAATGTAACACATGTTTCTGTAAGTACATACTTTGAAATATATAGTCCTATGAAGTGGTTAAAGGCTGGTAAAAATGGCCATTTGTTGTTTAACTACAGTCGAAGCTCAGTGATAGCACTGTCATCCCTGAATCACAAGGTTGTACAATTAAGTCCAGTTTTGAAGATATGAGTATGTAATTTAGACTTCACTGCAGAACTGCAGGATGGCTGGGCTGGCAGAGATTTCACTGCAGAACTGCAGGATGGCTGGGCTGGCAGAGATGCAGCTTTTCAGATCAGATGTTAACTGAAGCCTCATCGGCCTTCTCTTGTGGTCACAAAAGCTCGCAGAGCACTATTTTCGATGGGCAGGGAATTTCTCCTGTCATCCTGGCCAAATTTATTCCTCAGCTAACATCATTCGAACAGATTATCTGGTTATTTATCTCATTGCTGTTTGTGGGACCATACTGCGTGCAAATTGACAGTCACATTTCTGTACATTTTATTGGCTGTATAGCATACCATGCAACATCTTGAGATGGACTATTTGCTGTTTGCAAAATTACAATGTTTAAAAACATAAGATAAATCCTTTTTTAAAATAAATATTTTTATTCTCCTCCTTTTTCACATTTTCTCCCAAATTTACACCCACCAACAATAAGCAGTAACGAATACAATGTCAATCCCCATATCAACAACAACAATCCCATCCTCCCACCAATCCCCAAACAGCAGCCCGCATGTTAACATAAACAAATAACAAAAAGGAATCAGGAATCACCCATAGTCACCATTAACACATACAGTCCACCCCCCCACCGGCCTTTGGCCGATCAGTGAGGCGAAGGCTACAAAATCTGCCTCTGCACAGTTTCCAACCCCGGCTGTTCTGATACCCAAAATATGGCCTGCCCTACGGAATGGCGGCAGCCCCCCCCGCCCAGCCGAGACACCACAAAATAGTCACTCTTGTGGAGAATTAATTTGTACTCTGAGAAAGACCCAAACACCCGAAGCATCTCCAATATTCCACCTATTGACACGTATAACAACATGTCATCGGCATACAAGGACACCCAATGCTCTACCCATCCCTTTCCATACCGCCAAACCTCTTAGGATAAATCCTTTTTTGCCCAGAATTTAAAACTCTGCAGTGATCAGATCTAAAATGCAAGACGCAACTAAAGGTTGGACACAGAGCCCACTTAACAAGAACCCAAATGGGTAGGTTCTTCCTGGAAGTGGAGAAAAGATGTGAACGGTGCCAAGGAGACCCAGCCAACTACGCACACATGTTCTGGTCGCCCCAGACTTGCTGGGTACTGGACAGCCTTCTTCAAGGCAATGTCCAAAGTGATGGGGATGTGGGTGGAGCCCTGCCCGAAAGTGGTGGTCGCCGGGGTATCAGAACAGCCAGATCTCTTCATGGGGAGGAGGGTGGTCGCCCTTGCCTTTGCCTCCCTGATCGCCCATCGTAGGATCCTGCTCAGCCGGTAGTGAGCAGTACCACCTGCTTCCCGTACCAGCCTCCCTGACCAGGCGCCGGACTATGGCGACTCGGGGCTTTGCACAGTAACTTCATTGAAGCCGACTTGTGGGCGATTTTCATTTCATTTTTCACTTAAAGCTGAGACTGGCTGTTCAACCGTTTCTCCAAATCTAATTTGCCATCCGGGGGTCGGAAGAAGGCTTCCTCAGAACGTGGGAGCCATTCACCCAACTGTTCCGGGACCTGTTTGTGGCCAACATACAAACAAATAGATAATCAAGTAGCCAAGAGCCAGGGGAAAGTAGCCAAGACATGAGGGAAGGGAGGGAGGGGTGGGGGCAGTGCAAGAGGTGACCAAAACACAGCTGAAAAGAAAGGGTTGCTGTAGAATGGCGGGGGAGGGGGTGGGGGTGGGGAAGTGGGGCAGGGAAGGAAGAAGGACAAGGGTAGGTGAATAACAGAGGGGCGCAGAGGGGGGAAACATAAACTGGAAGGTGGGCACGGGAAATTACAATGACCACAACAAACGCAGCCAGGCAACAGAGAGTTCAAAAGTACAGGAGAAAGGAACGACAGATGGCCGATGCAGAAGCAAAGACACAAAAGCATAAAGAAAATCGACCGGGAGAAGCAGGTAACATCAGGGATACCACCCAGGCGCCCCTCACACCCAGTTTTGTTTTGCCTGTATGTATCTAAAACAAAACAATAGAAGGAGTTAACCCCCCCCCCCTCCCCCGTATATGACATTTATATGACACGTATATGACATTTTTCTCTTCATTGCTTCTCTATATATATTTACATTTCCCCTGTTTTTATTTCCCACCCCGGGGCTTTTCAGTTATGTAGTGTTTTTGTTATTTATTTTTGGTTTCTTTGTGTGTATGTATAAAACCCAATAAAAACATTCTTAAAAAAAAATAGGAGGCCCTCCATCCCTTAGAGATTGACCGGGGTGGGGGTGAACAGGGAGAGATGGCAGCATAGTGGTCATTCTGTTGGGCTAGTAATTCCGAGAGCCAGACTAGTGCTATGTGAACATGGGCTCAAATCCCACCTCAGCAGCTGGTGGAATTTGAATTCAATTCATTAACAAATCTGGAATTAAAAGCTCATCATGTAATGGTGCTAGGAACATATCACCGACAGTTGTAAAATAACTATCTGGTTCACAAATGTCCTGTTGGGAAGGAAGTCCGCTGCCTTTACCTGGTCTGACATATCTGTGGCTTTTATCAGTGATGCTCACATCCCATTGAGAATAGATTTTTTTTAAAACTTGTTACGTTCCCAGTTGATATAACTGGATGGGAAGATCCCAGAATGGAACCCTGGCTCAAAAGACCGTAACTTATACTTTGTTTTATAAAACGTGGAAGAGCAGAGTCACAGTACTGCTAATTAGTTTTAACAACATGAAAAAAAGTATTTGTTAAACATGAAAATAATTGGATTATAATACAATAGTCCTTTACTCCGCCTTAGCTTAACAAATGCCCACAGATTACAATGTTCATTTTAATCTAAAATGGCCTCAGTATTACACACAGTCCCTTATAAGCAGACAGGATGACTGTGGCCAAATACACACATTCTGTTCTGAACTCAAGTTAGTGTCTGTGTATTTCTCCTCCGAATCCCCCAGATGAGTGTCATGTGAGAATTTCCTAATCCACTCCCAGAAATACACTTTAAAAATTTTTAATTCCCTCATAATAATGTTTTCCCTTGGCGGTTTGCATTCTCAAATCTAGTCCAGGTTTTACAAATAACATATTCAAACAAAGCTTCTGATCCAGTCCAGGACTTCACGCCAACCCCAATTGGATTTCTGGGTCTTGACTGCTCTGCAAACTGCTCCTAGTTACTTTAACTCTCGATTCGCAAACTGTATTCAAATGACATCAAACGTTTTGCCTACCTCGGAAGTCTGCTGTCCCACTTTAAATTGAGTTACTGCGATAGTCGCTTTAACTCTAAATACTTTGACAGTGCTGCCAACAAGCACGGATTTTCCTTATTTCATATGGAAAATCGGCTAGAATACGGCAATGCGATTTCTCAGGTTGAAACACGGAATCCACTGCAGCTCTCAGTCAAAACCTACACACCGCACTGACGGAGAGTAAGAGAGTCATTTAATCAAGGAGTTTTTTTTGGGGGGGTGGGTGAAAATGAAAATATTAAGAGGGAGCTCCCTGGAAAGGATTGGTGAGCTTTGGGGAGGGGCTGCTGCGTGAAGAGGAATTGATTAACAAGTGAATGCATTCCTCCCGCAACATTTCGCTATTTGGCTCTCGTAGAGAAAGACTTCTCTGCCATAAGAGGAGAATGCAGCAGTGATGATTGGGGTACACCAAGCTGTTACTTCCTTTGTGAAGAAAGAAAACACAGATAACAGCATTGTGCAATCTAGAAAATACAAAATACTCAAAACATGTCTGCACGAGATGGTTGTCCTGGGAAAAAGCACTAGACAGATTTCTGGGCCAATGTTCTGCGTTGCAAGAGTACTTCTCCCAAGAAGCAGAATCTGGAAGGAAGAAGAAATAAAGAGGACTTGAGAGGAGCTAAGCAGCTGAAGGTTGACATTTCTGGAAAGACTTCTGGAAAGACTTCTACCAAGCCTCCAGCGGCAGAGACCATCACCAACGAGACTGCTGAACCTCCACATGGACAAGGTAGTTTTACATGTAGCACAGCATCTACATGAAGAACATTGTTTGCAGGAACAGCATTCATGTTCTGAAGGCAAAGAGTGATTGTCTGGTTTCGGCTTCTTTGAGGAATCAAGCCTCTGCAACAGTGAGACCCAAAAAGACTAGTGCAGGATTTGTTCAGAAAACGGCTGTTCTTTGCATGGTAGCAAGACTGACAATAGTAAGACTGGAAAAAAGCAGCAGTTCAAGTGCTGAAAACTAGAAAAAGTCTCCCACAGCTTGAAACCCTGTTGTTAATACAATAGTAGAGCCATCTCAAAGAAAAGCTGCCGGGATTTATGCAAAGCTTTGTCACAGAAACGTATTGTGTCTTTCTTCAATAGGTTCAATTTAGCGCTCCAAGAAGAAGCTCCCAAGGTACAGACTCCACATCAGAAGTTGCTTGATTTTCTTCAGGATATGTTGCTTCGCTGGATGCAATTGCCTGCTAACTGCATATACAAGGACGACTACAATTAGAAGTCCGATGAAGACCTCATCATTGGTGGACAAGCCAGGCAGTTTCTCAAGATGGGACACCTCACTGCGCAAGACAGGAGTAACTTCTACTTCATAGAATCATAGAATGTACAGTGCAGAAGGAGGCCATTTGGCCCATCGAGTCTGCACTGGCCCCTGGAAAGAGCACCCCATCTAAGCCCACACCTCCACCCTATCCCCACATCACCCTCTCCCCGTAACCCCATCTAGCCTTTTTTTGGACACCAAGGGCAATTTGGCATAGCCAATCCACTTATCCTGCACATCTTTGGACTGTGGGAGGAAATCGGAGCACCCGGAGGAAACTCATGCAGACATGGGGAGAATGTACAGACTCTGCAAAGACAGTGACCCAAGCCGGGAATCGAATGTGGGAACCTGGAGCTGTGAAGCAACTGTCCTACCATGCCGCATACTTATCAGTATGAATGTTGTAGTATGTGACTATATACCACCAAATTTCCCTTTCAGGACCAATCGTTGCTAGATGCAAGAGTGGCAAATCCAAGGGGGAGGATGGAGACAAACTTTACATCAGTTTGTTACTTTGCAAAGCGATTCCATGTCATGGAAGATGTTCTAGATGATTTAGAAGTGGAATTTGCTCAATTCCAGGTTGGCATATTGGAAGGTATTGCATTAGACAGGTGATCAGCCGAAGTTTGGGTGCAAAACTCCCAGCTGAGGGGAAAATCAAACAGTGAGCTGAAGTATCGTCACCTTCAAAATATAACGCTGGCAGTCTTGTCAGTCATGCACAGAAACGCTGAAGATGAAGAAATCTTCAGTCTAGTCAGCAAGGGCTCCGCTCCGCTTTGGCCCAGATTAGGAACCAAGATACTTTCTGACTTTCTAGTCCAGAAAATCTACTCTCAAGCCAAAGTACAGTGCTGTCACAAAATGTAATTCAATGCAAAACTGCTTGATAGGTGTAAAAAAAAGCTACATATACAGACCTAAGTAAGTCCGCAGTAAACTCTGAAATTAAGATGTAGTGTAGCTTGAAGGACTATTCCACATGAAAGGAGGTGATTGCAAGAGTATTTGACAAATGCAAAAGAGCTGCATCAGTAAGGTTGAACTGAGCTCTGATACTGTTGTAAGGTCAGTTTTGAACTTCATGTAAAAGGGTGAATGGTTTATTCACATTTTCATAGATTTACTGAATGTTTGAAACTTAGTTCAAAAAATCCACTCATGATGATGATGTGAAGTGATTTGCACTTCCCATTTGTGCTTTAGACTTGTGCAATAAAAGTATGATGGCAATTTTTTCTTTGAAATTAAAATATTGATTTTACTGCCAAAATATTGATTTTTGGTATGTGGAAAACTGATTTCGGTTGGAAAATGTTGGCAGCTCTGCTTTGATTACTCTTCCTTGAATTCTTCTGAATAATATTTGGCCTCTGTTCACCTAACTTCAGATTTCTTAGACACTCTTTCTGTCCCAATTCCCCGGTTATCTGAACTGTATCTTGTTCCTTTGGAACTCCCTTGTCCTGTCCAGCTTTTCCTGGCAGAGTTGAGAGCTGTTCACTTCTCAGTGACCTGGCTCCAACTTCTCTGGTTTCAAGTTAAAACTAAGAATAAAAGAAATCCCTTTCCTCTGGAAGTGGCCTCCTGTTGCTAAGCACCAACTTCTATTTATTCTTCACATGGTAGCCCTCTCTAAGCACAAAAGAAGTACAGTGGGAACTCTGAAGACCATTGAAAAATGTTTCATTAAAACGGTCACAGCTGCCAGACTGGTAAAAAGAAAAAAAACTTGCATTTATATGGTCTTTTTCATGACCACCTGATATCTCAATGTTTTACAACCAATGAAATATTTTTCGTGTGTAGTTGTAATGTCGGAACCCCTTCTCAGGGGGGGCAATGAATAAAGCATCTTGTAATTGTGGTAATGGGGCGTTGTGTCAAAAATGGTTGCTGATGTGCTCACCCCCTCCCCTTGTGTGTCCCTGGAGGCTGTCTCCATACCTGAGCTGTGTTTCAGCCTTTTGGTGGGGTGAGGGAGAGATAGAGAGGCACTACACACTTTTAAAATTTAGTTTTCAGTTCCAGTGTGGTTGCTTGAAGTAATTACGACTACTGTCATTGGAAATTCACTTTCACTTGAATGGAGAAGCTCTAGCTTTTTCTGGTGAGTTTAGTGTAAGGGCCCTTTGTGTAGATTCCCTTATTTCCCATTTCTTTATTTTTGCTGTTATAATTTTGATCCATGGATGCTTTTTTAAAAAAAAAAGTAATTTTTATTGAAAAATTTTGTATTTATACAACAACAACGAACCGTAATAAAATACCAACAACAACAATAATGATAACAGTCATAAAAATTCGCCCATCCTTAATGAACAACAAAACATATTAACAACAACAACTTAAATTAACACAATGTTACATAACCATAGAAAAAATAGAAACAATAATAAGGACCCCCCCCCCCCCCCCCCCCCCCCCCCCCCCCCCGGGTTGCTGCTGCTATTGACCAAGATACCTATCTTTGAGCCAGGAAGTCATGAAAAGGCTGCCACCGTTTATAGAACCCTTGTATTCATCCTCTCAGGGCAAATTTGACCCTCTCCAATTTCATAATGGACATATATTGTTTTTTTTACTTTACTTTCATTTTAACACCCCTCTTTTCCCTCTATTTGTTTGTCTGTCTTATGTGAGTGTGTAGAGGGTGGGGGGAGGGTTAGGAACCAGATAATAGTCAACCTGTAGTATTGGCTGCATATTTAATTGTAGTCATTGTTATTCATGAATTCATTGTTTAAATTCCAAACCTGGTGACTGTAGTTATGGGACAGCCTAGGGCCAAAGAATTTGGTTATTTTCGTTAAAACTATTTGTTATTTTCAATTGTATTGCGATGATGGGTCAAGTGGGGCTGGAATTGACTGTGCAGTAGCCTAGGGGGTCGTAACATTAGTTGGTAACTATCAGGGAAGTCCTGCAACTTCTCATTGCTCTATGTGCTCATGCTGTGCCTGTCAGTGAGGGACACTTACTGTGTACCTTCTTGAGGACCAGGGTGACTTGAACACCAACTCCCTGTTGTTGGAACTTGCTGTCTGTTTTTTTCCGTAACAATGCAGATCGTTAAGGCTATGGTCCAATAATGTTGGAGCTACTAAAATGATCAGCCTGGTTACTACTGTTTTTGATCTTTTAATATTCACCCTAGTTGAAATAATCTCTGGCTTTGGTGGGTTCATTATATCTCTCTGACAGGTATTGCAAGCTTTGACCAATATTACATTCTGACATTGCTTTTCTGTGACTAGATATAGATACTGGAACTGCCGTTGTTCCTATTACCACAAGAGTGATGAAAGCACAGTTCCATAAGTTCTTCAGTATTTCCATCAGATGTTTTTGCCATTGATTTATCAAATCTTTGGTTTTGAACATTAGTTGAATTTGTTCTTTAAAAATATAGGCTTTGATGTTCTTATAGTGCTTTTTATTGAGCCATTTTATGCTTTACTTGGAAGAGGTTGTGTGTTTTTGGATCTGAATTGCCACTTTCCTAGCTTATATCACTCCTAGCTCCCCGCTCCAACCTGTCACCAACACACTATAACTTACATTGACATAGATTCTTTAATGTAGAGAAAACACTCTACAAAATCATTTTCAAAGAGATGGGTTTTAAGGATCATATTGAGGGAAAGATGTAGTTGGAGAGACAGATGAAAGGAAAGGGTGCACAAAAAGGTTAGAGTTGGATGAATCGCAATTTGAGGGAGAGAGGGATGTAATGCCTCGAGAACGGGAGGAGCTTGTGAACATGGGAAGGGTTGATGTTCTTGAGCTTTAAACACAAGGATGAATGTGCTAGGGGACCTGGGAGACAGTGCAGGTCAATGAATACAGGGGTGACCTAATAAAGGTGTCCTTGCTGTGGGTTTCATCCCTTCTGCACGAATATTCACACTCCCAGTACAGTATCACTTATAGTCACTGTGGGTAGTTTGAAAATTAGTTTTCTACTACACTCTTCTTCAAAGTGCTCTCCGTTTCATAATTTTTTTCAATAACTTTTATGGGGTAAATTGGCAAAATCATATGCAAACTGTTATTCTGCTTTGACACCTGGTTTCTGATGTATTTCTTCACAGTTATGGGAATTAATCTGGAAGAAGGAGTTTAAAATGTGCTTCTCTTTCCAGCATTTTCATTATGTATTTGGCCATCTTCCAATGTATGCCTTAACAGTAGTTTATTAAGTTTGCAGCAACTTTCTATTCTGTGTTGATCACATGTTTTTATGCTTTAATTTGTAATTCACTTTGCCAAGGTTTCTTTGACAGCCTATCCCAAACACATAACCATTACCTCCTAGAGGGACAAGGGCAACAGGCAGATGGGAATCTCACCACATGAAAAATTCCCTCCAAGGTCCCAACTTGCTGGGTTGGAACAATATCAATGTTTTTTTCATTGTCATTAGGTCACAAATCATGGAACCCTGCCTCCCTGACAGTACTGCATCTCACCACCCACATTTTTGAGGGCAATTAAAGATGGGCTTTGTTGCTGGTACCTACATCCCCTGGTTGAATGAATAAAAAATATAATTTAAGGCCCTTTCATCGAGAATAAGGCACAGCCCAGAGTTGTGCTGTCAGTGCTTTCAATACAGTTTGGACAATTGGTTCTAATTCCTCTGACATTTTGATTATTTCCGAATCTGCTTTGGTGAGATAAACTGATTGAAAAGTCTGGAAGCTAAATTAGAGTTTGTGGCCCAAATAACTGGTATCAAAAAGTAAATTTATAATGCTCCCATTGCCAGGTATGGATTACATTATATGATTACCTTGTCATGTGAGAGCACCTTTAGGAAATGGGTGTTTATAAATGGGTGTGCATATAAGTATCTGTCGTGAGAGTACCTTTAAGAAATGGGTGTTTACTACTGCAGTGATGTCAGCGAGTGGGTGGAGCTGGGCTGCCTGTCAGCTTTTTACTTTTGTTTTTGAGCAGGCTGCAGGGTGTGGTTTAGTTTTGTTTTCAGTGTTGGAGCTGAAGCCAGACCAAGCAGGTGTACTGCTGTTCTCTGCGCCATCAAAAGACTATCTCTTGATCATTTAGTGAATTCAGAATTATAAATGTTCTCAGTAGTGAACCTAATGTGCTTCTGGTAAAAGGTGTTTTAAGTCTTATGGATGTTAAAAGGAAAGCTTAAAGCATGACTTAGTGTTGTATTCTTTGGGGGTTGTATTTGAATTGATGGTTGCTAAGATGTTGAAAAAAATGAAAATCGCTTATTGTCACAAGTAGGCTTCAAATGAAGTTACTGTGAAAAGCCCCTAGTCGCCACATTCCAGCACCTGGTACGGTCACTGTTTTAAAAAGGTTAACTTGAGTTCGTAGAATAAACATTGTTTTGCTTTAAAAAATACTTTTCCATTTCTGCTCTACACACCTGTAGAGTGGGCCATGTGCTCCCCATACCACAATATATTAAAGGTTGTGGGTCAGGTGAACTCCATGATACACTTTGGGGTTCTCTCAACCCGGGCCCATAACAACCTCAAAATTATTTTTGGCCGGCATCGGTTTCCTTTGTTGCAATTATTTGAAACAGTCTTGACATGCAACAAAGTGAGACAAAAATGTTTGTTTTGACTTTGACAATTTCTGTCATTTCCAGTTTAGCTGAAGACTATTGTTTTTGTGTGTTTGCAGCATTAATGTTGCACCACGCTTGGAGCAGTATGTATGTGGCATCTCTGTTGACAGCTTGGTTGACATTGGAAGTTGAGGAACAGAGGTTGGATGTAATAACAATACAGAAACAGAGCCAAAATTGTAGATAAAGCCACATAACTTTTAAGCTTCAGGCATGAAGTGGACCCAATAAAGAAGAAAAAGCAGCAGTGCAGGGATAATGATACAGTTAACTAGAAAGTGCTTATGGTAAAATGTAAAGAAGGTGCAAAACAAAGTGGATTCAACAGAAGCCAAGGAAGTTGGTTTTAATACAGAAAATATTTGGAAAGAGGTTGGTGCATCAGTTACCTCATTGTGAACTGTCACGGAAGAGAGAAAAAAACTTGCATTTGTACAGCGCCTTTCATGAGCACCGGGCATTTAAAAGCGTCAATGAAGTATTAAGCGTAGTCACTGTTTATGTTTGAAATAGTTGCTGTTTAATGTAGAAAATGTGGCAGCCAATTTGCACGTAGCTGGCTCTCACAAACAGCAATGCAATGAAGGCTAGATAATCTGTTTCTATAATAGTAACGATTAAAAGAAGTTACCAAAATTATGGAGTTTCTGTATATACATCAATGCCACTGTAAAATTAATATAATTATATTAAAAAAAAAATTAAAGATTGGTAAATTTTCTATAGCATTACTTTTAAAAGTTTCTTTCCGGAAAATCTGAGTGGAGTTCAGCGATGCTGGTTCAATGACATGATTTGATTAGACGTCTTTATCTAATGGTCAGTTGAAAATACACTTCTGCTTTGTTCTCTTTTTCAGCCTTGCAGTCAGCCAAGTTGGCCAGAACTTTACATTTGTGCTCACTGACATTGACAGCAAACAGAGGTTTGGATTTTGTCGCTTATCTTCTGGGGCCAAAACTTGCTTCTGTATCCTAAGGTGAGACAGCAAAGGGTATATACAGCCATGGAACTTAACATGAGCTTCTGGTTTGTGACAGACATCACATTTCAGCTGACAGACTCGATTCTCATATCCTTTCCCAACAGGTCATTGTACTAAGGGGTCAGTCGTAACCACATTGTTTTGGGGACAAGGACCCTCTGTGATCATAAGGCTCTTTCTTGTATAGTAGTTTCAAATTTGTTTTGGGCAAAAGCCCTTTTTTAGAATAAATAACACAGTCGTTGGCATTGTTTAAGTTTGCACTACACTTATGAGCCAGTTCACCTGCAGTAAACTGAAAAATTAAAGGGTCATTGTCTTCTATAGTAGTTTGTGTAATTATGCTCTGTTTTGTTGATTTAACCATTGACAGACTCATCTATATTTAGATTGAAGGAATATGTATTTTGTATAACATAGACCAACGTTTCAACTTGCAGTGTTATCTTTTATTGCAGCCTTGCATTCTTTAAATGAAACTGACATGAAGCAGATGTAATTAAATAAATATCCAAGGAAAGTTATAACACTTTGAATTAGGTACACAAATAAAGAGCAAGCTGTAAAGCTCTATTCATAACACCTAAAACTAAGTGTAGTACTGAAGTAATTTACAGGATCAAGATGCCAGTTAAAAAAGTTAAACTGTTGAAATTTGCAGTACTGATTCCTATAGGACTTGGTGTCAACTTTCTGGTTGATTTTATTTTATGAAACTGATTATTAGAAAACAATTCTGAAGGTTCAAGTTTTAGCAGTAGTTCAAATTAGCTTCCTAAATTCTACAGCTACTGCTACGTGCATTTTTTAAAACACATTCTTTTATAGGAATATATTTGTTTGTGTGTTTTGGCTTAAATTTGAAGTGTTTTTGCAATCTGGATGTAAAGGTAACTTGACGTATAATGTCTGATCAATAGTAATATTGGGCGGAATTCTCCGTCTTGTGACGCCGCAAATGCGAACCGTGTTCGTACAGAGAATCGGGCGCCTTCCCAAAATTGAGGTTCATGGCCGGCGCAGATTTGGGTGCCATGTTCGAGTCCCTCGCTGGAAGTGATAACTTGGTTTGTGTCCTGCGCTGGCAGCATGCAAAACCGGCATTTTCTGAATTTAAATGCAATTAGTACGTTTGGCCCAAAATGCTCCAGGACTCCACAATGCTCTGCCCCCTCAGGTGAAATCACGCGGGCGCGGTTTACTACAGGTATTTACAAACGAGGACTGGGCGCCGGGGTGGGCAGAGAAAATAAGCAAAGCTTGAAAATTAAAAAAAAATTGTACTGCTTGTTATGGAGTGGCTGCCAGGGCCGGAGGATGTAGCGGGGAGTGACATGGTGACAGCTCTGTGGATTTGGGGTGTCCCCCTCAGGATTGGTATGGCCTGGCTCAGACCGCCATTGCTGCAATATTAGTTTTAAACGTACCCATTTTGCACGTTACAGGTTGCTTAATCTGGCTGCTTAATCTGTTGACTGCTCACTGTATCCTGCAAATGTGCACATCACTCTGGAGCCCACTCAGACCACCCGTCTGGAAACCCTCAGACCTGAGCTGACCCATCAATGAGATGGGCGTGGCCAAGTTCAATCAATGGCAGCCCAGATGTTGGCACTCAGCGCACTTATCAGAAGCGCAGCTGTACTGCAGGGGAATAGCACAGTGGCACTATCAGCTAGCCCACTGCAGGATCGGCAGCTGTCTCCAAGCCCTGCCTTTCCACCAGGCTCCTGCTTGCCATTCAGTCCCCAGGCAGGTTTTCACATGCTGTGTGTCACACATAGGACACGCATCACATTGCAGCAACTCTTCCAGCTGACGCACACTTCCCTGTCTCACCCCCATCCCTTTGACCTGTTCACACACAATCCTCTAAGAATGGAGGCAATTGGTGGCACACCATGACCCTCTCCACTCCACAACCAGGTGCCACCCTGCTGTCAGGATAACACATGGCCCACCCGAGGACACCCACAGTAGACCTCACTGTAGAGACAGGACAGGGGTCGCAGAGCCTATAGCTGACATGGGTTGCTGCAACCATTGGCACCCCTGTTGATAGGGTGCTGAGGATAGAGGCTCACCGGTTCCACTCCCTGCTGTGGACAGGGGTACAGTGTGGAAGGCAGAATATCAGGGTAACGGGTGGGAGTGGTTTCAGGGGGACATTTGGAGGCTGGAGCTGAAGTGCAACTCAGGGTCACCATGTAGCCTGTTGGATCTGGATAGCCAAGGGAATACACATCTTGCCAACATGTGTATCGCCCTCTCAGAAGAGCAGGGGCCAGCCGTTGAGGCTCCAGTGCTGGCAGAGGAGGATGTGCGAAGGAGGCGCCACATAAGTGACAAATATACCACCTGCTAAATGCCTGTCATTTGGGGAGATGCCTGTGCCGCCAAAGACTTTGGCTAACCAAGGAGCCTGTGCACCACCTGTGCCAGATGATGGCACACCTGGCATTGCGGGGGATCCCCGCTCCCAGTGGCTGTCAAGGTGACGGTCGCCCTGAACTTTAATGCCACAGGATCTTTCCAGGGGCTGAGCAAGGACCTTTCTGGGATCACTCAAACATCCGTTCACAGTTGCGTCCGTTCTGTGTTGGATGCCCTGTGTGACTAGACAGCGGACTATATAAAGTTCAATCTAGACCAAGCCCACCAGGGTGCCCAGGCAGCAGGATTTTCTGGCATGGCCAAGATGTACCCCCATGAGCACTGGCTCATCAGGGGGTGCTGTTCGTCAATCGGAAGGGCTTCCGCACCCTGAATGTGCAGTTGGTGTGTGACTTCCATCATGGAAGCCTGTGCCCAATACCTGGGCAGAATGCACGATGCCTACATCCTGGCGCACCCTTCGATTCCTGGCACCTTCAAGGTGCTCGCTTTGATGAAGTGTTGGCTCTTGGACGACAAGGATTACCTGCTGAGGCCATGGTTAATGATGCCTGTCCCGAGGCCCCAGACCAGCGCGGAGAAGCGCTTTAACGACGACCATACACCAACAAGCAGGAGTGAGACTAAGCGGTGCATCGCCGCCCTCGAGATGCCTGGACCGTTCCGGTGAGGAGCTCCAATATAGTCCCAGGAAGATCTCTGACATCGTGCTGGCCTGCGCTGCATCCTGCACAACATAATGCAGCAGAAGCGAGACATGCTGGTGATGGGGCCACCCAACGTGTGCTCCAGGGCCGCCGCACATGGACAATCTCATCCATTCCAGATTTGGCAACTAACAAGCCTGCCCACTGGTAGCTCTGCTACCTGTCTCGCCTCTTCTCTCCCCCGCCCCGCCCCACCCCGCCCCTTCCCCATAGCCACTCACATTCTCCCCTGTCCCTCCTCCCATCATGTGATCCCACCACGCCAGCTCCTTTCCCCTCTGTGTCCTACCAGCATCACTACAGGGTGTTGGCCAAGGCAGGAAGTATGTGGGTCTTGTCCACGGGATGGAAAATGATGACAAGTCTCTGAGATGAGATCTGGCGTTCCTCATCGTTTGAGAAAGTCAGACTCCTGCCTTCAGGATCACCTTCCACTGACCGCCCGGGTGATCCCTGCTTGTATGCTGGCCATTCCATCTCATGCGTCCCACACTTACACTCTAGGCCCAGCCCAAGACACAGTTCACAGCGCCAGGGACCTGGGTGCGATTCCCGGCTTGGGTCACTGTTCGTGCAGAGTCTGCACGTTATCCTCGTGTCTGCCTGGATTTTCTCCGGGTGCTCCGGTTTCCTCCCACAAGTTCCGAAAGAGGGACTTGTTAGGTGAATTGGACATTCTGAATTCTCCCTCTGTGTACCCGAATAGGCACCAGAGTGTGGCGACTCGGAGCTTTTCACAGTAACCTTTTTGTGACTGGGCCAAAGTCTGGAGCGCCGCAACAATGTCCATGTGGGCCTGGTACATGGCTGCCTGTGACTGGGCTCCCCTGTCCTGTGCCTCAGCCATCAACCGCACAGTGTACCCCAAGCCTTGTACGTATTTACCCATGGCTGTGACTTTGACACGAGGCTTCCACCGAGGACGTCATCTGTTCAATGTTGCCCTGAGTACCATGCAATGTCAGCACGATCTTCTGCAATTGAAGCAGTTGGACCCCTCCAACTGCACCTACAGGCACTAGAAAGTTGCTGACACCCCCATTCTGTAGATCCTGGTTCTGAGCCTACATCTCCACCAGTGATGAATCATATATCCAGAAGCACGATGCTTGTCCGGGCTACAGCTGATTCCTGGGATCAGGTAGTCCTCCGACCGGCCGCTCTCTCGTGAGTTCCTCCCTCCACCTGATGTGCAGCATTTGTGACGTGCGCCCCAAAAGGAGCATCACCACTAAAATACCCCACCTAGTTGATAGACTCTGCGATGGTGGAGTGTGCAGGTAAAGTGCCGAGAAGTCGGTGTCATCCCCGGACTGGTCCTCCAGGGTATGCTGGGGTTGTGGCTGGGGGCGAGATACTACAGACCATCCTGATTACAGGGCCGGCATGGCCTGTTGGTGATTCGGCAAGACAAAAGACAAGACACTTGGTGAGATCTTGGGAGGGAGTGGTCTGGGGAAGGTGGGCGACTCACTTGCTGTAGGGACATCATTTTGGGTTCCGGACTCGGTTGGTTGTCGCATGCTGACTTCCGTCTAAGAGCCCTCTTCTGCATCTCTCCCGTAATCCCATCAGCCTCTGGTTAGCGGGGGTGAGGTTCCTGAGGTCCAATCGCCACCTACGTTCTTTTCCTGCTCCCTTCTGTTATCGGCTGTCTTTTCCTAGGGGACACATAGAGGACTTGGTGAGACCCATGGAGGTGAGTTACAGCTCTGTGTCCGCAAAGTGGGGTGCTACTCTTCGTGGAGCCTTGCTCTACATTCACGTGGGCAGAGTGCTGACCACATTAGCAAGTCCTGAATTGCTCCAGAAATAGCACCCCCGGTTAATTCGACTATCACATTATGAATTGGGAATAATTATATCACAATTACCATTCCTTCAGTGATTATTAAGTATCACCACATAGAGAAGCCAAACCATTATCTGGTGTGACACTTGGACTAGCAAAATAAATAAAAAAATAAAAGTAAAATAAAACTGCCACCATCACTTCCACAGCGAATATAGTTTTTAACAAAAAAAATCAACTGGTTTCCAAGTATGACCTCTAAGAGGATATTGCCTACCTTTTCTAAACACGCTGTGTTGAATCGCTTCATTATTTAAAAAAATTCAATCAAATTTCATCTAAAGTGGTGTTTTTCCAAAGCGAAAGTATATTTTTCTTGGTCTTATCCTAATAACTTACGAACACTTAGATTTTGTACAGACTTGGTTACCGTGCTCTGCACCTTTTACAGAATTTCAATATTCTTCATGTTATACAGAAAGCAAAATGGAACATGATACTCAAAGCGTGAATGTTTAAAACCCCAATATTGGATAAGTGCAGTTTTTTGTTTTCTACTCATCAGTCCTCGTAATACATTTTAAAATGTTCATGGTTGTCCTTACTTTTAATGAGCAATTGATTCTTCGCCTCGGTCTGTTTAAATATTTTGTCTTTAATGCATACTTCTAATTGTAAATGCAGAACAGCTGAATCACATCTACCATACATGGGGCCATTCACCTGTTGTAACTAAATCAGTTTCTTGTCACAGTGTGTATACCTATTCGTAAATTAAAAGTTGCGTGTGTTGTACATTAAAAGTATACATTATACTGTTGAGTTCCTGGGATGAACACATTGGAAAACTTTTCTGATTGACTCAAATAACTACTGTTAGCTGCCATTTTGCTCCAATATAGTCACTTTTAGGAACATATTGTTGAAAAACAAACTACACAAAACCAATCTATTAAGTTGCTCTAACTGTTACCTAGTAACAGCAGGATATATGTACAAATACTTGTATCACCTATCTGTCAGCTGTTTTATTTTCAAACTGCTTTTGGGCTCCATGTTGAATTATGCCTCATTTAAATTCCTAATTTACAAATAATGCTCTAACCAGTCCTTTTTGCAGGCTTAGACTTTACCAAATAATGTTTCTGCTGCTTTACAGATGATTGAGCTTAGTGGCTTCCATGATTAATTGAAACCAGGATCAGCACTTCCGGGTAAACCTTTGGAGTGTAGTAATCATTTGAGCGACAGTACTGGTATTTGGCATCATCACGTGTGCAAGGGATGTTGATGAGTTGTGCGCTATTGTGTTTGGTACTCTGAAAGCTTGGGGGGAGAGCTGCACCTTTACTCTGATGTCGAGAAGAGCGTGATTGGTGTAGCGATCTGCACTATGGTAGTTGTGGGTGTGGAGAAAGCTGGGCAGATCATGCCTTGCATGATGAATAGATTTAGTTGGTGCCAATGCCCAGACCTTGGGTGATGATGTCTGCCATCAAGGAAGCTGTTGCTATTGAAAGTTCACTCAGGGCACAAAACTCAAGAAGGCATTGTCCGTTATCGTTGATCGGGCGGCATGGTAGCACAGTGGTTAGCACTGTTGCTTCACAGTCCCAGGGTCCCTGGTTTGATTCCCGCTTGGGTCACTGTCTGTGTGGAGTCTGCACGTTCTCCCCGTGTCTGTGGGGGTTTCTTCTGGTGCTCCGGTTTCCTCCCACAAGTCCCGAAAGACGTGCTTGTTAGGTGAATTGGACATTCTGATTTCTCCCTCTGTGTACCCGAGCAGGCGCCGGAGTGTGGGAATATGACAACTAGGGGATTTTCACAGTAACTTCATTGCTGTGTTAATGTAAGCCTACATGTGCCAACAATAAAGATTATTATTATCTTGTGTATACTTTGACGATTGAAGCATGTTGCCCTCAACACATGCATTCAATTGACCCAGGATGAATAACCTCATTTAGAATGTTTCTCAACGTCACCTAGGGAGCTGTAGAAATATTCTTTGTCTGAGATTCTAACGTACAGATGTGGTGCATAAGCACATATAAAGTTGACTACTGTTAAATGATGTTATAACTGGACGGGATGATCCCAGAATTGAACCCTGCGCAAAAGACTGTAACTTTTATTTTTTTGTTAGAAAATGTGGAGGAACAGAGCCACAGGAAAAAACATTTAATAAACATGAAAGGTTGGTTTATGCTGTAATACTCCTTTACTTCCCCCTTAACACAGATTTTAAGATTAGCATGGATTACAAAGTACACCTTAAAGTACAGTAATCTCAGTAACACAATGTCCCTTCAAGCACATGGATTAGCTGTGGTCAAATACACACTCCCCTCTGAACCCAAGTGAATGTCCATGGATTATTCCTCCGAATCCCCCCAAATGATTGCCATAGGAGAGTTTCCAAACTCCACTCCCAAAAAAATACACGCTTTCTAATTTCCCGTCCCAACAATGCTTTTCATCAGCAGTTTGCATTCTGAAATTCTGACTGTGATATATGGACTGCGTACAGTTTTCAAGAAAAAATGCTCAGCCATTTCCATCTCCCTGTCCATGGTGCATGTGGGTATATTCCGGCAGGACGAACCCACAAATGTGGCAGTCCTCTGAAAGGCCGAGTTCCCAAGTTTGTTGATAATCATCAGATAGAGGGGGCTTAATTGGCTCAGATATGTCCTCAGGATGAAAAGCGGCTGCACACCCCACAACATTCTGTATGGTGAGGTAGCCTGACCATATGATCAAGTGGATCCCCAAAGGTCTACTTCACGGATGCTTGCAAATGTGGCATGAAGGCTCTGTGCATCGATTATCATACCTTGGAGTTACTAGCTGATGACAAAGGAAGATGGTAACACCACCTGTGGGGCTGGCATGCACCACTATGATCGCCGTGGACATGATTTTCTGTATGCGCCAGACACAAGAGAAATGTAGGGAACAAGGGTAAACCTCTTTACCTTACCTTACTTTTGTAGATCTCACTAAGACAATTAACACCATCAGCAGCGCAAGACTCCACAAGATTTGAGGAAAATTGGCTGTCCACCAAAGCCCCTCAGTCTCACCTGCTCCTTCCATGGCACTGCACTGTGCATTTGATAGCTCCACTTACGACAGTTTTTGCGTGAAGAACGTAGTGATGTCGGGCTATGTCTGAGCATCCACTCTGTCTGGCATCTTCTCCATGCTCCCGATTTTTGCCTTCCCTGCAGATATGGAAGAAGCCTACTTGCATTCCAGGTCAGTCTTTAAAATCTATTGATAAAGACTGAAAGTAAAGACAAAAACACATTGCATCCTGATCAGAAAAATCTGCACTGATGATGCTGTGCTAATTGCTTATACGAAACCTCAGCTACAAAAAGTCATGAACTGTTTCTCCCAAGCCAGTAGCTTTTTAAGCATCAAGAAATCTGTGATCATGGGACAAGGTGTTGCATCTCTGCTCCTGATCACACTAAATAACACCCCACTGAAATTCTGCTACCTCAGGTCCATGGTAACGGACAGCCTGTCCTTTGATCTAAAACGTGATACACAAGCATATGAATTAATAGTAGAAGTAGGCATTTGGCCCCTCATATATGAGAACAATGAGAGGATGTTTTATCTCAATGGGTGTTCTCTCGGATGAGACAGATTTTTAATTCATTGCTTAGTTATAATGGTAGATGGTGATGGAAGCTCGGCGTCTGCAGTTGAATCAAGAGATTTGGTGAGTAGCGATATTATGCTTGTGATTTGATGTTTTATTTTATAGACTGATAGAGGGGAATTGGAGGTTCTGTTTATAGATCAGGATGACTATAACTTCTATTCTGTTAGGCTATTCACTGCAACACAAAGATAAAGTTTTGTTATCACTTCCACTATGATTCTAGTTTGCAATTGGTCTAGTCTTGTTATACATTTGCGTACAATTGTGTTTATATATTTGGAGCACAAGTCTGACATTTAATTGTATGCTATCCTTATTATTGCCATGTGTTATTAACCCCATGGGGAAAACAGTAAACCAATAATTAAATTTACCAAATCAACCCCAAATGAAGAAATTAACAACAAGATTTGTAGCTTTCACTTTAACACGAATCAGAGCCAATGCAAATTACACTTGAATTAACAGGCAAATGATACTTCAAATGAAATGGTAAATTTTGTTTTCAATAGTTAGTGCAACAAAGATAAATCTTGCACAAACACCCACATCACTTTCTGCACAAATGTGGTGCCACATGAAGTTTCAAAATTTCCTAACTCAGCCTCTGGTATGTAGGATCTCTCACTTTTCCACTCCATCGATTTGGCCCATGAGTTGTGTTCACCAGCAGCTGATTCCATCTGAGATCTCCAGAGACAATCGTCACCTTAATGTCACCCTTCTGTAGAACGTCCTTAGTTAGGTTCATGACAGTCTTAAGGGAACAGATTCCTCAGAGTCCTTTCTTCACTCCCTGAAATAGACCTTGGTCTAGTTAGCTCTGGCAAAATCGAAGCAGCAGCAGTAAAATTGCCCAAGTCACATTCTCTGCTCTCACCCCTTCTTCAGCTGTCTGTCCTGATTAAATGTATTACATACACCCACATGACTGCTTCTAAATGTATCTTTGCTGTTCTCTCCTCTGCTGCTGCCCAAAAGGCCATACTCTGCCCGGTAGCAGGTAGTGATTGGATCCTATCCCAGTGGAATGATTTTCAGAGTACTAAGGAGCTCAGTTTGACTCCTGGAGACAAAGGGATAAGGACTCTCTCTCTCGCTCGCTCTCTCGCTCTCTCTCTCGCTCTCTCTCTCGCTCTCTTCCCTCTTGACATGTTTTCTCCAGATAGGCTGAGTGCTGTTATTCTGAAACTGTGGAGAGCCTAAATGAATGAATCTACAGGAAGACCATTACGAACAAAGACCAGGACCCTGGCTTTTTCCCCACAAAGGCTGTGAGTGAAACTACAGACCTGAATGAATCTACAGTAAAGTCTTGGACTGATAGTAGAGTTTGAAGAGAAGTAAGGTGTTGGAAAGAACCATCTGAAACAAAGACTCTTTTCTCTTTTACTTGTGTTGTTTCCCTTTCCTCCCCTCTGTTTGTCTGTCTTGTGTTTGTGTGTGTATAGAGGGATAGGGTCAAGTTAAAGCAGAGAATTAGGTAATAGTTAACCATTTGTATTTGCTGTATATTTCATTACAGTTCTTGTTATTAATAAAAAACTAATTATGTTTACATTTGCAAACCTGGTGACTGTAATGATTGGGCAGCCAAGGGCCAAAGACTTTGGGTATTTTTTTGAAGAATTATTGGTTAATTTAATTGTGTTGCAATTCCATGTCAAATGGGATTGAAATTGATCATGCACTAGCCCAGGGTGTCATAACAGCAGTTCTCTTTTGTGTCTGGCCAAGCGGCTTCTGTCTTAACTTCCTTCCTATTCATACTGCTTTCATGTCAAAGGTTGCCACATGGGCCAGTATTTCTTCAAGAAAGTTAGGACTGATACAAACTCTTAAACGTCCTTTTAAAACATTCTGAAGAGCAATTACACATTCCACAGACATTTTAAAGAAATTACAATTTTTTCTGCTTGCTGGTCAAAACGCTACACATGTTCAGTTAAATGTACACAAACCTAACTTAAAATAATATTTCTAAACTTTTTTTAAAAATGCCAACAAATAATATTTGGATCGGCATATGCCATGTTACTGTTACCAAGTTAAATAACTGAGATCTAAAAGCAGCAGAAATAGTATATTATTTATGTGACATCCATATTTATTAATTTTAAGTATTTGTTCACTCATTTCTGCTACATTTGCTGAAAGAGTGATTCAGCCTTTTAATCATTTCATTCTGTCCTAGTCTGCCATCCTATGTGGTTTTATAGAGAATAGAACTTCCTTGCTTAACCATCAGCTATGACATGCTGTCATTATTGGTGCAGGGAAACTTTTTTATGTTCCTATTCCACACTTGGCATTTTAAAGTCTAAAAATTTATGTGGCGCTCAGCGGGTTGCTTCAAAAGTTTGACTCTTTAACAACAATTTAAATTTAAAAAGGCAGTATCCTTCTTACTTGGTAATGACAAACACTCTTGCCTTACTTCATGAATTGGTGAATCCAGTTTTATATTTTAGTTGGGTTTTGTACTCTTTGGTTGTTTCCTCCCTCTGCAAACACTATTCCAACCAAGAGGTTATCTTGACCCGTGATTATTTTGCTTCCTCATCAGTGTCCTCGTTATTTGCCCTGGCAGCCCAGCTGAGCTCAAGGATTCAGTTAGTGAGGATCATTGTTGTGAGCCTATAAACCAGCGCTCTGCAGTATACCAGTTAACATGTACCAGTTGACTGCAGTGGTCTTATGGTTTCAGTACTTAATTAGAATTGAGGAGTATAACTCTTCGAAATGGTTTCTAAATAATGATTAGGGCAGGATACAAGTAGCTGACTATGTGATTAACTGAATATAATTATGTGATATAGGTAAACTGGTACACACTATTAACTTATGCAGCAGATTGCATGAGATTTATTATCTTGGTTTAATTTGAATTGGTCTGAAAAAGTAAGGTTGTCATAATTTAGGTTGTGCATTTGTGTATTTCTTCTTGACCATCTTTCTATTCCCCTCCCCTCACTATGCTTTGAAACCCAGCACTCATTATTTCCCTCTATCTTTTCCTGTTACCTGCTCTCGGCTACTCTTGGCCTTGTTTATTTGCTCTCCTTTGCTGTATTCCCTTGTCTATTTGTGATTTCCCACCAATGTTCCACTCTCTGTCACCCATACTGTTCTATTCTTTGTTCCAAAACCCTCTTTGCGCTGTGTTTTCTGGCACTGTTGAGCTCCACTCGCTGGTTTTATGTGCTGTGGTCCTTTTTTTAAATATAAATTTAGAGTACCCAATTCACTTTTTCCAATTAAGGGGCAATTTAGCATGGCCAATCCACCTAGCCTGCACATTTTTGTGCAAAATTTTGTGCGAAATGCACATTTTGGGACGAAGCCCACGCAAACACGGGGAGAATGTGCAAACTCCACACGGACAGTGACCCAGAGCCAGGATCGAACCTGGGACCTCGGTGCCATGAGGCAACAGGTCTAACCCACTGCGCCACCATGCTGCCCACCTGTGGTCCTTCTTAATGTACTTTATTTCCGCTGTTGCGCCTCTCTCCATACCCCCTGTTTTGCAATTAATTCCCTCCCACTGCATTCCGTCTTCTTCCTAGCCTAAGTATACAGAAATATATAGTATATTTATCCCTTCTGAATTATCAAGGATGTTTTCAAAAGAAGAAATCCTGACCTTGATAATCTGGCTGTTCACTGAAGAATAAGAGCCAGCGATTAATTGGCAGGTGCCTACATACATCTTACTCCAACATCATCCTACTTTAAACTAGTATCCCACAGGAACTACCTGAGAATTTTCCTGAAAGGGGCAAGACAGGTTAAATTGACTTGTAGCTAATTATCACAACATTGATCATGGGTAATGTGGGGTGTGCAGCAATGCCATAAAACTGAACTCATGTGCCAGTAGATGCAAATCTTTTTTTTATAAGACCATATAATTTCAGGGTGGGATGGCGGCGCAGTGGTTAGCACTGCTGCCGCATGGAGCCGGGAACGCGAGTTTGATCCCGGCCCTGGGTCACTGACCATGTGGAGTTGCACATCCCCGTGTTTGCCTGGGTCTCACCCCCACAATCCAAAGATGTGGAGGCTAGGTGGATTGGCCACGCTACATTGCCTCTTACTTAGAAAAAACATTTGGGTACTCTAAATTTATTTAAACAAAAAGACCATGTTATTCAAGGCTACAGTCTAAAAGGCACGGGACATACCAGGTAAAACCAAAATTACTCAACTTCAGTTTATGCGATGCCAAAATATTAAGTTTTGAGAATATCCCACGTTCCAGCCTTCCCATTTAAATTGGAACAATTATCACAACCCGATTGGGTAGTTTATTCCCCTGACTATTACTTCATCAACTGTGCATCGCGTTTCTGGAATAAGACCAGTGTTCTTTGATTCTCCACTGCTACGATTTCTATCTCGCAAGTAAAATTTGTAATTACATATTTTTTTCAAATTTGAATTGTAATCAAAAATACTTTACCAGTGTATCTTTTCATTGGTGACGAATTGCAAATTCCTATCAGAAAATACAGATTTTTAAAATATGAAATATTTTTGTAACTATTTTTAATGTTTATGCTTATTTTTATGCTTACGATTATGTTGTCCCTAGTTCTGCAATTCTAAAAATTCTGATAAGTCACTATTTAGTATGATGTGCTTTTTGCTTAGCTGTGATATGTGTATATTAGTATCATTTATTTTAACAGATTGGGAGTTTGGGGCTCTTTAAATAGCATTTATCAACATTCAGCCTGCTCTTGCCAGTGCTCAATTTAAGCATCTGGTGTCTTGTGATGGTTTTCAATTAGCAAATACGTAATAGTTGGCATACGTACTCCAAGTGAAATGTTATATGTAAACAACTGAATGAAAAATGTACGAAAGGTTGGCTTTGATATTTGATACGAAGTTTTATAAATAAGTTCAGTTTTCCCATTACTGTATATACACCAGTGAATTCTCTTAAACAGTTCTTTTTTACTAGTACAGGTAACTGCTGTCAAAAATTGGGAAGACTTCTGCATTTTATGTAGATGTTGGGAGGGCAAAATTATATTTTAAGAGGCATAGGGACAGTAGGTACATCTGATATACGGAAGTGTTAATCCAGTGAACAGAATATGTTACACTTAGTGTCAGTCTCTTTATTTGGAATGCTCTTTTTGTTTTTGTCTGTGTATTATCCTACGTTTCCTTTTCCACTGGGCCTCTTTCTCCGAGTGCAGAGGGTGCGAAGTGAGAATTTTTTTTTAATTGAGCAAGAACATGTGGAAGATCAGGGATATCTCAGGGGATTATTGAAAAATTCTGAATTTGTACTTATTGCAGCCTGTGTTTGGAACATGGTCTGCTGGGAATAAATGTAGTTAGTGTGACCTCTGACCTAAGAAACTGTTGACATGGATGACAGCCAGAAACTGGCCACAGAACGCCTTTGTTAAACTCATTCATTGCTCCTTGAAAATTCTAGTCAGTGTAAGTTGCCAGCTCAAATCTGAGGAATGCAGAGCCCTCGTTCCCATGCTTTGGAAACAGAGGCTGCCCCTTAACCAGCAAGACTTCTTTAATGGGTGTATGTAGCCCTAAGCTCAATTGAAATTGACAGTTTCCTGGCTTAAGATTGCCAACTGGCAAATCAGTAAAACATGGGGACAAACAAGGCCCTTTAGGGACCCAGACCAGTGTTTGTATATAGAGGGCACAACATTAACTCTTCAGCCATTGTTGTGTTCCCCTGCATTTAAACTGGTGCAGTGCAAGAGATTTCTGGCCGCAGTTTTGAGTAAAGGAAGCCACTTTTCTAAAATTAGATATGTTAACGGTTTTACTGAAGAAAAAAAGAAGTTGAGACTTTTACAAAGCTATATTTTGCTTTGGTAAAAAGCCTTGGAGATGAAAACTTTGTATGAAACTAGAACTTAGTGACATAAAAAACAAAGAATCAATTAATGGCCTGCTAAAAAGATTCAACTATATCAAACTGAACAGAACATACCAGAATTTCAAATATTGAGGAGTATTTTTTTGTACCAATCTGAAAATGTATGCATTAATATTACTGCACTTGGAGCACATTTTATATATTAGTTGAAAGGTTTATTTTGCTTTACTTAAAAGTATATAATGTATTGTTGAATGGTGTCTGCACATTTCTGTTATTACTGTATTTATGCTAGTTGCTAATCTGGATGGAGAGATAATGATCTATTTTAATATAATTGGGTATTAGCAAAATGTCATTGCTCAGTATCTGCTGTATGAAATGCCTTTGAAGCTCTGGAGTGAAGAAATTTTGCACCATGAATATTGAATGTTGTTAATGTTGTGCAAGAATAGCACAGCTGCAACCCTGAAGTTAGCATTTAGTTCTAGACGTGAGCCAGTGGAAGCATTTTGAATAATTTGTTCATCTTTGGTTTCACAATAGTTTTCCTGGCAATGCACTTTTAAGTTTAATTATTTAAAATTCTCAGGAGTTAGAAATTAATTTCAGTAATAATTTATCATAATGGAAATAATATTGATAGAGCATTTATATTATGATGAATGTGTCATCTTTATAAAGCTGAACTTGAATTATGGAAAGCAACATCACTCGAGTGTTAGTACTTTTAGAATTGTATTGTTTTGTTAAGTCTTATAAGTAAGATATTTTGACACACATTATATCAATTTCAATTCTGCAAAGATTTGGATTGTAATGTTTTGAGAAAACTAAACAAGGATTTACTTCACAAATTATCACCTATTTTGCTAAAATCTGAATATGTGCAGATTGACGGGACCTAATACAACGGAATGTATCCAAAGTATTGTGTAGTCTGACAGAATTGGTTGATTTTTTTTCAGTCCTCCAGTCTTTGATGGTGTGTATTAAATCAGTTTCTAAGTGTTTAATATTAATAAATTAAGCACTTAGATTTAAATGTAAACTTAATTTAATTTGAAATTGTTTTCGTATTTCAAATGTATTTCTTCAAATAAATCTTGTATGGTGCAAGTTTTGGCATAAGCTATATTTACGACCTGTTTTGCAAGACTGGAAAATTGGGAAAATGCAATAAGACCAATGGGACTTTGTTGTGAAGAACTGAAATACTATAATATGTACAATGATCCTTACCTGGCCAAAATTAATGATTTACAGGTTTTAATTGGACAGCTGTTTAAGTTGGCGTGGAGATTATTTATGTTGTTTGCTAAATTATTAAAGACCAAAAAATAAATCTAATCGTCTTTGAATGTAAGCCCTGTGATGCACGGCAACCTCTAATCAAGACTTTTTGTACTTTCCATTCTAATCGACTACCTGTATGAGCACGTTATAGCAGCTTTGCACCCTCCCAGTTGCACATGTAATTGCGTGACCTGAGAAAAGATATCAATAAAAATTACTACTTTAATTGATTTTATGGAGCCCAATCAATAAGGCAACATTTGCTATTAACTGTTAAAAGCCAAGAAATATGCAGTTGGCCATTGTATAATCGTTCCTGCCACTTCTAACATGGATATCAAGCATAGACAATTTCTGTTGACTATATGATTCAAGCATTCGGACTATGGGTAGATTTTCAGCTTACTTTTCTGGCATTAAACTGGCATTCCAAATCAGCACACCAAGTTGAAATGTACCGTTGATATTAAATCAACTTTTGTTGATTGATGCAGTGGATAATACATGTGTGGATTCAGGCATGGACAATAACCTGAGGCAGAATAATTCACAGTGGATATATTTTGCTATATGTAATGTAGCAAAACAAAAATATTGTTGGTGGAAATAGATAAAACCCAAATGTGTGCAAAAGAACCCAACAAATCACAGGAATTAGGAACAAATTCAACCATAATGGATTAGCTCAAGTTAGAAGAATTCAGAAATATTTGTGCCAATGGGAAATCCAAAGGACGTTATATTACTGATGACGCAAACACAGAACAACAATTGTATTCCTGGATTAATATTTTGGTAACCTACGACAGAGCTGTGTTGCCTAAGGACAGTATTTACTGGGTATGATCCAGTGCACTGCAAGTGTACTCAATGGGGCTTTGCTGTATATAAATAATGGAACAGTGAAAGGTCTCAACTTGCATTGCTTATCAGTTGAAGCGCTGAATCTGCTTGGAATGTGAAAAAACTTTCAAGGTATGTTTGACTGACAGTTGTGAATGCATTATTTCAGCTTCTTGCTTATTCAGTCTGAATTTGCCTGTATGCCCTATAATGAGGTTTTAGAAGTTCTGGAAATCATTGAATATTTTGAACATTGAAAGAAAAGGGATTTTGATCTTCGTTGCAGTCATCAGCAATACTCATTGTTTTGTTCAGAACAAATGCATTTCACTTGATTCAAACAAATTTTGTAATTGCAGCATTTAACCGAGGCAAACTCCCAATTACAATAAACTCCCAATACACAATCTCTCAAACCCAAGGGAGTGAAAATTCAAAACTACAGCCTACACTATTATGGTGCAGGGGTTCCAGGAAATGATGGCGAGAGTGACTTCTACTCAAATGCAACCCCACAATTTGCTGGAACATGTGAGCAATTTGAACGTTGCCATAATCAACAGCGACATAGACATAGACATAGACATAGAACAGTACAGCACAGAACAGGCCCTTCGGCCCTCGATGTTGTGCCGAGCAATGATCACCCCACTTAAACCCACGTAACCTGTATACCCGTAACCCAACAATCCCCCCATTAACCTTACACTACGGGCAATTTAGCATGGCCAATCCACCTAACCTGCACATCTTTGGACTGTTGGACTTTGGAGCGAGATCAAGTTTGCTGCATTAATGTCACTGTGATCACTGTAGCCACTTTAGACCATTGAAGAATGATGCTGGTGAGTTTAATATGTTTGGTGCAATAATGGAATTCGTTATTTAAATTTGAAAAAAGGTGCGTACTAGTGATGCCTTTCTGACTGTATCTGTGGACAATAGGTGCAATGTGCAAAACAACAAAAGTTACATCTATCTACCCATAGTCCGAATGCTTGAATCGTATAATCAACAGAAATTGTCAGGTAGTCTTAAACTAACATCTGGACGTGACTTTTTCTAATATGTAATTCAGATTGCTAATCCTGTATGTTATGACTGTGGAGTTAGGCGGCAATTTGAATTTGTCCTCCAGCGCCTGAAGGCTGGGAAAGCTCCCATCTATAAACTGGTCACCCATCCTTTTGATACCCGCCGTCTGTCAGCTCTGGAACCCGCCATCCGTCCTGCCCGGCAGGAACCTCTGGTTATTACATATCGGGGCCCAGACCGAAGCTCCTTCCACCCTCTTGTGTCTCCTCCACTGCCCCCAGATCCTCAGTGTCGCCACCACCACCAGACATGTGGAGTAGTGGACCGGCGAGAACGGCAGAGGTGCCGTTACCAGTGCTCCCAAACTGGTGCCTTTGCATGACGCCGCCTCCAACCACTCCCATGCCGACCCCTCCCCCAATACCCACTTCCTGATCATGGCAATGTTGGCCGCCCAGTAGTAGTTGCAAAAGTTCGGCAGCGCCAGCCCACCCTCCCCCTGACTGCGTTCCAGCAGCACTCTCTTTACTCGCGGGGTCTTGTTCGCCCACACAAATCCCGAGATGATCTTATTAACCCGCTTGAAAAAGGCCTTGGGGATGAAAATGGGAAGGCACTGGAATACAAGTAGGAACCTGGGGAGGACCGTCATTTTCACGCCAGTGACAGCGGGAGCATGTCCCATCTTTTAAAGCCCCCTTCCATTTGTTCCACCAGCTGGGTCAGATTAAGCTTATGCAACAAATCCCACTTCCGGGCCACCTGCATACCCAGCAAACGAAAGCTCTTCTCTACCCCCCTCAGCGGCAGCTCCCTCAGTCACTTCTCCTGTCCTTTAGCCTGGATCACAAACAACTCGCTCTTCCCCACATTCAATTTATACCCCGAGAAAATGCCAAATTCCCTTAAGATCCGCCAGACCGCCCCCATCCCTTCCAGTGGGTCCGGAATATACAGGAGGAGATCATCCGCGTAGTGCGAGACCCGATGCTCCCCTCCAGCCTTTCCCGGACCAGCCCCTGCCAGTTCCTTACCCATTTACACCTTATTAAAATTCAAGTGGTAAATCTGATATCGTATTGGGATTACAGACAGCCTCAGCAATTGAAAACTAAAAGCCTCTGTTTCCGTTCTGTTCGTACAGCCTCAATAAGAATGGGGTGGGGATCACTGTTGCATCTAACGAACTAATCAGACAGATATAAAATCAATCCTTCAGGCGAACCAGCTCTCTAATTTGAATTTGGGCTTGATCCTGACCATCAAATCTACCGTCAAACATTTATTTTAGACATCCGAGTCTGGGTAGTATCTTATCACAAGGTATCTTTACTTTAGCCATTGGTTGCACCAGATATCCTGCTGTGCTCCCTATGATGTACCTTTTAATTATTTTTCCAGATAAATACATCCGGCACCGGGATTGGGGATCACAACAGTCTAACTTATGGCTTCCATGGTGTTGTACAATGCAGAAAATGACGGTCCCTGCCAAAATTTCCATTGCACCAAATTCCGGTCCACATCTGCCACCTCTATTCAGCAGGTTTTGTCTGTTCCTGGCAGGGCTAATAGATTGAGAAAAATAGAAAAATGATGGGAGAAAAAAGATTATTAATACGGTGTCATTCAATATGGCCAATCTGAGTTTATTTGGCTATCGTAGTGGAAAAGCGCAGTGCCCGGACCTATTCATTCTTCAGGATGTCAGATGGTGACAGGCCTTAAAGGATCGAATCAGGGTCCTTAAATGTACACAGGAACGGAATCCCATTCATGTACTATTCTGCTGGTAACATGACAAATTAATTAAAATGTTTTCAAGTAGTAACTAGTACATTTTTTTCTGGTTGGAGAAGTTCTGAGGCCTTTTGCAGCATTGTGGCATCAGCTCAGTAGATAAAACTTGCAAAAAATAAATTTTCCCATTCAATATTACATAGGCAATGCTTTCAGAAATGAATTGCCTTGCCCTGCATACATTGTAGACGAGCATCTTCCAGCTCTTTTCAGGTGAAAATACAAATTTTAGCTTCATTTTTCTTTCCTACGAGATGAATATAGGAAACAAATTTGCAATGTTGTAAGTGAATTTCTGTAATTTTAGATGTGTTTTTGTATTTGCTTGGTATTTTTTGGGAATATGATTGAGTTAACAAATTTGAGCTTTGAGGAGTTAAGTGTGACAAGCCTAGAACAATGTTGTCTTTTTTATAATGGCTTCATTCTTAAAATGCCACTTTGAGTTTGGATTTTTTAAAGGATTAAAATGCGCCATTTTTATTGAAACATTTAGCACCCAAATGTATGGCACAGTAGCAGCCAGGAAGTACCAGTAGTTGTTTACAATGGACTCTTGGATTCACACTCTTTCTGTAGACGCACTCAAGCAGTAAGCACTCCACAGTCTGTTTGGCACAGTAGCAGCTCTCAGCCGGCCCCTGCCCTCCTGCTGTTAGACGGGGCAAAGGATGTGCCAGAACCCAGGTCGTAACAGAACGAGACCTGCCTGCAAATCTGCTTGTAGTTAGCATGGGGCCTTTTGGCACTTTTCTGTAGCAGATTGATTTAGTTGCAACCCTTTTTGTTTAATATTTTCCATCTGGCAACAATGGCTAATAAAGGCAGATGCAAAGCAGCATTTGACACAGTAAATTTGTAAGTTAGAAACTTTGAAACTTAATCTGAGTAAAAAGTCCTTTTAGATTAATAGTGGCTACAGTATTCAATTTTGCTGTATGACCGATTTATAATTATTGGGATCAGTTCCTATCTCAATACATTAGTTTGAAATTGGAAAGACTTTGTGGGACTAGGTTCTCAAATTTCTGTGCTGTCAGAAAACGTGTTGGTCCTTCAGAAATGATTAAATTTCACTTAGTTTTATTAGGTATAAATTTTATGAAAATGTATACTTTTAGAAATATTGTTAACAAACTTCCTTTCCATGGTGTTGTGCAAGTCTGCAAATGAGAGACCCCGATGATGTGCAGCTTGTAGTTTACCAGTCGTGTTATATTTGCACTTGGAAGCTGCAAGGTACATTGCTCTTGATTCTACAGTCCCTCTGGAGAATCTCTATCTGAAGATGGAAAAGTTAAGATTTGGAGTGACGCCAGTGAAGAGTCACGTGGGACTGAATTTGTGTTCTACCACTTGGTGGCGCAGCCCTTTAATGTACTAATCCACTCCATTCCCATCCCCTCATCCACAAAATAAATGACACTAGTTTACTTATACTTGGGAGGTGTAAGAGTTGCCATTTTAACAGCAAGCTCATATGTAAATCGTATTTACATATCGTGAATCGTTTTACAAAATGCAATCAGTAATATCGGTTACTGCACACTTGTCAGGATCTCATAGCTGAATTTGGCTGGAAGGTTTTTAAATGTTCCACTTCTGAATATTTTACAAATCTACCACTAGATTATTGGAATGATGCTCTGCAACCTACAGGCATGCATGTTTCCTTAATTTAAAGAAGTATGATGTTGAAGTCAAAAACTGGTGTTTGTGGTCTTCATAGAAGAATGGTATGGGATGTCCATGCTGTTATTGGTTGCATACTGTTCTTATGACCTATTTAAAAAACTTGCACATATGTATACTTTTCGACCAAACTCCTTTCTCCTGGTAGCAATGCTTTTCAGTGATGCCTTTCTGAGACCGTTGATCATTAGTTGCTTGGTATTATTTTGTTTTGCTATGTTTGCCAGGGTGTAGTTGCAGACTGGCCACTAGATGGCTCTGTAGAGAGAGAATTTCTCAAATGTTTCCTTCAATTTCATTGCCATCTTGCATGTTAAAAAACATATTTACCAATATTCACATATGAATATTGCCATCGGCAAAATATATTTTTTCTTTTGCAGCTATATTTGTACTTCCTACAGTGATTAATGAAATAAGTGGATTTCAAATGCGACTTGCTTTTCCACCATCCGTCGCTGGTAGCAGGGTGTGGTGGAGAATCGAGCGGCCAGGAAAAACTGGGATCCGATTGCGGGGGATCGGGGTTCGCGCCCGCTTGCCAGTGGGAGGATGTAAATGAATGCAAATGAGTCCTAATGACTCATTTGCATCCATTTAGCGGGCCCCCCCACAGGGATACCGTAACTAGGGACACCCCCCAGTGGGACCGCCTAACTAAAGGGAGCCCCCCACAGAGGATTCCTTAACTAGAGTGACCCCTAAACTAGAGCCCCCTCACCCCCAGAGACCCCAAGAAAAGAGAGGGGCAGTAAAGAAAATTACAGTTGTAACACTTACCTGGACGCAGCACGGTCATTTCTGGCAGTGGGTTGTGATTGACCAGCTGTTAGCCTTGCTTCATTCATCATCTTCATGGATGAGTAAGTGCATTCCAAACACGCCCCTTCACGCTTTTGTGATTTTTAGCACTTAACTCTCTTTGATGTGGTTGATGTTTGTAAACATTGTGGTGTCAGCACTTTTAGACTTACTCATTCATGAAGAAGATGATTGAAGCAAGGCTAACAGCTGGGTGGGGAGCTGCCAATCAGCCCACAACCAGAAATGAATTAATGGCTTGCAGCTAATGGAGCTGAGGGGTTTAAACACAGGTCACAACTGTTCTCTTTCCAGGAATTGACAGGTGGTGCTTTCAGGTAAGTGTTAAAACTGTAATTATTTTAACTGTTTAACTGCCCCTGTCTGGACTGTTCTCTAGGGTTGGACCCGGGACCTGTTGGGAATCTCTCTAGTTAGGGAGGGGGGGAGGGGGGGGGGGGGGGGTGGTCCATGTGGGAGTCCCACTATTTCAGGGGTCCTGTAGGTTTTTTCCTATTTAGGGTCCTCGCAGGGGGTCCCTCTAGAATCATAGAATTTACAGTGCAGAAGGAGGCCATTCGTCCCATTGAGTCTCCAACGGCCCCTGGAAAGAGCACCTTACTTAAGCCCACATCTCCACCCCCATCCATGTAACCCAGTAACCCCACCTAACCATTTGATACTAAGGGGCAATTTAGCATGACCAATTCACCTGACCCGCACATCTTTGGACTGTGGGAGGAAACCGGAGCACACAGATGAAACCCATGCAGACACGGGGAGAAAATGCAAACGCCACACAGACAGTCACCCGAACCCGGGTTCCTGGAGCTGTGAGACAGCAGTGATAACCACTATGCCACCGTGTTGCCTCTAGTTTCGGATCTCGGGGGTGGGGGGGGGGGGGTTTATGTTGCCTCTCTACTTAGGGGGTCCCTGTGGTGGTGGGGGGGTCAGGGTGGGAGCTGCTTTGCGATGCAGAGGTGGGAGATTCTTGTGCAGGATGGATGGCCGACCGCGGGCTTTCACTATTGGGACACCCACTCAAAATGAAATCCCGATAGCGGGAATCTCTCGTGTTCCTCACCATGCATAATGGTGAGGGCAAATCATTTGCAACTCAGCTTCAGCGGGAGAACAGAGAATTTTGCCCATTGTTTTGGTACGACATGTACATGTTCCAAACTGCATATTACGTTTTGGACTTAATGATGTGCAAGGAAAAGCGAGCCAGTACTTATGGCTGAAGGGTTCTTTCTGTCGGAAGCAACATCTGTAGTGCTAGTGAGCAAATTGTTCAATAAAATATAGCTTTTGTAAAGTTGCGGCTAAAAATTAAACTAATTAAACATGTATCCCATCTCCAATTTAGTTTCTGCATGAATTGTTCACCTGGATAAGAAGTTGGGCATCTTAACTGATTTCACCACACTTCTAATCTTGCTCTTGGTCTCTTGATTTGTCAAGGTACACTTCAGCAGTTTGAAGTGAACTGCAGCTCTGATGTCGCTCCTTCTATTAAGAATTGGAACGCAAGGTCTGAATTATGTTCATCCATGTTGCTATTCTAAAACCTCCACGTTTTAAGTAATGCATCATTAATGGCTTTTTTTTAGATTATTCCCCTTGTGAAATATATTATAGTTTTTATTCATGGACATTTACTCATTTGTATGCAAAGGAAACAAACACTATAAATAATAAATAAAAACAGACAATGCTGGAAAAATGTAGGTCTGACAGCATCTGTGGAGAGAGAAACACAGTTAATGTTTCGAGTCCGAGAACTAAAGGGAGGTAGAAATATGATGGATTTTATACTGTTTAAGCAGAATAGGTCAGAGCTAAGTGGGAGTTCAGGAGAAATTTGATGAAGATGATTTGATTTGATTTGATTTATTATTGTCACATGTATTAGTATACAGTGAAAAGTATTGTTTCTTGCATGCTGTACAAACAATGCATTACCGTACATATGATGTGGAGATTACAACACCAGGTTAAAGTCCAACAGGTTTGTTTCAAACACGAGCTTTCGGAGCGCAGCTCCTTCACCTGATTCACCTGAGGAAGGAGCTGCGCTCCGAAAGCTCGTGTTTGAAACAAACCTGTTGGACTTTAACCTGGTGTTGTAAGACTTGTTACCATACATAGGGAAGGAAGGTGAGACTGCAGAATATAATGTTACAGTTATAGCAAGGTATAGAGAAAAGATCAACTTAATACGGGGTCGGTCCATTCAAAAGTCTGATGGCAGTAGGGAAAGAAGCTGTTCTTGAGTCGGTTAGTACGTGACCTCAAACTTTGGTAATTTTTTCTTGACGGAAGAAGGTGGAAGAGAGTATGTCCGGGGTGCGTGGGGTCCTTAATTATGCGGTCTTGGACAGAGCAGGCTCCATACCAAGCTGTGATACAACCAGAAAGAATGCTTTCTATGATGCATCTGTAGAAGTTGGTGAGCGTCGTAGCTTACATGCCAAATTTCCTCCGTCTTCTGAGAAAGTAGAGTCGTTGGTGGGCTTTCTTAACTATAGTGTCGGCATGGGGGGACCAGGACAGGCTGTTGGTGATCTGTACACCTAAAAACTTGAAGCTCTCGACCATTTCTACTTTGTTCCCATTGATATGGACAGGGGCATGTTCTCCACTACGCTGCCTGAAGTTGATGATAATCTCCTTCGTTTTGTTGACATTGAGGGAGAGATTATTGTCGTCGCACCAGTTCACCAGATTCTCTATCTCGTTCCTATACTCTGTCTCATCATTGTTTGAAATCCGACCCACTACGGTGGTGTCATCAGCAAAATTTGAAAATCGAGTTGGAGGGGAATTCGGCCACACAGTCATAGGTGTCTAAGGAGTAGAAGGAGTGTGCCCCGGTTTCCTCCCTCAAATCCTGAAAGACGTGCTTGTTAGATGAAGAAACGCGTGCTTGTTAGGTGAATTGGACATTCTGAATTCTCCCTGTGTACCCGAACAGGCACTGGAATGTGACGACTGGGGGCTGTACACATTAACTTTGTTGCAGTGTTAATTTAAGCCTCTTTGTGACAATAATAAAGATGATTATTTTTAACACATTCTGCTATTTTACCGTTTGCTACTATCAACATCTTTTTTAGTCTTTAACACTACCATTAACACTCCTGTCTTCCTTGACATATATGTCAAATTTCTCCCCGTCTCTGTGTGGGTTTCCTCCGGGTGCTCCGGTTTCCTCCCCACAGTCCAAAGACGTGCAGGTTAGGTGGATTGGCCATGATGAGTTGCCCTTAGTGACCAAAAAGGATAGGAGGGGTTATTGGGTTAGGGGATAGGGTGGAAGTGAGGGCTTAAGTGGGTCGGTGCAGACTCGATGGGCTGAATGGCCTCCTTCTGCACTATATGTTCTCTGTTCTATGTTTTTATTTCAGATTTACAACAACTACAATACTTTGCTTTTGTTAAAGAGATAACATTAATCTGTAAGAACTAGCGTATAAACATTCTGTGGAAAGGCGAATAATGCTAGAGGACTGGTATATAGCTATTTTATTCATTTATTCAAAATTAGAGATTGAACAAATCGAGTGAGCTACAGACTAGTTGCTTAGTTGGCAGTATGAAAGATATCAGAATCGTTATATAAATATAATAAGATAACATCTAGCGACCAAAAATTTAATAGAGTCATGAGTACGGATTTCAAAAGGGAAGGTCTTGCTTCAGCAATGTTACTGAATTCTTTGAGGAAATAACAAAAAAAACAGAAGGGGTCCTGTAATGAATGCTATATGCATAGACTTTCAAAAGGCTATCAGTAAGGTACCACATAACAGACCTGACTAAGGTCACACCATATGGAGTTGAGACAAATAGAATAGGTAGAAAGCTGGGTGTGAATCAAAAAATAGAGATAGTTGATTATTGTTCAAAAATATATTGACATTTGTCAAGCAGAGGCAGATCAAAAGACCACATTTGGGATATGAACAATGTTACAACTAACTGGCACGCAAGTTAAAATAAATTGTTGTTTCCTTTGAAATTTGGCATTCTTGCATCTGTTCTAAGGAATGATGAAAAGCCTTGACAGCATGTCATTTTCCAGCAATTTTTGAAGTGTTGAGAGTCTACTTAAAGATAGTTACTAAGACTGACGGAAGGTGGTGTTTCCACAGGAATTGGTTTTAGGCAACTGTTCTTCACTATTTACATAAATGATTGGCCTTTGTAATTGGAAGGGCAGCATCAAAATTTGCAGATGATACCAAGGAGGGAGTATGGCTAACAGTGACGAAGATTGACAATATATACAGTGATGTGATTTTTTCCTCCATTTTTTAAAACTGGATTTCCATTTCCTCTTTTGTTTTTGCTCCTCAGGTATTTTTTAATGGCTTTCTGGTTTCTCCCCCCTGCAAGCCTGTGTGATCACGCAGCAAATTGTTTTACAACTGTGCAATTTCTCCAGTACTCAAACTCACTATCCAGCAGGGAGAGAACAGCCTGTGATTGGAGCAGCGGGAAAGTGAGTGAAGGTGCATCAGTCCAAGCACTGGACTGACAGTGGTGAGACTGACAGGCCAGTAAGGTCGAGAGAGAGACTGTGGGTGTCAGTAAAGGTGAGAGAAAGATGGCGGGGATCAGCAAAGGAGAGAGATTGGAACTGCCCGGGTCACAGAGATACTCGGGCGATCAGGGAAAGAAAGAGAGACTGTGAGGCCAGAGAGGGAGCGAGAGAGAGATAACGTGGGGATTAGCAAGAGTGAGACTGAGTGTGACCAGGGGAGGGGAGGAGGGTGGTGAAAAAGAGAGAGACTGCAGGGGTCAAAGAGGGAGAAAAATGCAGTCTCTCCCTTGCTCCCCAGCCCCTGCAAGGATCACCAAGTGAGAATCTGTGAACTCCCCCCAATCTCAAGTGCTTGTGCTCCAACAAACAAGCCTATCCATCACATTAATGG
This sequence comes from Scyliorhinus canicula, assembly GCF_902713615.1. Lineage (NCBI taxonomy): Eukaryota > Metazoa > Chordata > Chondrichthyes > Carcharhiniformes > Scyliorhinidae > Scyliorhinus > Scyliorhinus canicula. The sequence continues at coordinate 44,415,324 of NC_052166.1, read as the reverse complement.
CAAATAAAAACATTCTAGACATTTTTTACCTGTAATGTGTAATTATACTAATTTACAAAATGTGTGGTCATGAAAGGGTAGTTGAAAAGGAACTGCCTGGAAAGGTTATCTAAAGGTTTGTAAATCTGAATGGGGTATTCAACAAAGGTGTTTGAAGACCACTGCCCTTGGGGGATTTCATGAAATGGCCAGTCACGGGCTGCTTACCTGCACAGTTCATGAAACACTCAGTTTGACCACCTAGTGGATGAAATGGAAATCGGAATGCTTGTTGAGTTCATGAAGTGACCAACCTTTATGAACAAAAAATTAAATTTAGTCTGCAAATTTCTTAATTCTGTTTACTGTCCTCATGTTTCATCCAGTATTATATCCAAACCGTTCTGATTTAGCTTGCATTCATCAATGATTAGGATGCAACAAAAACAAATAAAGAAACAATTCATGCGTGCATATTGTGCTAGTATTCAATGTACGTTTCGGATATTTCAGATTCATTGTGGTATCCAAACATTTAACATTCATTGGGTTATGTTCTGTTATATTTCAAACAGGATCACACCAAAACCATTCAGATAACTTTCACATCAGTGGTTGCGGGAGCAACATAAATACAAATCGTACATATTTAATATGCCAGCATTGTCAGCACTGGTCAAAGTTGTCACAGGACTTGTCTCTCTGACAGGCACTGTAGCAGCGGAGACCTGCTTTCAAACATGAACAGTGCCTTGATAAGTGACACCTCTGGAAGCCTTGTTCATCACAAACATCTTGAGCACATACAGTGTCATGAAGGCTGAGTTGTTCTGGTCATCATTGCTATGGTCAAATGGTGAAGCTGGAACATCCACATTGTCTCCAACACCAACATCTCAAAGTCACCCTGTGCTGTGTTGCACCATCCGATTTTGACTCCTGCTTGCGATGCTTTTTTATGCATCCATCACAGCGACCCATGTACTGTTCTAGACGAGACAGAGGGATGTTTGCATATTTTTCAGAAAGGTTCTTGGTAACCATGTACTTACCATTGCTCTTGGTAAACTTAACTACACCATCTAGAGATGCAAGCACAGAGGTTTTCAAGATGTGATAATCATATCTTGGGAGTTTCTGTCAGCTTTCCCTTGAGGATGCAATAACATTGTATTCATATTCAGCAGACCACTAAACAGCACAGCTCTCAATACAGTCATCCAGCTTCAGTACTTGCAGTTGTAACGCTCGTTGGCACAGAATTCTATGCTTATATGCAAGTGGTGTGAATGCTATCACATTTTCATCTGTGATGAAAAGATGAACTTGTCATCAATGAACCATTAAGCGTTACTTGCCCAATGAGCCTTCAAAGCCAGCAGCATGTTGCCTTCCATCACCTGCTTTGAAGTCAAATAGGCAGATGTGAACAGGTCCTTTCAAAACGCATTACATTTTACTACTCCTCCGAACCACCATTTGTATCTTTGTAGACTCGCTTGCTTTCCCAAATTTACAATGTTCATGTTGTTATTGAGCAACTTAATGGAAGATGTTGAACTTGCACATTGCAACAGACTTGAGCAACAATTCCAAGAATGAGATCATAAAGTTTGTACATAGCGCTGGCCATTTCATGAAATGGGCAGTCAAACTACATATTTAATGATTCATGCAATGGGTTTGCCCAGTTCACGAAATGGGTTCTACCAATCACAAATCTCAGGATTATTTTCTCTTCAGAAATGTCTGGTTAGTTCTTCAAATACTGCTAAAATAATGGACCAGAAAGTCAACTCAAAGCCAATACTGTAGTTTAAAACCCAATTTATGGGAACTTTTAAATATCAGGAAAGATTGGACAAACTAGCTGCAGGTTTCTCCTTCCCGCTGCACTAGATTTCTGGTTCAGCACGACATTGGGATGCTCCGTTTCGCCGGCCGGTCAATGAGGTTTCCCACTGTGGGGCAGCCCAACGCCGCCGGGAAACCCCCGGGCTGCCGGCAAAACGGAGCATCCCGACGGCGGGGAATTCAGCCCCAGGCCTTTCTTCTCAGCAAGCAGGCTGGGAGGTGATTTAATTAAGGCCTTTATTGTTATGAATTGGACGAGGGACTAAAATATATTTCTGTCACTAATACATCTAGTAAAGAATTCAGAAGATGATTCTTTACTCAGAGAATGGTTAGAATGTTTGCTTGCTACCGCAGGGAGTAGTTGAAGTGAAATGTATAGATAGATGGAAGCATTTAAAGTAAAGATAGAGGGAGCAAAAATGTAAAAAACAAATTTGATAAAATGAGGTGAGGTAAAATGGAAGGAGGCACAGATTGAGTATAAGCAGCAGCATAGACCTCCTTAGCTCTGACCTATTCTGCTCCACCTCCTTCCCCCCCCCCCTCAAACAATTCAGTCAGTCAAATTTCTACCCCTCTTCAGCTGTGAAGAAGTCGTATGGACTCAACGTTAACTCTTTTTTTTCTGCCAGATGCTGCCAGACCTGCTGAGTTTATCCAGCGTTTTCTGTTTTTATTTCAGATTTCCAGCACCTGCAGTATTTTAGCATAGACCTGTTGGACTGACTGGATTGTAGCTGTAAAAACTATGTACTAAACAGAATCAAACAGAAAAGTTTGCGACTTTTTAAAAAAAAGCTGATCTTTGAATGGTTATATTTATTTATTTTCATAGCTGAGTAATATTTTTTAATTCAGTTTAATGGTACATTGTTTCATTAGATTAAATTATATTAATGCCCAATGCATGTATTATGTTTGAAGTTAATACAGGCATGGTTATACATGCATAGGTAACTTGAGCTCCTACACACTTAAATGATGAATGTACTGAAAAAGAGATGATCACACTTATTCCCAATAGCATTTTCGAGCTGTGTATTTTCTTGGTATTAAATTGATTTAAAATATCCTTTTTGATGCAATATTGAATACCATTTGAAGGTACACCAAAAGTAGAGAATTTTAATTTATGCCTGAAATCACCCAAAATGCTTCCCAGCTGCAATATATTTGAATTAGAAATTTTAGGTAACCACAAAGAGTCCCACTGTGGTCGACAGCAGAGCTGTTCTCTGTCTGGCTCTGCTTTCAGACTCAATTTATAACTTTCCAATTAAGCTTTCTGTAAACTTTGACAAGAGGGACTCAAAAGCTGTGTTTGCTTCAAGGGCTTCCTTTGTATGCCTTTAACCAGTATGATTCGGAACTAGCAGCGGAAGAGTATCTGTAACTTTTGCTGCCATCACTTCATAGATTTTCTTTAACCCTTTCAGATCTATGGTATATTATACATCTGGTTAGTGTCATGCTAGAAGTTTTAAATACCATTGACAAACCAATGAATCCCTTAGGTGACATTTACAATTTATTGTGCAGTTTATTAATGCTGCCTAAGATCACACATTCCATGACTGGATGTCATATGTTGACCGTTCCATCTATGTGGACCGAATGCAACATCAATTTAGTTTGAATATATTTGTTAGAATATTTATCTGAAGTTTTTTTTCTCAAGTCAGCGGCAGAAAATTTACAAAACGCCTTTGATGACTTGCTAATTCACCAGTGCACTACTTTCAGATAAACGGAGTGAAATTTTAATAATGATTTCTGCCAATTGTAATAAAATCTTTCAAATTTGAATAACAGCAACATTTTAAGAATTATGATTTGTGTACTGTCGTGTTTTTCCCTCTTAAAGTTTATATAATCATGTCACATTTTTAATAATTGCCACGTTTTTGTGTAGAAGCTAAGACTGTAGGTAGAAATCTGTTTCTTATGCAACGAGTACAATAAAGTCCGCGGCACATGGAAACATCAGAGAGCAGCAGACTTTTAAGTACAGTAAAGTCATTCACGAAAAGCCAATTAAAAATCTTGCTGACACATTTATGTTCTGGCTACACCATTAGTATTACTGTGCCATTTAGAAGAGTAGGAAATCTTAGCAGTTCAGCAACTCTTTTATTTTTCAATCATGTTGTGTAATTATGGTTCACGTATATTTGTAACACAAAGTCCAGTTCATTCTAAACCTTAATTTAGAATCCAAATCAGTAGTCTTTTTGTAACTTGCAACTAGCATTTTCACATACAGTATGGTGTGATGGAAAGCATTTAGGTTGTAGTGTTAAATTTCTGTAAAAGGACAATAATCCATTTTTGTGGATTAATATTAACAGTTCATCTTAAATACGCTGTGATTTAACTCTCATCAGATCTCGATTTCAGTACTTCTGTGAGGGGGAAAGGGACAGAGATACAGGAATGGGATTTATTATTTTTTGCTACTTTTTGAATGATTTTCTTCATTCCACTCAGAATCTTCTCTATTATGAAAAACATTGTTCTCTCTCTCTCTCTCACTTTCCTTATGTGGTAAGCAAGGTGTACTTTATTTGGTTCCTTTTCACTATATGAAACTGTTCTTCAGGAACTGCATGTGATGAATTACTTTGTTTTTGGAATGCAATGACTTATGTAAATAGCTAATCAAATGGCTAATATTGATGGACAAGAAAACTGCGTACTGTAGATGGCAATACCCATTCTTACTCACCCCATCAATACAAATTCAGTTATTTTAAAGTAACTAAAGCCACTTTTTAAATTAAAACATCTGGTTATATAGAATTGTGTCTGGAGATTTTTCCTTTAAAGAAGTCAGTATAATTTGTGATTTGTTTGTAAATAGTGAATAAGCAGGTAGTCACAAAGGAGTTAATGGGACGAGCACACTGATCCTGCACAAAAGTGGTGATACGGTTGCAGGCTGAAGGCACAAAAAACAAACCTACTTTGCAAAAAGCAACCAGGCATATTATGGTGTCTTAGCCTTGCATTTGACTGTTTATGACCTATATCGTTGTAAAATTGTCACCTCAGATTTTGAAGGGAACATTTTGTCTTGTTAAAGGACTATTGCTCTCATCACAGTTAAACTCAAAGCACACAAAATATTGTGACACATCACATTTTGACCTTTTTCTCCTTTTTGGCTTTGCTGTATTTATTGATACTTTTATGCCTAATCTTGCTTTCTGAACTTCTGAACTTGAAATCATTGCCTAGATCTTTATTGCTTTGATTCTTTTAACATCCATGACATTAGTCCTCTTTCTGTGCAGTGCTCTGGGCTATTTCAGCACAGAACACCTCTCTTCCTTTATTTAACCTCTGAACTAAGAAAAATATGAGTTAATCAAAAGTTCTAAAGGGAGCTAAGAGGAAGGGGAAGTATTTGGTTACAGATTAAATGTGTGTGTGTCATTGGTCATAAATTCAGGATAGTGCTACCAGTTGTGCTACTTAAACTGCATGTGGTGAAGGCTGTTTTGGTTATAAATTTGAAACCCAGAATATGTTCAGTGAGCTTCCTATAGTTAAGTGTGGGTTGGAGCATGTTGTCTGCACCAAGGTTTCTCTTAAGTAAATTTAGAACGATGTAACCAGGTTTGGCAGTCTCAAGTTACAAAAGGATTTCAATTGGAGGAAAATGCTAGACTTCAGTTGAATAAAATGTGATTTGGTTGATAGGTAGTTTCTCACTTCGTACTACTTATGTTTATTTTTTAAGTAGTGATCCATTTTGAATCCTGTTAAGGCAAATTAAAGAAACTTGACTCCAATTTCATGTAATCCTGGTATGAATTTCAAACCCAACAACCTGACGATAAAGGTTCAGTATTTGTGAATTGTTGTTTGTGCTCACAGTAAAGCAAAGAGACAGTAAGAATATTTGAGCCATTTAAGATGCATGATGCCCAGTCTACAAAGTCAAGCAGTGAGGCAGATGAAATGGTTGGTGTAAATATACTGGGTTCCCGAACCACAGACAGCAAGAACTTATAATGAAAAGTCGTTTATTCACTAGCTCAGCAGCTACTTCATGTTTGTACTCTGTCCACGCTCCCGACATGTGATCTCTGTTGTAGCTGCGTCATCACATTACCACTGGGTCTACGTTTTCCCTATTTAGTTGCAATACCCAGTGGCATGAGATGTGACAGCATGCATACTGGGAAACTAGGTGTAACGTTCAAATTACACAGGCTAACAATGCGTAACTATTTGCATATACAGTGAGGCACGGATTAAGCTGTTGCAGCTGTCTCTCCTCTCTTCCTCCCCTCTCCTCCCTTCATTGTAGAAAGATGAGATTTGAAAGCCAGTTCAGGCCTAGGTGGTAATAAAGTCCTAGAAGCTCGTGTTCACGTTGCTCAGACTCCCTGAGTGTGTGGTTATGCTGGATGGTGGTGCTGTAATCTTTCTCTGGTCGGTGTCTTTCATGTGGACAACGGGAGCGTTTTGTCAGCATGTTCTGTGGGTGCAGGACTTGCTGCGTTGGCCCCTGGAGTAGTTTGCATGTCCACTGGTGTAGGGCACCTGTGCCATAGGCGGAATGACTGTTGTGTCATCTGTTGGTGCTGGTTCCAAAGCCTGTAGGGGGTGATGGCGGTTGCAAACCTGGTGGCTTGCAGACTAAATTGCTGTGATTTCCAAAACCTATCCGATCCCTGCTTATTTCATCAATCAGTGACCCAATCACACATCTTTAACGATATTTCTAGGGTGGCATGTAAGATTGTATTGATTCATTTGCTCTTTGGTTTGTTGAATTGAACGGATGTCTGTCGGGGATTATATTTTTAACCGGAAGGTAGATATCCTCGAACTTTTTTACAATAATTTTAGGGCCCACTTTTCCTGCCTCCATCTGGGAAACAAATGGCTCGAATCTTTCAATAGAATTGGGGCCCGCTTAAGTTTCCTGAGGTATAAGCCTGTACATTTTAACTTGTCGGACAATGCCACGCTACAGGAAATGCACAAATCCTCGCACCTTTGCCAACTACCTGCGGTGTTTTCATCAAAGGCGCGTGGGCCGTTGTGACAAATTCCTTGTGCCATACTGCTAACACCCGACACTACCTAAATGTGTTGGATTGCAGAATCACTGACAACAACTTATAATGGAAGAGTAGTTTATTCACCAGCTCCGCAGCTACATAATGCTTGTACTCTGTCTGTGCTCATGGAGATAACTCCCGCACTCCGGCACATGATTGCTTTTGTAGTCAGGCCATCACGTCACCATGTGACCACTCGTTCCACAGTTGGAATGTAAGTATTGGTAATTTCACATGAGGAAATTTGATTGTGTTTCCTGCCAAGTAATGTTGACATAAAATTGTTCTTCCATCAACATCAGACCGAGCTGTTAAAGCAGTTTTTGTTTAAATTCCAACTGACTTGATATCAATAGCATGCTCAAAATATGTTTCCTTTCAAAACACTGATTTCAGATCCACTGTGACCAATGGTGTTCAATATAATTAATGTACGTTATTGTTTCGGAATGGAGAAACAAATAAAAGCCTGACTAGCAGAAGGTCGTGCAATTTAAAAAACGAAATGCATTTAACAAGGAATTAGCTTTAGAGACTTAATTTAAGATCCTTTCAATTGTAATTCGATCATAACTAAATGACTTTATACAATAGCAACTTAGAACATAAGAACATAAGAACTAGGAGCAGGAGTAGGCCATCTGGCCCCTCGAGCCTGCTCCGCCATTCAATTAGATCATGGCTGATTTTTTGTGGACTCAGCTCCACTTTCCGGCCCGAACACCATAACCCTTAATCCCTTTATTCTTCAAAAAACTATCTATCTTTACCTTAAAAACATGTAATGAAGGAGCCTCAACTGCTTCACTGGGCAAGGAATTCCATAGATTCACAACCCTTTGGGTGAAGAAGTTCCTCCTAAACTCAGTCCTAAATCTACTTCCCCTTATTTTGAGGCTATGTCCCCTAGTTCTGCTGTCACCCGCCAGTGGAAACAACCTGCCCGCATCTATCCTATCTATTCCCTTCATAATTTTAAATGTTTCTATAAGATCCCCCCCCTCATCCTTCTAAATTCCAACGAGTACAGTCCCAGTCTACTCAACCTCTCCTCATAATCCAACCCCTTCAGCTCTGGGATTAACCTAGTGAATCTCCTCTGCACACCCTCCAGCGCCAGTACGTCCTTTCTCAAGTAAGGAGACCAAAACTGAACACAATACTCCAGGTGTGGCCGCACTAACACCTTATACAATTGCAACATAACCTCCCTAGTCTTAAACTCCATCCCTCTAACAATGAAGGACAAAATTCCATTTGCCTTCTTAATCACCTGTTGCACTTGTAAACCAACCTTCTGTGACTCATGCACTAGCACACCCAAGTCTCTCTGAACAGCAGCATGCTTTAATATTTTATCGTTTAAATAATAATCCCGTTTGCTGTTATTCCTACCAAAATGGATAACCTCACATTTGTCAACATTGTATTCCATCTGCCAGACCCTAGCCCATTCACTTAACCTATCCAAATCCCTCTGCAGACTTCCAGTATCCTCTGCACTTTTCGCTTTACCACTCATCTTAGTGTCATCTGCAAACTTGGACACATTGCCCTTGGTCCCCAACTCCAAATCATCTATGTAAATTGTGAACAATTATGGGCCCAACACGGATCCCTGAGGGACACCACTAGCTACTGATTGCCAACCAGAAAAACACCCATTTATCCCAACTCTTTGCTTTCTATTAATTAACCAATCCTCTATCCATGCTACTACTTTACCCTTAATGCCATGCATCTTTATCTTATGCAGCAACCTTTTGTGTGGCACCTTGTCAAAGGCTTTCTGGAAATCTAGATATACCACATCCATCGGCTCCCCGTTATCTACTGCACTGGTAATGTCCTCAAAAAATTCCACTAAATTAGTTAGGCATGACCTGCCCTTTACGAACCCATGCTGCGTCTGCCCAATGGGACAATTTCTATCCAGATGCCTCGCAATTTCTTCCTTGATGATAGATTCCAGCATCTTCCCTACTACCGAAGTTAAGCTCACTGGCCTATAATTTCCTGCTTTCTGCCTACCTCCTTTTTTAAACAGTGGCGTCACGTTTGTTAATTTCCAATCCACCGGGACCACCCCAGAGTCTAGTGAATTTCGGTAAATTATCACTAGTGCATCTGCAATTTCCCTAGCCATCTCTTTTAGCACTCTGGGATGCATTCCATCAGGGCCAGGAGACTTGTCTACCTTTAGCCCCATTAGCTTGCCCATCACTCCCTCCTTAGTGATAACAATCCTCTCAAGGTCCTCACCTGTCATAGCCTCATTTCTATCAGTCGCTGGTATGTTATTTGTGTCTTCCACTGTGAAGACCGACCCAAAAAACCTGTTCAGTTCCTCAGCCATTTCCTCATTTCCCATTATTAAAACTCCCTTCTCATCCTCTAAAGGACCAATATTTACCTTAGCCACTCTTTTTTGTCTTATATATTTGTAAAAACTTTTACTGTCTGTTTTTATATTCTGAGCAAGTTTACTCTCATACTCTATCTTACTCTTCTTTATAGCTTTTTTAGTAGCTTTCTGTTGCCCCCTAAAGATTTCCCAGTCCTCTCGTCTCCCAGCAATCTTTGCCACTTTATATGCTTTTTCCTTCAATTTGATACTCTCCCTTATTTCCTTAGATATCCACGGTCGATTTTCCCTCTTTCTACCGTCCTTCCTTTTTGTTGGTATAAACCTTTGCTGAGCACTGTGAAAAATCGCTTGGAAGGTTCTCCACTGTTCCTCAACTATTCCACCATAAAGTCTTAGCTCCCAGTCTACCTTAGCTAGTTCTTCTCTCATCCCCTTGTAATCTCCTTTGTTTAAACACAAAACACTAGTATTTGATTTTACTTTCTCATCCTCCATCTGTATTTTAAATTCCACCATATTGTGATCGCTCCTTCCGAGAGGATCCCTAACTATGAGATCATGAATCAATCCTGTCTCATTACACAGGACAAGATCTAGGACCGCTTGTTCCCTCGTAGGTTCCATTACATACTGTTCTAGGAAACTATCGCGGATACATTCTATAAACTCCTCCTCAAGGTTGCCTTGACCGACCTGGTTAAACCAATCGACATGTCGATTAAAATCCCCCATGATAACTGCTGTACCATTTCTACATGCATCAGTTATTTCTTTGTTTATTGCCTGCCCCACCATATTGTTACTATTTGGTGGCCGATAAGACTACTCATATCAGTGACTTTTTCGCCTTACTATTCCTGATTTCCACCCAAATGGATTCAACCGTATCCTCCATAGCACCGATGTCATCCCTTACTATTGCCCGGATGTCATCCTTAAATAACAGAGCAACACCACCTCCCTTACCATCCACTCTGTCCTTCCGAATAGTTTGATGCCCTCGGATATTTAACTCCCAGTCGTGACCATCCTTTAACCATGTTTCAGTAATGACCACTAAATCATAGTCATTTACGATGATTTGTGCCATCAACTCATTTACTTTATTCCGAATACTACGAGCATTCAGGTAAAGTACACTTATGTTGGTTTTTTTACCTCTGTTTTGAATCTTAACATCTCCAGTTTTATTCCTTTTGTTATTACTGGGCCTATTCACTGAGCTCCCCTCAGTCACTGTACCTTGTACTGTCGTCCTTTTAGATTTTTGACTATGTCTTCTCTGCCTTGCACTTTTCCCCTTACTTCCTTTTGCTTCTGTCCCTGTTTTACTACCTTCCAACTTCCTGCATCGGTTCCCATCCCCCTGCCACATTAGTTTAAACCCTCCCCAACAGCTCTAGAAAACACCCCCCCTAGGACATCGGTTCCAGTCCTGCCCAGGTGCAGACCGTCCAGTTTGTACTGGTCCCACCTCCCCCAGAACCGGTCCCAATGCCCCAGGAATTTGAATCCCTCCCTCTTGCACCATCTCTCGAGCCACGCATTCATCCTATCTATCCTGATATTCCTACTCTGACTAGCTCGTGGCACTGGTAGCAATCCTGAGATTACTACCTTTGAGGTCCTACTTTTTAGTTTAACTCCTAACTCCCTGAATTCCGCTTGTAGGACCTCATCCCGTTTTTTACCATATCGTTGGTGCCTATGTGCACCACGACAGCTGGCTGTTCAACCCCCCCCCCCCCCCCCCCCCACCCCCCCAGAATGTCCTGCAGCCGCTCCGAGGCATCCTTGACCCTTGCACCAGGGAGGCAACATACCATCCTGGAGTCTCGATCGCGTCCACAGAACCGCCTGTCTATTCCCCTTACGATCGAGTCCCCTATCACTATAGCTCTGCCATTTTTCTTCCTGCCCTGCTGTGCAGCAGAGCCAGCCACGGTGCCATGAACCTGGCTGCTGCTGCCTTCCCCTGGTGAGCCATCTCCCTCAACAGTATCCAAAGCGGTATATCTGTTTTGCAGAGAGATGACCGCAGGGGACACCTGCACTGTCTTCCTACTCTTGCTCTTTCTTTTGGTCACCCATTTTCTATCTCCCTCAGTAACCTTCACCTGCGGTGTGACCAACTCGCTAAACGTGCTATCCACGGCCTCCTCAGCATCGCGGATGCTCCAAAGTGAGTCCATCCGCAGCTCCAGAGCCGTCAAGCGGTCTAACAAGAGCTGCAACTGAACACACTTCTTGCACGTGAAGGAGACAGGGACAGTGGACGTGTCCCTGAGCTCCCACATCGCACACGAGGAGCATGACACGGGTCCTGGATCTCCTGCCATGTCTTAAACCCTTGGTAAACTTAAACAACTAGAATTTCAAAATAAAAATAAATAAATTAGAGAATGAAAAGAAAAAGAGAGACTACTTACCAGTCACTTACCAGGGTTAAAAAGCACCTTCTCACACTCTGCACCGAATTACCTCACTGCACCAAATTACCAAGTTTCAATCCCCACTCTGGATGAGTATCACTCCGGATGTGTCTTCTATGTATACTTCTATGTATGTTGCACCGTGGGACCTTTTGGTGTCATGGTACCAAATAAATGCCGTTATTCTGTTGCATTTATCATGTACAGGGAGATATGCCAAAATGTCTTTTATTAAGGAAAAAGCAATGGGCAGCAGGCAGAAAAAGGAAGAACTGGGATGTAGGTCACAATTCAGTGACCCTGTTGTGCCTGATGCGGATTGGGCTCTGTGCAGGGCCAATCGCGAATCAGGTGACTCGCCCCATCCAGCAAGATCTGGACGCCGAGAATCTGACCTGAATTTAAATTGCTGGATGTCTATTTGCCCAGTTCCTGGGACTCAACGGCCGTACCTGAGAGACCACACCAAGGCTACCTCACCAAGGCACCATTTAGGAACTGGTCCTCACTAACATGGGCAAGACACAACCAAATCCTTGGGCGGGAGGTGCTGCCAGGCGATTGGAGAACCCTGCGGGGGTAGTTGGGGACAGGGCAGGGTGGCACCTTGGCACTGCCAGCCTGGCACTCAGGCAGTGCCACTTGGGCATCTTGGCTGTGCCACCCTGGTGCAACCAGAATGCCAGGGTGGCACTGTCAGGGTGCTAGTGCCAGATGGACACTGCCAGTGGTCAGGCTCGGGGAGGGGGGAGTGAAGGTGGGGGTGGGTTTCAGGGGGCCACCCCACGTGGGGTAAGTGGTCAGTACAGCAGTGGGGGGGCTGAAAGGGATGGGGCGGCTGCTGGACAAAATGGTGCCCTGATCTGCACGGACTCTTTCAAAGCCAAACCCCCCCCCCCAGAAAATGCCGTTGGATAGTGGGATATTTCTCGGCGATGCAGCCACTGAGAAACACACCCGCTAAATGTGCCCGTCAGAGGACTTTAACTTCAGTCTGCTGAATCGCGCCCAAAATTTGTTTCCACACTCTCAAACATTTGGGAGCATTTGAAAATGAAAAAGACAAAGATTCCCTGATTTATTTTTCCCGCTACCCCTGAGTTGTGTGAGAGTTACCTGCATGCTGTTTGATTGTCAGCGAATTCCCAAGGAAACATTGCATTCAGTCTTCCATTTGTCAGCAACTTGAAACTTTTCTGAAATTATAGAGAGCAAAAAGATAGTTTTAGAACAAAAGTTGATTCTATCGTATTAATTTGCTCTATTTATGCAAATAGAAAATGCAACAGGGGACTTCTGGTGGCGGCCATGAAGAAGTAAGTCGCTTGCGTCGGATTTTTGGACCTTTCCCCCCGATTTTCTACCGGACTTGAATTGAAAAATTGATGACAGAAGCACTTTTGTACTGAATTCCCACATCGGTGCATGGAGAGAAGTTCTCGAAGTGCTCGTAAAAGCAGAGACAGAAAGACAGAGAAGGTTTGGGCTGAAGCTGCAGGGGGAGAAAGCATGGCGGAGGACTGGAACTCTGGTTTGTCGACCCAGCGGTCAACGGAGCAGCTGATGCAAGTTATTCAGGAAGGCTTTGCTAAGCAGAAACGGGACTGCTTTGACCCGATAAAAGAGTCGATTGAGCGGCTGGAGCTTAGATTGGACGCCCAAGATCGGACGATCTGGAAGGTAGAGAAGGCGCTGGCTGACCAGGAGGAACATCAAACTGCAGTGGAGCTGGAGGTGGTGATGCTGAGAGACCAGCAGAAGAAGTTTTGGAGAAGGTGGAGGACCTAGAGAATAGGTCCCGCCGGCAGAACTTGAGAATCGTTGGGCTCTCGGAGGGGTCCGAAGGAGCGGACGCTGGGGCATACATCGCAGATATATTTGAGAAGCTGCTGAGGGATGGCGCATTCGCCAAACCTTGGAGGTGGATAGGGCTCACAGAGCACTCGCGAGGAATCCGCGAATGGGAGACACCCCCCCCCCCGCACCGAGGGAAATGGTGGTGAGATTCCACACGTACTTGGATAAGGAGCGCATTCTACAGTGGGCCAGGCAGACACGGAGCTGTAAATGGGACAACAGTATCCTGCGGATCTACCAAGACCTGAGAGTGGAGGTGGCCAGGAGAAGATCTGGCTTCAACCAGATCGGGACGACCCTTTTCAAGAAAAAGGTGAAGTTTGGACTGTTATATCCCGCCCATCTCTGGGTCCCGTACGAGGAACAGCACTTTTTTTTCGAGTCGCCTGAGGACGCACTTGACTTCGCGAAAGGGAAAGGACTGGTGGTGGACTGAGAACTTTTGAACTTTGCGGCAACGTTCATGTTTAAAACATTTTTTTTTCTTGGTTTTCGTTTTGTGGAAGCTGTCTGTAATGCCTTCTGTATTGATTTAGGACCAGTGGCAGAGCTGAGTGAGTTAGGTTTACATTTTCACTGTTGGGGAATGGAGGTGTGCTTGCTTAGATTTTGGATCTCTTACTTGATCTTTGTTCGTGTTTTTTTTTCCTTCCTGTTTTTTCTGTAGGGCAATTGTGTTGCGATTGTTTGTCATTGGAATATGTATGTCTGAGGGGGGGAGGGAACAATAGGTGGGAGACTTTTTGACACCAGCGATGGGGGCCACCAAGCTAGCTGGGCGGGCTAGCTCATGGAAGCGGTGAAGGGGGTGGGGAGGCAGGGCAATGAGCCGCCCCCCCGCCAACTAGGCTGATCACCTGGAATGTACGAGGGCTAAATGGGCCGGTCAAGAGGGCACGCTTGTTTGCGCATCTGAGGGGACTGAAGGCGGACGTGGTAATGTTGCAGGAGACGCATCTTAGAGTAGCTGACCAGATTAGATTGAGGAAAGGCTGGGTCAGTCAGGTCTTTCACTCGGGACTAGATTCAGACTAGAGGGGTCGCGATCCTGATCAATAAGCAGGTAGAATAGTCTCGGATGTAGGAGGTCAGCATATTATGGACAGTGGGAAACTGGAGGGGGTGCAAGTGGTATTAGTAAATGTATATGCGCCAAATTGAGATGATGTGGAGTTCATAAAGAGGATGCTGACTAGGATACCGGACCTGGTCTCGCACAGGTTGGTCATGGGAGGGGACTTTAACAGAGTTATTGACCCTGGCTTGGACCGGTCAAGCTCAAAAACTGGCAGGGTGCCAGCAATGGCAAAGGAACTAAAAGGGTTCATGGAGCAGATGAGGGGTGTGGACCCATGGAGATTTGGGCAGCCGAGGGTGAAGGAGTTCTCCTTCTACTCTCACGTGCATAAAGTGGACTCCCGGATTGATTTCTTTATTCTGAGCAGGGATTTACTGTCGGGGGTGTTGGCACGGGGTACTCGGCGATGACAATCTCAGACCATGTTCCACACTGGGTTGACCTGCAGGTTAGTAAAGACAGTAACCAGCGCCCACGCTGGAGGCTAGATGTTGGACTTTTAGCTGACGAAGGGGTGTGCGAGCAGCTGAGGAAATGTATTCAGAAACCTGCAGGTCAACGACACGGGGGAATTTTCAGCAGCGGTGGTCTGGGAAGCACTGAAGGCAGTGGTTAGAGGGGAGCTGATCTCGATACGGGCCCACAGGGAGAAGGTAGACAGGGCAGAGACGGACTGACTGGTGAAGGAGATATTACAGATTGATAGGAGGTATGTGGAGACACCAGAGGCAGGGCTTTTAAGGGAACGGCGGAGGCTAAAGGCGGAGTTCGGCTTGTTAACCACAGGGAGGGCAGTGGAGCAGCTGAGAAAGGCGATGGGGCGATCTATGAATATGGAGAGAAGACCAGCAGAATGCTTGCACAGCAACTTAGAAAGAGGGAGGCAGCCATGGAGATATGGAAAGTAAATGATGGGGATGGGAACCTGGTTGGAGATTCAGCAGGGGTGAATAAGGCGTTTAGGGATTTTTACAGTAGGCTGTAAGGGTCGGAACCCCCAACTGGGCCGGAGGGGATGAGGCACTATTTAGGGGGGCTGAATTTCCCAAAGATGGATGGGGAGCTGGTAGAAGGGCTGGGAGCCCCGATCGGGTTTGAAGGCCATGCAGTTGGGTAAAGCCCTGGGGCCAGACGGGTACCCAGTGGAGTTCAATAAAAAGTTCTCGGGGATATTGGGACCTTTTATGAGGACGTTTAATGAGGCAAAGGAGAGAGGGGTGTTGCCTCCGACGATGTCACAGGCCACGGTCTTGCTGATCCTGAAGCGGGACAAGATCCCGGAGCTGTGTGGGTCCTACAGGCCGATATCCTTGTTGAATGTGGACGCCTAACTGCTGGCCAAAATTATGTCCTCCAGGATTGAGGATTGTGTTCTGGATGTTATTAGGAAGGACCAGACGGGGTTAGTTAAGGGTGGGCAGTTGGTGGTCAATATAAGAAGGCTATTAAACGTGATCATGATGCCCCCGGAAGGTAGGGAGGTGGACGTAGTGGTCGGAATGGACGCAGAGAAGGCTTTTGATCGGGTAGAATGGGAATATCTGTGGGTGGTACTGGGACGGTTTGGATCTGGGCGGGACTTTATTGACTGGGTCAGATTGTTGTAGAAGGCTCCTGTGGCGAGCGCACGGACGAATAAGACAACATCGGACTACTTTAGACTGCACCGGGGGACGAGTCAGGGATGCCCCCTCTCCCCGCTGTTGTTCGCGCTAGCTATAGAGCCGCTGGCAATTGCTCTGAGAGCTTCAAGGGGCTGGTCCGTGGTTTGCGGGGGGGGGGGGGGGGTGGGGCACAGAGTCTTGCTTTATGCAGGCGACCTGCTTCTGTATCTATCGGACCCAATCGAGGGCATGGAAGAATTCATGAGGATTCTAGGGGAATTTGGCCGGTTTTCTGGGTATAAGCTAAATATGGGGAAAAGTGAGATGTTTGCGGTCCAGGAGAGGTGATTGGGGGAGCTGCCGTTTAGATTGGTAGGGAGAAGTTTTAGGTATCTAGGCATCCAAGTGCGTGGAATTGGGACCGGCTGCATAAATTAAATCTGCCCCGACTAGTAGACCAATGAAGGACGATTTTCAGAGATGGGATGCGCTTCTGTTGTCACTAGCTGGGAGGGTGCAGACGGTGAAGATGATGGTCTTCCCGAGATTCCTGTTTGTATTTCACTGTCTCCCCATCTTTATTCCGCGGTCCTTTTTTAAACGGGTCAACAAAGTGATCTCTGGCTTTGTTTGGGCGGGCAAGATCCTGCGAGTGAGGAAGGTAATGCTTGAGCGGAGTCGGGGAGAGGGCGGGCTGGCGCTACCAAATTTTAGTAACTATTACTGGGTGGCGAATATCGCCATGATCAGGAAGTGGGTGGTGGGAGGAGGGTCAGCAAGGGAGCGTATGGAGGCGGCTTCATGCAAGGCAACAGTCTGGGGCGTTGGTAACTGCGCCTCTGCCGTTCCCGCCGGCACGGTACTCCACCAGCACTGTGCTGGTGGTGGCCCTGAGAGTCTGGGGGCAATGGAGGAGACATGTGGGAGCGGAGGGAGCATCGGTCTGGTCTCCAATCTGTAATAATCACCGGTTTGCCCCGGGAAGTATGGATTATAGATGGGGGGTTCCGGAAATGGTGGAGGGCAGGGATCGAGTGAATGGGGGATGTGTTTATAGAGGGGAGCTTTCTGAGTGTGAGGGCGCTTGAGGAGAAGTTTGGGTTGGTGAGGGGAAATTAATTCAGGTATCTGCAGGTGCGGGACTTCCTACGTAAACAGGTGTCAACCTTCCCGCTCCTACCACTAAGGGGGATTCACGACAGTGTAGTTTCCAGAGGGTGGGTAGGAGAGGGGAGCGTCTCTGACATTTACAAGGAACTTAAAGGTCAGAGGAGACGCAGACTGAGGAGCTGAAGTGCAAGTGGGAGGAGGAGCTGGGAGGAGAGATAGAGGATAGTCTATCGGCGGACGCATTGAGTAGAGTTAACGCATCCACAACATGTGCCAGGCTCAGCCTGGTGCAATTCAACGTCATTCATTGGACTCACATGACAATGGCCCGGATGAGCAGATTCTTTTGGGTGGAAGACAGGTGTGCAAAGTGTGCGGGTGGACCAGCGAACCATGTCCACATGTTCTGGCCATGTGGATTTTGGCAGGGGTTTGCAGATGTCATGTCCACGGTGTTAAAAACAAGGGTGGCACCGAGTCCCGAGGTGGTGATTTTTGGGGTGTCGGAAGACCCGGGAATTGAGAAGGAGAAAGAGGCAGACGTTCTGGCCTTTGCTTCCCTGGTAGCCCGGAGACGGATACTATTAGCATGGAGGGACTCAAAGCCTCCGGAGTCGGGAGAGCT
This sequence comes from Scyliorhinus canicula, assembly GCF_902713615.1. Classification (NCBI taxonomy): domain Eukaryota; kingdom Metazoa; phylum Chordata; class Chondrichthyes; order Carcharhiniformes; family Scyliorhinidae; genus Scyliorhinus; species Scyliorhinus canicula. Next base: position 44,397,339 of record NC_052166.1, on the reverse strand, counting down.
CGCTATCTGACATTGCTAGCTTTCTCTGGAGAAAATTAAGTTCACCATGAGAGGGTTAATGTTAGGCTTCACCCGGAGGTGGCAGCCATTCGTCGACTTCTTTGCGGAAAATTAATCGTCAGCAGAAGGTGGGGAGTGGGGGGGTTAGTTTAGCTTAGAGTAGGGGGTTAATGAAGGTGGGATCTGTAAGGGAGGGAGACGGCTTTCACACTATGTTTATAGATTCATGTACATTGTTTTTTGTTGTTGTTGTAATACCAAAAGTACCTCAATAAAATGTTTATTTAAAAAAAAGAAATTGCAACAGGACATAAATAAACATGGGTTATCACTTTAAGAAATGTGCATTGTATGATCTACTCTGGTGTATTTGAGGCCCTTGTTCATGGCATGCCTGTGTTTTTTGAGCTCCCATCAGCAGGAGACTGTTCTAAATATTCTAACTTTTCTTTCACTCAAATCCGCTCTATGGCCTTTGTATTTGTAGGAAGGAATCTTTTAAGCTTCCTGTGTTAATTTCCATTGATGCCTTTTGAGTGGCAGCTGACATGAGTCTACTTTGATCAGAATGATGCACAATTGTCTGCCATATCCATGCCAGTTTCTAGCTTGCATCTGATGACATAGAACCTTTGCAGTGACAACCTTCTCTTTTTCCTACCTTCTGTCATGGTACAACTTTTCAAGTCAGTTAAAGATAGGTTTTATGTTTCTTAGCATTTTGTGGTATTTTCCTGCTTTTGTACATATTATAGCAATCTCCTTGCTGAAGTGAGGACTAACCACCAAACTTGTATCATCAATCCAATTGTGGTGATCGTTTCAAACTAAAATCAGCGTATTTTGTTTTTACAAAATCACAAGCACCAAAGGCAACTTTCTTCAGAACGTCCGATTTCTGTCTTCACCTCCAGTTTACTGAAAGCTTATTTTTACGTTGTGGCTTTGATACTTTCAACCTCGATAAATTGGGTATACTACCTGGTTGAAATTTTTGGCTTGTCACTTTGTTAGCTTTTTGAGTTACTTGCTAAAAACAGAACTTCTCTAATTAAACTATTTAAAGCATTTCACATTTAACAAAAATAATTCCCAATGAATAAATCTGCGAAATAATTGTGCTTTATTAAAGTGCTATCGTCACAGAATAGTGTGCAAAGCAAAACATCAAACTTAAAAGTCTCCAAAAACTTATTAAAAATTTAGAATGTATATGTTTTTTAATATGGAAACAAACAAAGCTGAATATTCTAAAGGAAATTGGCAAATTTAGTAGTTTGTTAATGTTCATTTTAATACCATGTGAATTCAAGCACTCTTAAAGGACTTCCATTCTTTACTTACCTAGTCATCGTTTTTGACTGATTAATGTGCACTTTGCAATAAATTATTTCATTCATACACAACTTTTTCAGCAAAATATGTATGTAAATAAGTTTTTAAATTGAGGAGTTTCTGAATAAAATTTGCAATAAACTTTAACGTGTATGAGGAAGGAGTTACAAAGATTATACAAAAGAGCATTGGTTCCAAGATAAACATAAATAATAACACAACTAAAGGCATCTTTAATGCTTCTGTGATGTTTGATTCATTTACAAACATAATAATTGACAATATCCCTGTTCTCTTGCTGTTCTCTTGTCAGATACAAATGAAGCATGTAACATTAGACGATGGCTCAGCATCTGTTTGATGGTGTTTCTATTCTAGGCCCTTGGGAGATTTAAATTACTGTATAAAAATTGCTGCTGTTGAAAAGCATTTCCCAGGCTATAACTTTTTTGTTTATGTTGACGCGCCTGCCTGAAACTATTTTGAAGGAATTCTATTTAGCATCTACATTTCCATTCATTTTCTGTTGCACGATATATATATAATACAGAACAATGTTTTGTTCCACCTGATGATTGACCAAGTTAATTTACAATCCAGATTTGATGTCCTTGCTGGCTCTTAGTTCAGGTCTTAATAGCTAACATGCTTTACTCAACGGACCAATACAGGAAACTCTCATGGCTGAGTAACAAGATAAGGTTCAGCTGTGAAATTTGGCCTCCCAATAGAGGAAGTGGCTGATCTTTAAAGTGATGCGTGTAGTGAGATTGGTTTATAGACCACAGGATTGGTATCGTTTGATACTGGTCAATCAGTGAAGGATCTATGGTGAACTGCACACAGGAGACCAAAATGACACGATAAAGAATGCCACTGCTAGAAAAGAACCAGCTGAATCACAGCTGGGCGAAAGAAAATTTCAGCTTAACGTTTGCTGTGTTTGCATGAAGAATGAATTGGTGAGCTCCTTTTGCTGTTAAAGCAATTGTCAAATAAAAATTGATATTGTCAATATTGTTTAATTTAATTGTTTTGGCACATTTTTCAAATTTCATATTGCTTTGAAAGGTGATGATTTCATAACAGGAATTTACAGAGTTGCCAGTTTTAACTACGATATTCAAGCTCAGCAGTTGCAAATGAACGTATTTAGAATGGGTATTCAATTTTAGAGTTTTATCATTGAACAAACAGAAATATTTAGAACAACAAAGAAAAGCACAGCACAGGAACAGGCCCTTCGGCCCTCCAAGTCTGTGCCGACCGTGCTGCCCGTCTAAACTAAAATCTTCTGCACTTCCGGGGTCCGCATCGCATTTAGTAAAGCATTTAGTTTTGATTTTCAGATGATTTTGTTGTGCAAAATTTAATAAAATACAATGGGTGGTGGGCGCCGCGTCCATTTGGCGCCGCGTAAGGAGTCTGGAGTGGCGTGAACCGCTCCAGCACCACGCTGGCCCCCTGTGGGGGCCAGAATATGTCGTGCCTTGGCCCTGTTCACGCCGTTGTGAAACGCGACGGCGCGAGCACTTGGCCTCAATTTCGGAGAATCTCGCCTCATATGTTTCATCCCACTGAGAATAAAATCAAACCATATGTAGCATTCCCAAAACTCTTGGTTGAAAACAATTTGAATAACTTTTTTGTTTGTACAAGTCTTCTGCAGCATAAAATAAGAATCTTTCATTAATTTTTCAGATCCTAATTAGCACCTGGTTTGACACATTTTTCAATGTGTGACTTGATTTGGTTTCCTCTTTCTGCTTATATCCACTATCTTGTTTCCGTGGACACTATCAGACTCCCCATCCCCACCCTCCCAGAGTGGCACAAAATGAATTATGCTATGTAATATGTTACGATACTTGTAGAGACCAGGAGCTTTTAAAAAAAGATAATTAGTATCTGTGCGACCGATGGAAAAGATTATTAGCATTGAGGATGGCGTAAGAAGGAGCTGGAAAAGTCAGCAGGATGTCTAGTTCTGACAGTGGGAGGAGTGGGGGGAGGTAGAGACTTCTTAAAAGTCATCCAGGTTAGAAACGTTTGCTCCGTCTCTCTCTCTCTCCCTCTCTCTCTCTCCACAGATGCTGTCAGATCTGCTGGGATTGTCCAGCATTTTCAGTTTTTGTTTCGGATTGCAGCATCCACAGTAATTTACTTTTTTATTCTTAAAAACATTTTCAGAGCAGTAACAAGGGAAAATATTTGTACTGTAAGATATAGCTGAGCAATTATTTTAATTTCTTACAGATTGGCTTGAGTCTCTGCCAGGAAAATACTTTTAAATAATCTGCCTCCACGCCACAAATAAACCTCAGACTGGCCTTTAGCACAGCTGTTGACGCAGAGGCCACAGTGGGAGTGTGGCATTAATTTCATAAAAGGGTTTGCCCAGTAACTGCTGAATATTTGTTTGAAATAGATGGATCTCCCCAATGCTCAGCAAAATTAGAGTTGAGACCCTGGGATGAGAAGTTTATCCTATGATGATGGACTGAGTTAATAGACTTCACTCGTCGGCTGGTTCAGCTAAGCAGTGTGTACTACTTTAAAACTTACTAAGTTAATTGAAGGTTTCTATTGTCTGACATTGTAAAGCAGTGTACCGTCTGACATACCTCAAGCAATTCCATGGGAGATTCACCAATAATTTCATCAAAATGGCAGACATGTAGTCACTCCGCCTGTCATACTTTGTAAAGCGCACTTGACAAAGGGCAACATGTGTACGTTTTTGAGCAGATCGATTCATGTTCTATTTTTTCCCCATTTCATGGCCTTAGAAATGTATTAATTCCAATGTGATCATATGTTAGGGTTATCCCTGATGTGGAGATGCCGGCGTTGGACTGGGGTGAGTTTAGGGTGGAAGCTGGAGAAGTGGAATATCATGAGGTTATCCGTGGGTTTGTGGTAAAGCAAAGTTCTTTAATGTGTTTACCGCAAGCCCACGGATAACCTCACGATGCTCCGCTTCTCCAGCTTCCACCCTAAACACATTAAAGAAGCCATCCCCTATGGACAAGGGGATGTATACACAGGATCAGCTCAGACGAGGAGGAGCGTAACAGACATCTACAGACGCTGAAAGATGCCCGTACGAACGTGATATGGAGCTCAACTCATTGATCGACAGTTCCAACGCGCCACAGCAAAAAACCACACCAACCACCTCAGAAGACAAACACGGGACACAACCGACAGAGTACCCTTCGTCATCCAGTACTTTCCCGGAGCGGAGAAACTACGACATCTTCTTCGTAGCCTTCAACATGTTATCGAAGAAGATGAACATTTTGCCAAGGTCTTCCCCACACCCCCACTACTTGCCTTCAAACAACCGTGCAACCTCAAACAAACCATTGTTTGCAGCAAACTACCCAACCTTCAGAACAGTGACTACGACACCACACAGCCCTGCCATGGAAATCTCTGCAAGACATACCAGATCATCGACATGGATACCACCATTACACGAGAGAACACCACCCACCAGGTACGCGGTACATACTTGTGCGACTCGGCCAACATTGTCTACCTCATACACTGCAGGAAAGGATGTCCCGAAGCGTGGTACATTGGCGAGACCATGCAGTTGCTGAGACAACGAATGAACGGACATTGCGCGACAATCACCAGGCAGGAATGTTCCTTTCCAGTCGGGGAACACTTCAGCAGTCAAGGGCATTCAGCCTCTGATCTCCGGGTAAATGCTCTCCAAGGCGGCCATCAGGATGTACAACAACACAGAATTGCCGAGCAGAAACTTATAGACAAGTTCCACACACGAGTGCGGCCTCAACCGGGACCTGGGATTCATGTCGCATTACATTCAACCCCACCATCTGGCCTGGGCATGCAAAATCCTACCAACTGTCCTGGCTTGAGACAATTCACACCTCTTTAACCTGGGGTTACCCCTATCTCTGGTTCTGTAAAGACTTGATTACCTGCTAATGCTCGCATTCTAAGCATTGTCTGGCATCTTTACTTTGTCTATATATATGTTTTTGGAACCCATCTCTTCATTCACCTGAGGAAGGAGCAGTGCTCTGAAAGCTAGTGTTTGAAACAAACATGTTGGACTTTAACCTGGTGTTGTAAGACTTCTTACAGGGTTAACCCTAACCTATCTTTAGTAAAAAGGGGACGAGCCAATCAAATACTTTTGGAATTTCCTTTGTTCTTTAAAGAGCCTCTCAGCCTCTTGACAAAAGTTTCTAACATAGTGAAACATGGTCAAATACACGCACCAAAGAGGCATGGTTGTTATCAGTAAAATTGGTTTTTATGTCTTTTAGTGCTCTTGGTATTGTTTTACATGAAGGCTCTGTACTTTCAGAAGTCCGTGTTTGAATTATAAGATTTTCTGGACTATCAAAGTGTCAGGTGAAAAGATTTACTCATGATGCTTGTACCTGTAATACTGGGGGTGAGTGCAATCATGGTGCCTGTAATGCGAAGAATTTCCAGCATGTTTTAGTACACTTTCTGTGTAATTTAAGTGCAATTGTTTCTCCTGCTGTAAACAGGAGTTGAGTTTATTTTTTCCCAAATGATTTGCAAACGAGCTGGAGGGCAAATTTTAAAAGCTTTTCGAGGTAAACTTTCCGATGTTTTGGAACTCTGTGTGGTGCTACTTGGATGAGTAAGTGTTGAAAGAACCTGTGGCCTTCCAAGCTGCTGGTTGGATCCAGTTAAGTCGTGGCAGATCCAGTTACATGTCTCCTGATGTCCTGCAGAAAACAACAGTAACAACTTCCTAGGCCATATTGCAATTGCTGAGCGTTAATTGTTGAAACCATGCTTTCTCAAAAGGTGACATGATCACAGAGCATTACTTACCAGCGCCACATTTTTGAGGGACCTGGATTTGAATCATTGGCCATTAAGCCAATCAGACTGCATCTGTGTGTTGCCCAATACACGGATAGAATATCAGCCACCTTACCACACATTTTTAGAAGCTGCACATTGAAATGATGTTAACTGCATATTATAGATTAATAATTCTTTCCTTCCCTAACAAGCTAAATAAACAATCTTTGTGAACAGCAATTGTTTTGTTCAAAAACGTCAAAGCATATTGGTTTTCTAATCCGATTTCTCTCTCTTTGTTATAAGAAATAGATAGTAGCTTTAATGTAAAACATTGGTTCAAAAATACTGCTTAGTTTATTATTCAGATAGTTTGAAAAAAAACTTTGAAGTTTATTTCTGGCATAATTGGAATGATAAATCATGAAAATTTTGAGAACTTGCCTCTGATACAAGTTGTAAAATTATTGGTTTATGTTACCAGGATTTTATAGAAAAAAATAATTATTTCATGTTTTTGTACTAAATGGCAAGGGGTGGGCCTTGCAAGCAGCAGGTGTTAGCACACATTCTATCAAGTAAAATGAAGCACGGTTGGAATGTGAAACTTTGTTTGAATAAAGCTGTTGAACTTCATTCTCCAACTGGTTTTCAAATTTTTTTTTAAAGAAAGGAAGTCCGTTCCTGTTATACTGTGAAGGAATAGCATTCAGATTAAGCCCTGAAAGCACTATCCTGATGTATGTTGACAGATTTTGTATGTACTCAGATTGTAGCAGGCATTCAATGAATTATAGACAGAGTAGTCACTGAGGAAAAGTACAAGTCCTTTTTAAGCAAGTGTGAAGCCTTGGTGTGAAAACCTTTTAACAAAGCTATCCCCAGATACAGGATAATGTTCTGTGGGTAAATATTTGAAACACACAAACTTTGGCAGATTAATCATTTGTAACCTTATTTTGGCAATAGCAATTTCGGCTTCAGTAGAAAAATTGAAGGGATTCAATTTCTTCTTAAGTGGCTAAGCTTCTTCTGGCTAGACTCTGCCTTTCTAACAAATTAATGAGTTAACCCCAATTAATAAAGGTGCATATCAGTCAATTGGCAAAGACATTGCTATTGAGTGCAAATAAATTTACAGGAAAAAATTTGAATACCAGCCAATTTACACTGCAAGATTTTGAGTATTTTAAACACAAGAAATTTTCGCATGATGTGCTATGACAGACTGTTACACAGAAGAGACACGGGATATGTGTTGCATTTCCCGTGGCATTGCTCGCGGTTAGTCGTTTTATATCAAAAAGGGTGTTATATCATGTAACCTAACGCTTTAGTATCAGGCTACTCATTGATAATGAGTCAAATTCAGCATTATTCCATGAAATCAGTGATTTGGATATAAAATTCATTGATTCTATTTTCCTGCAAAAACTATACATAAGTGGCCCTTATTACTGATAGTTATTTATCATTTTACTTTGCCAAAATAGGCAATGTGAAGCAGATTAGGTAAGTGGAAGGGATAGCACATTGCAATCCATTAAAGAAGTTGAGAGATATAAGCAAGGGACATTTTTGCTAGATTGAATAGCTTTCCAGACTTTTGATAATGCTCAAAGCATTTCACAGTGCAGTAGATTCTATTGCATTTGTTTAAACAATTGAAGTAATTGCTGATGAGATACAAAGTTCTTTCTGATTGTTTACGTGGAGCTGTCATGCTAAGTGGTACTTGAAGATTACTTGTTTTAAAACAAACTCTGTTTTAGAGTGAGATCAACTTGTGAAGTACTGTGTACATTTATTATATAGGGAGTAACAGCTGCCTGAACAATGTGACAAAGAATTACATTTAGTTCACATCATGAAAACAGTTTGAATTGTGAGGTGAATAAGTTTTTAACATAACTCCAGTATTCAGTTTTTCAATTAGGAGTTGCATGTTTGCGTATTGATGGGGTTTTCCTATTGGAATTTGAAATTGGCCATAGAACTGCCAATATCCCAATATTCCATATATAATATTCCAATATTCCAATATTAAAGCGGGGGAGATGTCATAATAGACACACAAGTATATGATGGTGCACAGACAGGCAGTGATTGACACACAGGATGACCAATGAACACACAGAACACAGCAGCCAATCACCAGACAGGACACGACCACTACAAAGCCAGAGGGCACTAGTTTTCCCGCTCTCTTGGGATCCAGCCTCTGAGACAGTCAGAGCTCGTGAGCAGCAACTAGAACAAACACCATGTGGTAGTAAGATAGTCTGGTCAGATTAGCCTCCGGTCTCCAGTCAAGTCAGCATAGTGTCAACCCACAGTTAAAGTATGTATAATAGTTAAGAGTTCAATAAAATCTAGTTGCATTCCTTCAAGTGTTGGAAGCCTGTCTCTCTCACTGCTGCAGTAAACGCAGTCCTTGCGACCCAGCTTACCCAACACATCATGGTACCGGTGAGTCATACTCGAGTTTGACGGACCTACCTTGAGATAGTCTGCCTTTGACCAGCAATCAGCCATCCGGTAACATGGACAGCGTCCGCCCTCCCCCGCCGCTCCTCATCGCCGGCAACCTCGGTGCAAACTGGAAGATTTTCAAGCAAATGTTCCAGCTGTATCTCGAGGCCACCGACCTCGAAGCTGCATCGGATGCCAGGAAGATTGCCCTCTTCCTCTCTACAGCCGGGGACCACGCTATCCATATCTTTAACTCCCGCAACTTTGCTGAAGGCGAGGACAAGACAAAGTTTAAAACAGTCCTGCTGATGTTCGACAGCCACTGTGACATCAAAGTCAACAAGAGCTTTGAATGCTATGTGTTCCAGCAGAGGCTTCAGGGTAAGGATGAACCTTTTCAGTCCCTCTTATCCTCATGCAGTCCTGCAATTACGGCTCCACTTCTGACTCCATGATCCGCGACCAGATCGTTTTCGGGGTCCACTCCGATCCCCTTCGCCAACAGCTCCTTAAAGTTAAGCAGCTCACCCTTACCATCGCCATCGAGACCTGCGTCCTACACGAGCACGCTAATAACCGGTACTCCCATATCAAGGCGGCAGAGATGGCGCGGCAAGGCCCCCACAATGCGGAGCGGGTGCAGGCCGTAAAACAGCTCCAGGGCATGAGTCTGGATGAGGGCGGCCATTTCGCGCACTTTTTCCGGGCTCCTGCGCATGCGCGCCACAACCAAGGGCACGGCGAGGCCAACGACCGAACTGTGCAGGTGTGCACATCGTTCGACCACACCGCGCATGCGCGGTGGCGCACGGAGCGTTCTGACATCGGCGCCATGACATGCACACAACTGTGGCTCCGCCCATTTAAAGCGGCAATGTCCCGCAAAATCGCGACGCTGTCTCCACTGTGGCAAGCTTGGCCACTATGCAGCCCTGTGCAGACCTGCTCAATTGCCCAACACACAGCGATCCCAGCCGCAGCGCAGGAACGTCCGGTCAGTACAGAAACCTGTTGCAGACCCCCCACTCCGACATGGTTCCAGATCCCGACACCAAGGGCCTCACATCCCCATTCCGGGTGGGCATCATCACCAAGCATACGATGCTTTCAGCCAAAAAGGTGAAACAACTCCCAGTGATGAGCATTGATCCGGACGACGAGTGGTGTGCCACCTTTACAGTCAACAAGGATCGCATACGCTTCAGGCTGGACACCAGCGCTTCAGCGAACCTCATTTCAAAGTCTGACCTGGATACCATCCGCGTCAAGCCAAGCATTCTTCCACCGGCCTACCAGCTTCTCGACTACAATGGCAATGCCATTGCTGCCAGTGGCTCATGAAAGCTTGTGGTATCCCATCGTTCTTCAAAATCAACCCTGCGTTTTGAAATTGCAGGAACCAACAGAGCTTCCTTGCTCGGTGCTCAAGCCTGCAAAATCTTGAATCTTGTGCAGCGGGTTCACACCGTGTCGTCCGCTGAGGCAACGGCCTCGCCAGATATCGACTTCCAAACCCAATTAGATGACATCATAGCACAATACCACAGCATCTTCGAAGGTATGGGCACACTCCCCTACCGATACAAGATACTACTGAAGCCGAATGCCACACCTGTGGTTCATGCACCGCGTCGGGTGCCGGCACCTGTTAAGGACCGCCTCAAACAGCAGCTGCAAGACCTCCAGGACCAAAGCGTAATTTCTAAGGTCATGGAACCCACGGACTGGGTTAGCTCCATGGTTAGTGTCAAAAAATCATCAGGGGAACTTCGCATTTGTATCGACCCCAAAGATTTGAACCAAACATCATGAGGGAACACTACCCTATACCTATACCCTATACCTACCATTTTGCTCACTAGCGAAATGGCTCACGCCAAGTTTTTCACTAAGCTGGATGCCTCCAAGGGGTTTTGGCAGATACAGCTGGACGTATCCAGTTGAAAGCTGTGCACATTTAACATTCCGTTCGGACGTTACTGTTACAACCGGATGCCCTTTGGCATCATCTCTGCCTCGTAGGTGTTTCACCGAATATGGAGCAAATGATGGAGGGCATCGAGGGGGTGCGAGTGTACGTCGATGATATCATTGTCTGGTCCACAATTCCTCAGGAGCACATCGATCGCCTCAAACGAGCGTTCCATAGGATCCACGAGCATGGCCTCCGACTCAATAGAGCCAAATGCTCGTTCGGTCAACCAGAATTTATCGCCCGCCAAAGAGACTGAATTTATAGACTGAATGTTGCGTGTGCTCCGTTTACACATCTGTACATATTGTTTCTTCCTAATTTGTTATCTGCACTAGACACCTTCCCATGTAAATACATTCACATACTTTGTATATAATCAGGCTCCTACACACACTCACTATTTATTGACCTATACACATTTTTTTAAAGTTTAAAAAAAAAGGGGGGGAGATGTCATAATATACACACAAGTATATGATGGTGCACAGACAGGCAGTGATTGGCACACAGGATGACCAATTAACTCACAGAACACAGCAGCCAATCACCAGACAGGACACAACCACTATAAAGCCAGAGGGCACTAGTTTTCCCGCTCTCTGGGGATCCAGCCTCTGAGACAGTCAGAGCCCGTGAGCAACAACTAGAACACACACCATGTGGTAGTAAGATAGTCTGGTCAGGTTAGCCTCAGGTCTCCAGTCAAGTCAGCATAGTGTCAGCCCACAGTTAAAGTATATATACTAGTTAAGAGTTCAATAAAATCGAGTTGCATTTCTTCAAGTGTTGGAAGCCTGTCTCTCTCACTGCTGCAGTAAACGCAGTCCTCGCAGACCCAGCTTACCCAACACATCACCATCTACTGTTTTTTTTAATGCTATTTTTGCTTTTTCCTCCTTAGAAAAATTGAAATAACCATAGAAAACATTTACAGGTTTTTAAATGCTATATGTGGCAACCTCTCTTTAATTGCTGCATCCCTTTTAGCTTACTTCCTTCCGCACTTGTCATCATCACCTTTTAGGGGCTGCTGGCTTTTTGTTTCCCACCTCGTATGGCAAACTCCCAATGCCAAGGCCAACATGAGCTGGGAAATTATTGCCTTGTTAAAATAAAACTGACATCGGACACTCCTGTGAGGTTGTACTTCGCATTCCACGCACAGAGGTCACTGTAAATGGGTTAAAACTGAAAGCTCCTGGATTGATCAAAACACAACTTGAATATACCAAGCTTTTCATTGCCTACTCCAGTGCAAATAGTTGATCTTTGCAATAACATTGCCTTAAACCATTTAACAAATTAACAGCTTATTCTGACATTTCAGCATATTAAGTTTCTCCTTTTAAAGGTATCGCTGCATTTTAGGTTTTTCCATGGGGTCTAATCCCTGATTGTAGTTTTTATTCATTTATTTATTTTATCCATTTGGACCTCTTCTGGCCCTAGATGCTCTTCCCTGCTCTGTTAACCTGACAAGAATGCATCTTCCCACAGGGGCTGCCAGGTAAAAGTTGCAGTTGGGTTTTGATGGCATCATTACGACTCAAAATGCATTGGTGGAAAAAAAAGTACATCACCAGCTGTGGGCAAGTGACCTTGCCATCAGTTAAAATCAGGAACAGTTAGCTCCTGGCAGCTTTGGATTGAGTAAGTAACCTGGGCCATTCTAACTTCACACTGCAGTGCAGGAAAGGGTCAGTTTGGTTGGACAGTTGTTCCGTGATGCAGAGTGATGCCAACTGAGCGGGTTCAATTTCCGTACTGGTTGAGGTTATTCATGAAGGCCCCGCCTTCTCAGCCCTGTCCCTCGCCTGCAGTGTGGTGACCCTCCGGTCAAATCACCACCAGTCAGCTCTCAAAGGGGAGAGCAGCCTGTGGTTGTTTGGGATTGTGGTGACGTTTACATTTACAGATGTGACAGCTTACCGAGAAAGATATTTGACCTAGCATTGCACTGTGATAAATGTACCAAAAAGTAAACTGTCAGGCTTCTCTGATGTTAGATATATAAAATTTAGTTTAGAACCTGTACCACAACCTGTACCACAAAACAATTAAACTGGATTTATTTTTTTTTAAAGGGTGACACGGTGGCACAGCTGTTCGTGCTGCTGCCTCACAGCGCCAGGGACTGTGTGGAGCTTTCACGTTCTCCCCGTGTCTGCGTGGGTTTCCTCCAGGTGCTCCGGTTTCCCCTCACAGTCCAAAGACTGTGTATTAGGTGTATTGTCCATGTTAAATTGCCCCTTAGTGTCCAAAGATAAGTAAGTGGGAAATGAAGAATAATGTGGGAAAATGTGAAGCTGTTTATTTTGGAAGGGAGAACAAAAGAAGTGAATATTATTTAAATGGGGAAAACTTGCAGAAAGCTGCAATAAAAATGGGCGTGGGAATATTTATTCATGAAAAACAGAAAATTAGCATGCAGATGCAGCAGGTAATCACGAAGGATAGTGGAATGTTGGCTCTTACTTCAAGGGGGTTGGAGTGTAAGAGTCGGGTAGTCTTGGTGAAACCACATCTAGAGTACTTTGAACAGTTTAGGTCCCCTTATTTAAGGAAAGATATTATTTCATTGGATGTGGTTCAGAGAAGGTTCACTAGGATGACCCCAGTACGGAAGGATTGTCTTATAAGCAAAGGTTAAACAGGTTGGGACTCTGCTTATGAGACATGATCTCATTGAAACATACAGAACTCTTAAGGGGATTGACAGGGTAAATGCTGAAAGGATGTTTCTCCTCATGGGAGAGTCTAGGACCAGAGGGCATAGTCTTGGAATAAAGGGGTGCCAATTTAAGACTCAGGAGGAATTTCTACCCTGTGAGTTGTGAGTCCTTGGAACTGTCTGCCACAGAGGGCTGTGGAGGCAGAGTTCTTGCGGATATTTAAGGCTGAGATGATAGATTTGTGATCAGTAAGGAAATCAAAGGTTACGGGAAAGGGCAGGAAAGTAGACATGAGGAACGTCGGATCAGCCGTGAACCTATTTAATGGCAGGGCAGGTTCGAGTGGCCGAACAACCTTCGCCTGTTCCTATTTCTTAAGTTCTTATAAGATGTGCAGGTTAGATGGATTGGCCATGATCAATGAGTAGGATAATGGGGATAGGGCAGGGGAATGGACCGATGTTGAGTGCTCTTTGGGAGGATCAGTGCAGACTCGATGGGCTGAATGGCCTCCTGCACTGTATGGTATAATTTACCCTTTCTCTGTATGCTCGGCAGCAATTAAAGCTATATCACTTAATATTATGCCATTCACAGATTTTACTGTATTAAAAATACTCCTTTACACTGGGATACACTTTGATGGACTTATTGTAATCAGCTCAGGCTTGGTTGCCAAGACTACAATTCATGAATTAGCTTTCTGCAAACATGAAGAGGATTGAGCTCTAAAAACCAAGAAGGAAAGATTCACATTAAATAGTGCCTTTCAAATCTATCAGCTGTCGCAAAACATTGTACTGTGTAGTCACTGTTGCAGGAAATGCAGCAGCCAATTTATGCACAGCAAGCTCCCACAGACATCCATGTGGTAATGACCAGATAATCTTATTTGTTTATGTTGATTGATGGATAAATATTAGCCAGGATGCCAGAGATAACTTTCCTGTTCTTTGAAATAATACAATGGAATCCTTTAGATCACTTGAGAGGGCAGATGGGACCTCCGTCTAAACCAAAAGACGACACCCTCAGCAGTGCAGCACTGCTCAGCATTGTACCCTCACTACGTCACTGGAGTGTCAGCCTTCCTTTTCTGTGCTCAAGCCCTGGAACCCACAACTTTCTGACTCGGAGGAGGGCACACTATCAACTGGACCACAGCTGTCACACTGATATAGTAGAAACTATGTTCTGATTAGGCAGAAAGATGAAGTACCTACATGATTTCAAATTTGACAGATCCGGTTTCAAAGCTCGGCAATCACATAATAAAGTTTTCTTTTGCAGAACAACATTGTTTGAAGTATTCATGGCATTGTATTGTTCATACTTCAACAACAGAGATGTTAAGCCTGCCTTGTGATTTTAGTGATTACCTTTGCTTCTGATACCTTGTAAATGCAAGTTTGCAGCTGCGATTTCCCATATAATCGAGTTCCTAATCTTTAGTTTTGTGCTCAGAATGTGGAGGGTGAGTCACCCTGTCAAGCTGTCATGTACTCATCAAACCGAGCTAAGAGCTACATTGGCAGACAGCTAGGAACAAGTTGATTGTTGGATCGCTCAGAAATAATTAAATTTACCCAAAATGTTAGAACCTAGAACATAGAACAGTACAGCACAGAACAGGCCCTTCGGCCCTCAATGTTGTGCCGAGCCATGATCACCCTACTCAAACCCACGTATCCACCCTATACCCGTAACCCAACAACCCCCCCTTAACCTTACTTTTATTAGGACACTACGGGCAATTTAGCATGGCCAATCCACCTAACCCGCACATCTTTGGACTAATTTTTTTTCTTTGTCTGATCATGAATCTTAGCTTTTTTTTCTCAGAATTCTGGGTGCAAATGTAGGACTGGATTTTATGATCTTCCGCCAGTGGATTTGAAGGCAGAGAGGACTCATAAAATCAAGTGTGTGGCCAACCCACTGTCTGCCCCCTTGCCTCCACCAGTCAGAAATGTTACAGGCGGCGACGATGGTGTCTGCTGGAACGTCTGTCCTTGGGCCTATTTGAGGCTCATCCCATTCCTGCTGCTATTTACCTGTAGTCGAGCAGGACCAATGCCAACCCTCACCAAGGCCTGTCAGCTTGTTCCTGCGATACCCTAGACTCTCCTCAAATCCAGGCTCCTCTCCACCGGAACTGTCTGTAGCCGCAGCAGTGGAGATCGCTCCTGCCTGGCGCTGCTGGGACTTGAGAGCTGCCGGCCATTTGGCTGTCCAGCAAAAACTAATTCTCTAAGTCACGATGTCGTCCTGAGATAGGGAGGATGTCTCAGCTCAAATCAATTAACACTGCTCCCAAGGACAGCCCTCATTATGGTGGCAGGCTCGCCACTGTCCTTTTAACCAGGCAGTCGGGTAAAATCTAGCCCCACAGTGCTCCAGGTATTCAATCTAATGAATTGACTTAGGCTTAGACCAAAATGTGTAACACAATAAAACTTCATTCCAGGTGGAACTTCTTTCATGATTGTGTAACTTTCAAAATGTGTAGTTTTTATAGTAATTGATGGTTGAATTTTGATTTTTTTAATACTGCACTGTAACGTTAATTAAATTGATCAAAACCACCGTGTCCCTTGATTTTATTTCTCTATTAAACTTGCCCTAGAAGTAAAATTGATTATTTTGTACTTGTTTTCAGCTATTTACCTTGGTTTGAAGTTTTCTACAAGCTTCTGAACATCTTAGCAGAATACACTGCCAAAGGACAGGTACAGTTTTTTAACATTGTGATTTAAGGTTTGCTAATTAGAATACAGTGCCTGAGATATTTCAAGCTTTCATTCAAATTCATAAATTCTACTGGCATTTTAATCTGAAAGACAAATATTTCAAATGATAATTTTGTCTCTATTTTAAGAATGTACATAAAAAAAATATTCAACATGAACGGCACGGTGACGCAGTGGTGAGCACTGCTGTTTCATGCCGAGGACCCGGATTCGATCCTGCCCCGGGTCACTGCCCGTGTGGAGTTCGCTCATTCTCCCCGTCTCTGCGTGGTTTCACCCCCACGACCCAAAGATGTGCAGGGTAGGTGGATTGGCCACGCTAAATTGCCTGTCAATTGGAAAAAAAAGAATTGAGTACTTTAAATTTTAAAAGAATTCAACAGAGGAAATGTTTATCAAACCTCAAAATCAATTATTTTCTATTTTGAACAGCATAGATGAATTTAAACTCAGTGCAGTCATTTTACAATTGATTTGGAGCTTTGCAAACTTTTTTTATTCTCTCGATTTATAACATTAATAAGTAGTTTTATGTGAATTAAATATAACGAAGACTAACCTATTTTTCTCCCAAACCCCTACGAATTGTGTTTTTAGTATACTACCACTACAGCACATTTCTTTAAAATGCTGTCTTGTACAACCTTTTTCTGACACTTCCCTAATAACTGGTAGCTGAACTATTTAACTTTGTGATATTAAATAGGTTTTGACCCTAAAGCCTAATCTTATAGATAATGCCACTTATCAAACTGTGTATAGATGTGAACATGTTTTTAAAATAAATAGTCTGAAGATATGTTTTTGTATCTGTTGAATGTTCCAGGGCTGTCAGTGGAAGGAATTGCTTGAAACATTATATAACCTTCCACTTCCAGAACCAGGCTCAACTGTTCACTTAAGTGTGGTAAGTAGAATGTACTGCTGCACATTCATATATAAATATGAGTATATTGTTACAGAGAAGTACTGAGCAAATTCTAACGCTCTTGTGTTTGGACTTCAATTAGCTATGTCTATCTAAAGGGTACATTCACATACCACCTTATGTGTTTGTATTTCATCCCGACATACAGAATGGTGTGTAAACAGAAACAATGTCGGAAATAAATTAGTGTGCAAATTGCCAATGCTCAAGGATTTGATTTATAGTTTATAGGTGTGATGTGACTACTCTCTTTTGCAGTTTGGAATCTGAGGTGTACAGTAGATTAGGACATGTATGGAACTTTGTTTTTGGAAACAGTGGAACTGTGTTGAAAATTAGACTGTATTGTCTTCTCATTCCATACCCTTCCCATGGCTATGGTTTCAGTGAAAGGAATTCACACTCCTCCTTTCTTGGTTCTGTTGTTTGAAGTGTTAAGAATTAGTGAAAATTGAGATTAAAAAACAAAGTAAAACGGAGTTGATTAGAGGCAGACATTTGGAGTAATTATGAGATGCGTATTTGCTATCAGTGGAAAACAAGTATTTTATATATATGACTAGAGAACACAATGGGGCTATTGAGGGGTAACTTCAAAGTGAAGAGATAAGGAAATGTACATGTACCTGCCAAAAGCCAACTCCACTGGATGAATAACATAAAAGGGAAAAAAACAAGAAAACTATAGAACTAACTAAGGAAAGAAAGAAAGAGACAGCTGACATCAGAACTGTATCAAGTTGCAGATATAGTGTCCCGAAAGAAGCAGCCATTTTCCGCACTCGCTGAACCTGAAGACTATTTCCTAGACGTGGCCACCTTAACCTGGTTGTAGTAATTACATGCTAGATTTAACTCATGAAGTTACTTAAAAGAGAATGTTGTTCGGGAGCTCGGGTAAACATAGGTCATTGGGGGACCAAGGGACAGTTTCATGTAAAATCATGTCTGTGTGGTCATCAGTATACTTGAGTGACATAGTGTATTATAGTTCTTGTGTGTGTTTTGTCTTTTAAGTTCATAAATATTCTTTATTAATTGTTCACACAACAGCTGGACTGTTCTTGCTGGGTTGTACACCGTTCCTCACACTATACCAGAAAAAACACATACACCACTAAGAACCAGTGCTCCAAGTTACCCTTCTGGGTTTTGGGTTACCCTCGCATTTAACATCAGCATGGTTCATAAAAGAGGTGTTCCAAATTGGTTTATCCCCTTGGAGATAATTGGCAAAGTCATGTTAGTTACTCTTAGATTTACCAAGCTATCCTGTGTACACTCAATCTGACACCATGGGCGTGATTCTCCCCTGCCCGGGGGGGGGGGGGGGTTGCCGCCGGGATTCCCGCCCCCGCCGAATCTCTGGTGCCGGAGACTTCGGGACATGCCGGGAGCGGGATTGACGCCAGCCCCTGGTGATTCTCTGACCCGGCGGGGGGGTCGGAGAATCCCGGCCCATGAACTATTCGCACCAACTTTCTTGTTGGAGTGTGAATGTAGTGGATGTTTATAAAGTTAAATTGATTTTAAAAGTAGCTTTTAGTAATTAGTTAAGAAATTCTATTCAGTTGGAATATTATTTCGAATGGTTTTACTCAGTGAGGATAGCTTAAAAAGATTCTGCATTACAAATTAAGCATCTTGTTTGCACCATGTACTTCCTGTTAGCATCAAATAGCTTGTCATGTTTGAACCATCATACTAATATGGCAGCTGTGGTCGCATTTTTGCCTCTTGAGTCAGGAGGTTGTGTGTTCAAGTCCCACTGCAAGGCTTGAGCACAGAAATCAGTTAATGCTCCAATATGGTGCTGGGGAAGTGCTGCACTATCAGAGGGTCAGTTTTTGGATGCGATGTTGAACTGAGGCCCTGTCTGCCCCTCAGGTGGCTGTAACATACCCCACGGCACTATTTCGAAGTAGAGCCAGGCAATTATTCCCATTGTCCTGGCAAATATTTATCCCTCAATCAACGTCACAAAAACAAATTATACAGTCATTGTCACATTGTTGATTCTAGGAGCTCGCTGTGCATGAATTGACTGCTGTGTTTCCTACATTACAACATTTCAGACGTACTTCATTGGCTGTAAAAGGCTTTGACACACTGAGGTTATGAAAGCTGCTGTATAAAAGCGAGCCTTTCTTTGACACTATTTCATAGACGAGCAGGGCAATTTTATCCGGTGTACTAACCAATATTAATCCCTTGATCAACATCACAAAAAAATCAGATTATCTGATCAAAATAATGTTGCTGTTTTTGGGAGCTCGCTGTGTGTTTGCCTGCTGCATTTGCTACATAGCAGTGATCAAGTACTTTATAAATCAATTTTGGATGAAAGGCGCACTATAAATGCACATCTTTTTCTTTTTATCCTTTAACTCAACATAGCAACATCATGGAAGATTTGGAAGAAGATTTTTTAACAAACTGAGTGGACGTTTTATAGGCCTTATGAACCATGTTGCTGGCATACTTGACCTGTCATTGACCTGTGTTAATTACTTTACGGAATGTGGGTGTCGCTGATTACGCCAGCATTTATTGCACATCCCTAATTTCTCTTCAGAAGGTGGTGGTGAACCGCTGTAGTCGCTGAAGTTTAGGTACACCTACTGTGCTGTTAGGGACAGAGTTCCAGGATTTTACCCCAGCGACAGTGAAAGAACAGCGATATGACTTGGAGGGGAATCTCCAGCTGATGAGGTTCCCAGGTATCTACTGCTCTTGTCAGAGGGACAGCTCAGTTCAAACCTTCCTATATGGTCTTTCCTAACCTCCTCAATCGCCCCAAAACAGGTTTTGGTCATTCCCAGATCGAGGCACATCCAAACATATAACAGACCCACAAAGGATTCCTGCAGTGCAGAAGGAGGCCATTTGGCTCATTGAGTCTGCACCGACCCTCTGAAAGAGCATCCTAACTAGGCCCACTCTCCTGTCCTATCCCCATAACCCCACCTGACCTGCATATCTTTGGACACTTGAGGGGCAATTTATTGTGGCCAATCCACCTAACCTGCACACCTTTAAACTGTGGGAGGAAACCATAGGAAAGCCGTGCAGACACTGGGAGAAAGTGCAATCTCCATACAGTCACCGAAGGCCTGAGTTGAACCCTGGTCTCTGGTGCTGTGCTAACCACTGTGCCAACGTGCTGCCCCTTATCAACGTACACATTTCTGACCTGAGTCATATGTAACTGTTTCTCTCTCCACTGCCAGACCTCATGAGTTTTTCCAGCATTTTCTGCTATTGTGTTGACTCAAGGGGGTCTCTGTCTTCCTTGTTCATGTCCTTTCTATTCCCCCACCCCCTCCAACTCGGTCTCCTCAGCTTCACACCTGCATTACCTGTGTCCTAGGTTGCTCTGAGCGCTAGAGATAGCTTATTTCAGATCCTGTAATCACATACTATTCAATTAGAATGGAATAGAGGGATATTTGGCAGGAGGGGGCTAGGAATGGTACATTTGGATTCGTGTATGCTATCATGTGGAGACGAGACAATGTCTCCAACTGTGAAGTCATTGAAGCCTTGAGTCTAGATCCAGGTCACTGAGCTGTTGTGTAATTTAACAAGGTTTCTTTTTGCTCTGTGTAATTTATATTACAATGCACATTATGTAATTGGGCCGTAGGTATGCAGTTGCTGCTCACCTGTAATTGAAAATGATTATTCATGTGATTAAAAATCTTCATTTGCATAATTACTTGCTAATTTTAATTTAATTACATCATACATGTAGTGACTGAAACGATGATAAATAAGAGTGGAGTTAGGCAACTACATTTTGACATTTGCCTTCTATCACAACATTTTGTTACACAGTTTGTTGTCCATCTGATGCCTTCAGACAATTAAGTCACCTGTGACGCATCCTCTTTACAGATCGATGCCGAGTATCTAAACAACTTAATCGTCTCTCAAATTCTTGCCCAGCAATAACCACAAGCAGCTAAAGCTCAGCAGTTCCTCCCTAATGTTAATCGACAGGTAGCAGTTGTTTGTCCTTGCCAGGTCATTGGCTGGCTGTGGAGAAGACCCAGCTCTACCAAGCAGAGCTTTTGTAGGAACAGCATGCCTGTCTGACCTAAAGGGCAGGCTGTCTCGGAGGCACTGTAGTCTGATGGGATAGTTCAGCTCATTCCAGGCATTTTGTACTGTGGTTCAAAAGAATGCTTCTAGTCTGCCCTCTGCTTAAGCATTTCATGGGCAATGGAGCAGGAAAGGATATCAAAGAACAGCTTATGGATGGCTTTGTTTCCTTTAGCTGTTCAGTTCCTGTGGGAGCATTTGAACTGAGTAGTTCAGCTGATGCAGCTAGACAGTTGAAATGGAAAGAGATGAAAAAATGTTTTAAAATTTTTTGAAATATTGTAGTTGTCTGCCAGAGACTGGGATCAAATCCAAATCAGGAGGAGATCCTGAGAGAAGGTATTTTGAACAGCTGCCGAGAATACTAAAATGGAATGAAGCGTCTCAATTCAGTTCCCAGTGGCACAAAAAGTACGATCACCATTTGAAATTTATGGATGAGGAAGTCAGTGCTCGATTAGAAAAGAGTCACAGAAAACAAGTAAAAGAGATCCAACTCCACATGGAAACAATTCCCATCACTATTTGTCAGAGTGGCAAAGTTCTTCTGAAGAAATGATAGGGTTATAATTACCTTTGATCTGATGTTCGAAACCTTCATTTTCATTTACTTTCTCCTCCCTTCATTCTTACCTTTTTCCCTACACCCTTTAATTTTGAAAGTGTTGATTCAAGGTTAGATGTGGTTCCCTGTCTTCCAGCTGGTCTTTGAGTTCCTTGTCAAACTGTCCCGTTTTTCCCTGATGAGATCCTGAAAAATGAATGTGAATGGCCCACTTGATTGTACAGGTATCACAGCTGAGCTGAGCATGTTCTCAACTGACGTTTATAGTTGTGCGTTTCCAACAAGTTAACTATAGGATTAAAAACAGTGACATTGACTAATATGCGTTGCTATCCACCTTGGTGATACTGAAACCAGTTACAACAGCCCTACCATCAACCTCTGATAGAGGATTGAACCTGACATTTTTCTTGTCTGTCTTATCTGATGTAACCAGGTTTTCAAAAAATTATAAGTTCTAGTTAACGTGATAAAATTGAAAAATGCACAAATGGAAACACTGTTTTGAGAAATAAGATGAATGAAATAAAATATATTTGATTAGAATTGAGGAAGTGTGGAGGATGCATTATGCCATGCTATTTGTAAAATAGGTCTTAGAAATAGAAATGGAAAAATACCGTTAGTATAGTTTTGATATCTTTAGTACCATAAATGGGTATAAACACAAACATTACATTTATAATTTTAAATTGGTTGGTAAGTAAGATTTATTTCAATTGTAGCTGGTAACATAATAAAGAATCGTACTTTCAATTTTGTACATTTTCTGTTGACAGTATTTCATGAAAAGAATTCTGAATATCTTTTTTTTTGGCAGCATTCATACTTTACTACACCCGATACCAGGGAACTTCCTAGTATTCCTGAAAATGTAAGTACACATCTCCGGTGGACAGCTTTTCAGTCGACTAGTTTAATTCGACAATTGTATCCTGTGACTCTGAACAGATTTATTCTTAGTGCTATATTTTTTGTACCAAGTACTCTAAGAAGGGAATTGGGATATTGCAACTGATTTGTTTCTGATGGTTGCACTGTGTCTTCAGTTTATCAGACAGTCTAAAATTTAAAATAAAATAATGTTTGCTAAATATTGTAATGTCTCATGCATTAAAACTGAAATATGTATTTTAACAGATTATTTTTTAATTATTGCATGTTATCATATTTTTATGCTTAAACTTTTGTTCGATAATCAGGTTTAAAGATATAAGAATATTTGCTCCAAATAGGTCCTTGTGCTTTCAAGAAGTGGCGACTAATATTTTTGCACAATTTGATCTATCTGAAGTATTAACGTAGCAGGCCAACCTGGAATAGATTGGGTCAGGTTTATTTTTTAAATATGGTTTTCTTTTAGTTTTACGAATAGCTTCCAACTACACAACAGTGATTGACTTAAAGAACTTTATTGGTTATGAAGCACTTTGAACATAAATTGCTGTCTTTCCTGTCTTCTTTCCTTTTCTCCTCTTTTGTGTTCTCTTGCCTCCCATTACCTTCCCCTGCCAGCCTCCGTTGCATTTTCTCACTCTCCTCATTTCTCCATTTCCATGATTGCCCTTTCTTTTGTTACAGCATATTAAATCACAGTGTCTTGCTGCCAGCTAAATCAGCTACTCATTCCTTATTTCTCAGGCAAGGAGTCCTTTAATTTAATTGTGGATTGTGACAATACTACCTACAAAATATATTTTTGTTATATAAAAGAACTGCCACCTATCATGAGATGAAAGATTAAGGATAGTGCGAAGGGAGTACTTTTTAATACAATGAGTTTCCCAGATTGGGAAATTCAGTACTGGCTGAATATACAGCAGTCGCCATTGTATGCTGATTTTTCCTAGCTCAGGAAACTCTAGATTCAAATATCAATTTCCAGGTTTTTGCTGCACTGCTCCTTAATCCAGTAAAATCACTGTTTGACTAATTCTCTGGTGAAGAGCATGTAAATAGTGAGTTTCCACAGGAAAAGAGTGTTTATACAAATCAGCCCCCTAAATTAAAACACCATTGAAGTGCATCTGCCAGGTTACCTAGCTTTTAACCATTTAAACACCTTATTTTGATGTTTAATGTCGCAATTAGTCTGTGGGACATTCAATTGTTCATCAAAATTAGGCATGAAACCTGTAGAAAAACAAACAAAAAGTGGGTTAGCTTAAAAGTGATAGGAAAAACTTTTAACCTGTCACTCGAGTTGTTAATAAAAGACAACGCCATAACATGATGGAAAACATTACAGGACATTAAACAAACGCATCTATGGTTTAATTATATTAAAATGATTCTACTCCTGCACAATTAACCCTTTTCAGATAATAGAATATTATGCCTTAATACATAATATAGCGTAATACATTATACATGAATATATTAATGTAATATAGATAGGTATGTAATAGTGAGTGGATTGTTGGCAGGTACTCCGTTAGTCATGGGGAATGTATATGCCGCTAATTGGGACGATGTAACATTTATCAAAGGTTTGCTAGCTTCCATTCCTGATTTAGACACACGTCGATTGGACTTTAACTGTGTTGGAACCCAAAATAGACCGATCAAGCCCTAAATCTCCGGCTCTCTTGGGATGGCGATGGTGCTTCAAACTTTCATGGAGGAGATGGGGGGAGTGGACCCATGAAGATTTCTGCATCCACATGATCAGGAATTCTCATTTTTCTCACATGAGATCTACTTGAGAATAAACTATTTTTTGTTTGATAAGTTTCTACTCCTGGGAGTCAGAAAGTGGAATGTTTGAGGATCGTGATCTCTGATCAGGCTCTACATTTTGTGAACCTTGAGCAGATCCCATCCAGCGGGCTCTACGTACATTGTGGCAATACTGGCTGTGAAGGAGTTCTGCGATAGCAGAGCCGCAGCCATTGAGGAGTACATCAGGTTGAACAGCAATGGATCGGTCTCTCCCTCTATACTATGGGAGGTACTTAAACTGGTGATGGGAGGAGAGGTAATCTCATATAAAGCACATTTAGATCGAGCAGTGAGGGAGGAAGGGCAGCATTTGGGAAGAGAGATCCTGGAAACAAACCGCCGCTATTCAGAAGCTCTTACCCCGGAGCTGTTTGTAACCAGGAAGCAGCTCCAGGTGCAGCTTGACTTGGTATCCTCTGGAATGACGGCAAAACAGCTATGATGCATAAGGAGTGTAGTATTTGAGCATGGGGATTGGTTTAGAGACAGCACTGAGAGAAGTTAATGCAGCACCTGAGGCTTTCTACAGGGATGTGTATAGGTCGGAGCCACCGGAGGGGGTGTCAGCTATGGTGGAGTTTCTAGACAGATTGTCCTTCCTGACAGCAGAGAGGAGCTGTAGGCACTGTTGGGCTCGGATGAGGTGCTGAGGGCGATTGAAGTGATGCAGGGGAACAAGGTTCTGGGCCCTGATGCGTTGAATTTCACAAAAGGTTTTCAGACCAGCTAGCACCAGTATTGGTAGATTTGTTCAACAATCCTTTAGCTTGAGGTTACCTGCCTCCATCTCCCTTGTTTTAAAGAAAGATAAGAACCCCACCGAGTGTAGTTCTTACAGGCCCATTTCGCTGCTAAATGTGGATGCCAAGATACTGGCTAAAGTGCAGGCTTTGGAGTTAGAGCCATGTGTCCCAGATATAGTAGTAGAGGACCAGATGGGATTTGTGAAATGTAGTCAGCTCTCATCTAATGTACGGTGTATTCTGAACGTTGTCCTCTTGCCTTCCTCGGCCTCCGAGCCAGAGATTATTTTAGCTATGGATACAGAGTGGGGAGCTTTGGGTTTGGGCAGAAATTTATCTCATGGAATGTAGCTGTTGTACAAGAACCCCATGGCAAGTGAACGCACAAATGTGACAAGCTCGGGACACCCCTCTGAGCAGGGGTACAGGACAGGGATGCCTATTGTTGCTGCTCCTTTTTGCTCTGGCAATAGAACCTCTGGCAATGGCACCAAGGGCTTCTGGGGAATAGCGGGGGCCGACATTTGGGAGGTCTAGCAATCCCCAATTTCCTCATGTATTACTGGGCTGCCAATGCGCAGAAGGTGTTGGACAGTACCGGGAATTGGGCACCATATGGGTGAAGGAGGCAAGTTTGTGTAAACGGTTGAACCTCAGAGCCCCAGAAACGGGACCACTCACACTCTCTCCAACAAAATATACCTCAAACCCAGTGACGATCTCCACTTTGAAGGTAGCTCAGATAACATTACAAGCTGAGTGTCATGTAATTACTGGCTCCTATAAATGGTAACCATTTGTTTGCACCATCGGGTTTGGACTCAACAGTGAAGGCATGGGAAAGGGCTGGAGGGCTTTAGAGACCTGTTTATGGGTGGACGGTGCGGAAGTTGGGAGGAGTTCACGGCAAAATTTCAACTAGCAGGGGACACAGCTAATCTGATATTTTTAACTGTGCAAACTTAGTTTGTAGGGTTTGCCCTGTGTTCCCCATGGCGCCCTGGAGGGGAGAGGATCTCAAATATCTATGAGCAGACCATCTCATTGGAATCTTTGGGTGAAGGTGAAATGGGAGGAGGACCCACCTGAGATGTGTTTGTATGAAATAAAGCCCTCTCTAGGGTAAATTCTACCTCATCCTGTGCACAGCTCAGCCTCATCCAAACTGAAGAGCTCACTTAACCAAAAGTAGAATGAGCGGTTTCTTTGACGGAGTGGAGGACAGGTGCGAGTGGTGTTCTTGTGGACCCACCAACTATGCCCACATATTCTAGTCTTGTCCAAAGATGGTAAGAAGTCTTACAACACCAGGTTAAAGTCCAACATGTTTGTTTCAAACACTAGCTTTTGGAGCACTGAGGAAGGAGCAGTGCTCCGAAAGCTAGTGTTTGAAACAAACATGTTGGACTTTAGCCTGGTGTTGTAAGACTCCTTACTGTGCTCACCCCAGTCCAACGCCGGCATCTCCACATCATGTCCAAAGATGGTTAGCTTTTGGATCTCTCTTCGCACCATGTCAACGGTTCTTAACATTGATTTGGAGCCTTTGGGGTGTGGGGCCGTCCGAGCCTGCGGATGATAGTGAAGGCAGATGCACTCGCCTTTGCCTAACTGATAGTCCGAAGGAGAGTTATGCTGGAATGGAGAACTTTCGCTCCACCTAGTACCTCGGCTGGTTGGGGTATGTTATGTTTATACCTAGAAAAGGTCAAGTACACTGTCAAGGGATCAGTGGAGGGGTTCTCCCTGAGATGGCAGCCATTTATCTCACACTTCAAAGAGTTAAGTACCATCAGCTGTTACAGGGGGTGAGAGGGGCAACATATATTGCTGGGGCTGGGGTTGGGGGAGGGGGGAATACAGGATTTTTTTCCCATTTTGTGTTTTTCTGTATATCTGATTTCTTGTGTTGTTAACATGACAATTGTACCATGTTTGAGCTATTTTCATAGTTGTTCAGATTGTGTTTGTTAAATATGAAACTTTAAATGAAATATTAAAAAAAGAAATAAAACATTTCGCAAGTTGTGTTCATCATTTCAATATGATGATGATGTACATAATGCCCAATATTGATTTTCTGATACACAAGGATCCTCTAAGAAGATGAGTGGGGAGAAATAATTTGAATCAATTTACTTGATTTTTCAGTCTCATCCAGGGATGCAGTGGAGGGTATTGTAGCTGAGTGGACTGACTTTAGCATCAACAAATTGGTTGTGGTGGGGTGGGGGGAGGAGGTGGTTGCAGTGGTTTGACAGACAGACAATGAAGGTTATCCATAATGAAGTGATAGGGAAGCAGGGATTAGTGTTCGATAGGACATGGCAGCCAGATTTTGCAACTTGTGAAGTATCAAACTTTGGAAGCCAACAAGGAGAACATTTTAGCCATTGAATCTAGGAGTGATAAAAGCTTTTTGCTTGTATTGAGAGTGAGTTTGGGGCAAAGGTACAGGTGGAGTTAGGCAGTGATGGTCATGGGTGAGAGATGGGGTTCGAATCTCAAATTGGGCTTAGTCAAAACACTTGCCAGGGGAAGGGTCCACGGGTAAAGTGCAAAATTCCTGGCAGAAAGTGTACAAAATGTCATTGGTGTAGTTGATGTTTAGTTGAATGAAGCTCCTGCTCATCAGGATTTGAAGTATGAAAGTCAAAAAGCAATCCATCAGCATCAGCATGCCTTTATGAAGGGTGAATCATGTTTGACTAATCTGCTAGAGTTCTTTGAAGATGTAACAAACCAAGTGGATAATGGGGATCCAGTAGATGTGGTATATCTGGACTTCCGGAATGCGTTTGATAAGGTGCCACATGGAAGGTTAATATACAAGGTGAGATCACATTGTGTTTGGGGTAATTTATTGGCTTGGATAGATGACTGGCTGACGGACAGACAACAGAAAGACTGGATAAATGGGTATTTTGATTGACAGCAAGATGTAATTAGCAGAACCACAGGGTTCAGTTCTTGGGCCTCAACCTATTTACAATCTATATTAATGACTTGGATACAGGGATAGAAGATTCTATAGCCAAATTTGCAGATTAGACTAAAATAGGTGGGACAGTAAGTTGCAATGAGGAAGGAACCTTACAAATGGATATAGATGGGTTAGGAGAGTGTACCAACATGTGGCAGATGGAGTTTAACGTGGATAAGTGTGAGGTCATCCATTTTGGTTGGAAAAATTGAAAGGCAACTTATTATCTAAATGGGGAGAGACGTTGGTGTGCTCCGATGCAGAGGGATCTGGACCGCCTGCATGAGTCACAGAAACTAGCATGCACCTACAGCAAGTAACAAAGAAAGCAAATGGAATGTTGGATTTGTAGCTAAAGGAATAGAGTTTAAAGGTAAGGAAGTGTTGTTGCAACAGTACGAGGAATTGGTGAGACTGCATGGGGAGTATTGTGCACAGTTTTGCTCCCCTTATTTAAGGGAAGATATAGCATTGCAGGCACTTCAGAGGAGGTTCATTAGATTGATTTCATAATAATAATCTTTATTTTCACAAGTAGGCTTACATTAACACTGCAATGGTTACTGAGAAAGGCCCCTAGTCTCCACATTCCGGCGCCTTTCCGGATACACAGAGGGAGAATTCAGAATGTCCAGATTGCTTAACAGTATACCAGGGATGAGGGATTTGTTTTATGAAGAGAGATTGAGCAGTTTGGAGATTAGAAGAATGAGGGGAGATCAAACTGAGGGATAAAAGATATGGGTAAAGTAGACATGGATCGGATGCTTCCTCTTGTGGGACATTCCTGTGAGAGGTCATAGTCTCAGGATAAGGGGTAGCAAATTTAAAACAGGTGAGAAGGAACTACTTCTCCCAAAAGGTCGTGAACTGTGGAATTCGCTACCCCAGAGTATGGAGGGTGCAGGGACAGTAAGTAAATTCAAGGAGATAGACAGATTTTTAATGAGTAATGGGTTGAAGGGTTATGGAGAATGGGCAGGACAGTGGAGTTGAGGCCATGATGAGATCAGCCATGATCATATTGAATGATGGAGCATGCTCGAGAGGCTAAATTGCCTATCCCTCCTAGTTCTCATGTTCTAAAAAATTACTATTCTGTCTAATTCCACCTTCCAATTCTTGGTCTGTAGCCCTGTAGATAACA
Organism: Scyliorhinus canicula; assembly: GCF_902713615.1. NCBI lineage: Eukaryota > Metazoa > Chordata > Chondrichthyes > Carcharhiniformes > Scyliorhinidae > Scyliorhinus > Scyliorhinus canicula. The sequence goes on along the minus strand of NC_052166.1, from coordinate 44,368,120 downwards.
GCACCTCAAGCACAGATCTGGTGTTCTTGATTAGTAAGGGGATTTCTTAATTAATAAGGAGATTGGGGGTTATGGAGACAATGAGGATGAGGAACTTATCAGCCATGATCGAATGGTGGAGCGGACTCGATGGGCCAAATATCCTAATTCTGCTCCTATTTCTTATGGTGTAGTATTGGTCCAGCAAGTGAACGTATTGGCAGAGGTGAAACTAGGGTCTGAGCTTTTAGAATGGCAGGGGGTGGCCCAGGTGTTGTCAACATGTGTCTAAAAGCTGACAATTTTCCTATAATTGATATTATTGAGAGGAAGCATGGAAACAAAACAAAAGGGGGCTAAAAATGGAGGTTGAGAGTACACTGAAGGTGACCATGTACAGGCTACATGAGAAGCAATTAGAAGAGCTGTACTGCAGTTGTTGGGGCAAGTAGAAGGAGTGGAATCAAGCTTTGACAATGACACAGGAGAGCTAGTGAAGGAGGATGGTATGATGTCTGGGTTGATGATTATCAAAGGGGTCAAAGAGGACAAGGAAGAAACACTTTTAATTTGTGCTCATTGAATTTAGTCAAAGCTGTCCTGGTACTGTGGACAAGCGAATACAGATTGAAAGGATTTAAACAGTGAGTGATAGGAGAGAGGGGCTCTAGCTGTATGATGATGGCATTTGATGTCTAAATAGAGGAAGGGAAGGTTTTAGATAGGACAATAGTATTAGAGGGAGGAATCAGAGGTATTATTTTGGGGGCAGTGGGTGATGATAACTATACTGCAGGATAAAGGAAACAAACCTGAGGAGGGGGAACCAATGTCAATATTCACTGGGTCAAGGAAGCAAAGTTCTATGATGTTGCGCCAAGAGTATAAAAGGAGAATTGGCTTGATAAGGACTGAGTGGGGAGGGGGAACGATAAATAGAAAGTTTAATTGGGTCTGGGGGTGGCGATACAGGGCGAAGAAGCCAAGTATGAGGACGAAGGAGAGTTCTTTATCTTTCAGTTGAAGAAACAAAATGGTGGGAGAATCAGCCATTATATGTTTGGTTTTTCAACCCCTGGATAGCTCATCCGCGGCTCATGGAATTATCCAGCCGTCTCTTATACAAATCAACTTCCTCCTTACTCTGCCAATGTAACTTATTTCCACAAAGATGTCATTTTGCAGAGTCCATTTCAGATGAATGAGTGCCTCCAAAAGTTTGATTGAAGCTGACATGACATGAAGTCATTTGGGAATCTTAAAAATAATACTGGTGTCTAGCGTTCAAAGAGTACTGTCCAGAATGAATGTTCCTGTGCCAGTAAAAATTGCTACAACTTTTACATGTTTTTATGCTGCTGTTTTCTCGTTACAAATTCCCAGGACCAGGATCGATGACACATTCCTTATGATACATATAAAACACATTTCTTTATTAACGAGCCTATTCTACCAAAAATGTGTTCAAAGTCCCACTTTCAAGAGTAAATTTTGGTGAAAATTGCCTCAGTATATATTATAGTATTATTGCCTGGCAAATTTGGCAGTCAACAGTCGATGAAAAATTACTAACATCCTTTGGTAACTCCCACAATACATGAACAGTCTGTTGCCAACATTGTTGCAGATTAAGAACATCATGGATCCTGTCAGTAATCCTTACCAGAAAGGGTTCAGAGGAGATTTACTAGGATGTTGCCTGGTATGGAGGGAAGGTCTTACGAGGAAAGGCTCAGGGACTTGAGGTTGTTTTCGTTAGAGAGGAGACTTAATAGAGACATATAAGATAGTCAGAGGGTTAGATAGGGTGGACAGTGAGAGTCTTTTTCCTCGGATGGTGATGACCAACACGAGGGGACATAGCTTTAAATTGAGGGGTGGTAGATTTAGGACAGATGTCAGAGGCAGTTTCTTTACTCAGAGAGTAGTAGGGGTGTGGAACGCCCTGCCTGCAACAGTAGTGGACTCGCCAACTTTAAGGGCATTTAAGTGGTCACTGGATAGACATATGGATGAAAATGGAATAGTGTAGGTCAGATAGGCTTCAGATGGTTTCACAGGTCGGCGCAACATCGAGGGCCGAAGGGCCCGTACTGCGCTGTAGTGTTCTATGTTCTATGAAACACAACGAGGAATAATCTAAGAAGCTGCGAAAACTATGCAGCGTATGTTTTACTTAAAAAAGGGAATGTCCTCAAAGTTATAAAACCTAAACTTTGGGTTCAGATAACTGTTCAAGACGATATAAACTTCACTCTCAAAGCAAATGATTTAATGTGAATGCTTCTGCTAGGTCATGGGTGTCCATTATTCTGTCTGTTGGTTTCACAGTATTCCAATGTTATAAATCAGCCACTCGAAGAAAAATACAGAGAAAGGCAAATATCATGCTGCCGTAGCCTCTGTTCAGAATTGTCCCCAAATATTTTCTGAAGAGGCACACAAAATCAGATAGCACATTTTCACCAGGGATCTCAGTGGTCCCTTTGAAATAAAATTATCCCTCTTACATGACAGCTGTCCTCGCCAATAAGCATTGCCTGGAGAAACAAGAGACATGAAGAAAGAAAAGGCATTTTCTCATACTCAAAAGCCTACAGTCATCCACATTAACCACAGCTTCAACTAACATTGCTACATCACAAGATAAATGAGCATTACGATGAGTTATTTGCACTTCAGATGGCTTGTGAAAGTCAAATTCAAGATTTCAAAATACAGCCTACTCATTTGAACAGGATACAGCATCTATTATTAAAGAGGTTAAGAATTTAAATACCTGTTGTTTATCTCTATTGAACCCGCAATTAATTTCCCAGAGTTGTTTATAATTAGGCCCACAAACTTGCTTTTCTAAGTTTAAATGCCCTGAACCTTAGAAATACCAGACAGACTTGGTGCATTTTGCAGTCTTGATTTAACCAAAATGTAAGGTGCGGGCAAAAAACACAGTAAATGCATTTATCAAACTCCAAATTCCAACACTACCCAATCAAACTTTCTTCGTTTTTCTCATGAAAATGTGGAGGATATATTTTGTGACACTATTCCTGGTTTCCAAAATTAGCTTTGGATCAAGAAATGTTTGCAAACGGCACATCAGTGATTTGTTCTAATAGTGCCAGTGACCTTTGTGAAGGGAACAAAAATCTGCATCGAGTCTGAATAGGAAATATTATTACCTAGATGTAGAATTCAAACTGCATCCATAATAAATTGACAAATTCAAAACAAGTGAACTACATAGCTAAATATTTCAGGTATTTTTTTCCATTTCAGGCAAACCTACAGAAAAAGTATCTTGTATATCACATGCCAATTCCTCTCTGAACATGACTCTCCCCAGGTCTCTCTGACGTTGCACACTATTTCAAACTCTGCCATTTATTATAGCTTGGATCTTCCTACACTTTCTTCAACACGTGTCACCCAACATGTCTCTGTATTGAAGAAAGAATTGCATTTATAGAGCATCTTTCATGACCACCAAGTATGTGTAGGTGTTCTAAAGCCAATGAAGTACTTTTGAAGTATAAGCACGGCTGTACTGCAGGAAGCATATCAGTTAAATGGTATTCAGCAAGTCCCCACAAACAGCAATGTGATCATGTCCCGATAATCTTGGGCTAATTGGAGCATAAATATTTGCCAGGACATTGAGATTAACTCTCTTGCTCTCCTTTTACATAGTGCCATAGATTTTTCAGGTCCACCTTTGAGGGAAGACAGGGCCTCAATTTAATGTCTCATTTTCTAACAGTACAACACTCCCTGGTACAGCCCTGGAGTGCGAACCTTGATTCTTATGCTCAGACTTGGAATTAATCTGCCATTTGTCTGCCTATTCTTTTAGCCTATCTATATCCTGTTGTAGTTTATTGGTACCATCCTCACTGTTTTCCACACCTCCAAACTTAATGTTATCAGAAAATTTTAAACCAGCCTTTTATATGGTACTTTGTCAAATGCGTTCTTAAAATCAATGTAAACAGCATCCACTGCATTCCCTTCATTTACCATTTGATACTTAATCAATAGATTAAGTTAGATTAGTCAAACAATGGGTCGTGTTTAAATGCACTGGTCACTGCCCCTCTCCCCGACCAGGTGTACAGCAAGCTCAGTTAGTGGTGGCATCCCTTAAAATTTGGAATCGCTTAGGCGGCACTTCGGATTGGGAGCATGTCGGTATTGGCGCCAATGTGGGAAACCATACATTTGCATCGTCTGGGACAGACGCAACGTATAGGAGGAAGGAGGTTGAGAGGATAAGAGATCTGCTCGTGGAAGGCAGTTTTGCAGGCTGGAGGAGCTGAAGGAGAAATACCAGCTCCTGAGGGGGAGCAAATTTAGGTATATGCAGGTGCAGGACTTTGTTTCCTTTGTTCCCTCAGCTGCCGAGTCATACGTTGATGGATAGATTGTTATCATGCGATGAGCTGGGGGAAGGGAAGATCTCGGATATATATTCGCGGTTGCTGGAGACTGGTCTGGCTCTGTTAGAAGAGATAAAGGGGAAGTGAGAGTAAGAGCTGGGAGCAGCATGGGGGGAGGAGCCTGGAGTGAAATAGTCTATCGGGTAAACTCAACCTCCTCTTGCGCCATGATGAGCCTTATTCAATTTAAAGTGGTTCACAGGCATCATGTGATGCGAGCATGTATAAATGGATTTTTCCCAGATGTGGAGGCGAGGTGCTGAAGGGGGCCGGCGAATCATGTACATATGTTTTGGTCCTGCGCAAAATTATTTGAGTTCTGGGCAATGGTGTTTGAGACTTTGTTGATGATTGCGGGGTATGATTGGAGCCAAGCCCTTTGGTGGCAATTTTCCACATGTCAGAGTTGCTGGAGCTGGACGGGAAGGGTTCTGAGGTTGTGGCCTTCGCCACTCTTATTGCCTGGTGACGAATTCTACGCGGGTGGAGGTCAGCGGAGCCACCAAGGGCTTCGAAGCGGTTGGCAGATGTGACCAAGTTGCTGCAAAGATGAAAATTAAGTTTGCCCTGAGGGGGTCGGGGGAGGGATTCAATTCAAGGTGGAGGCCGTTCATCTCCTTTTTCAAAATCTGTTTGTATCCAGCAATTAAAGAGGGGAGTGGGGGGTGGATGTTTGTGTTGGGGGTAAAATCCATGTTGACTATTCATTATTATATTTCTCATTTCTAGATGATCTTCTATTTATTCTCTTTATTTCCTACCACAGATGTCAAACACCATAATTCCTCGGGCATGTTCTGTCCCTCTTAAATATAGCTTTTTCTAACAAATTATTAAGTGTCTGTAGTTACCTGCCATTCTATTCTCATATTCCTTCTTTGCCAATCATATTTTGTTCAATGCTTCCACTCTCAACTTATTGTGTTTGTGGTCCGAGCTTTAAAAGTTTACCTGACTTACAGGTACACCCTATTCTTCGTTTAATCATAATCTCTATCTCCCTTGACATCCAAATAGCCCTGGTTTTCTTCCCCTGCCTTTCTCTCGTGTTGAAATGTACCTAGCCCGTACATCTGAAACATCTCTCCCTTACAGGACACCCATTGTTCGGTTAAGTTTTTGCTCCAGAATTTTTCTTTCCATTTCGTCCTGACTAGATCCCCACTCCTTCCATTGAAGTTAGCCCTCTTTCAATTTAAAAGTTTTACTTTAGATTGTTCTTGGTTCTTTTCCATTACTAACTGGTCCTTTTGGTACAATGTTCTTGCAAATCACTTTGCAGACATATCCACGGTGGGGCAGCATGGTAGCACAGTGGTTAGCACTGTTGCTTCATAGCACCAGAATGTGCAGACTCCGCACAGACAAGTCGAGAATCGTACCTGGGACCCCGGCACTGTGAAGCAACAGTGCTAACTACTGTGCTACCTCGCCGCCCATTTCATAATATCGCCAAATGGATCAATTCACTAAATAGTGCTTCTGTAAAAGAATCATGTGGCCTTTAGAAATTAGGCCATCTGCATTTGAAAGTGACAAGTAGTGATTGAAAACCATGGAATAACTTCTTATTCGTAAACGTGTAAAGTAAATGTTATATTTTGTTATAGAAATAGATGTTGCAGTTTTTCGATAAGTGGGCAAGTGTTTTTTATCTTAGCTGCACTACTAACTCATCCACACAATCTATCACGGTGGACTGAAAGATGGGACGTTGGCATTCAATAATATGATCAGTAGTAAACAAATTTACTGATTTGTATGAACAACATTCTTTTAGACGGATTGAAGCACGGAGAACCTTGAATCATATTGAAAATTACCTTGGTTTGAATGTCTTTCTTTCCATACTATCAGCAATTTGTTCCATGGGATTGGCACTCATCCCCTTTTCTCTTTCAAATTCTGAAAATGTTTTTCTCTTTCAGAGAAACCTGACAGAGTATTTTGTAGCTGTAGATGTCAACAACATGCTCCATCTTTATGCCAGTATGTTGTATGAACGTCGAGTCCTCATCTCCTGCAGCAAACTAAGCACTGTAAGTAGTACTGACAGCAGCAAAGCATAAACAGAGCAAATTTTTATAGCATTGACTGTTCAATATAACGTGGATATATATTATCTGAATTTTATTGATGGAAGATATATACTGAGGTTAATATTAATAGAGGGATGGGGTGAACCTAAAATCTGCTAAACCCTCAAGCTGATATCCTACCAATGTCCTGTAGCAACTGATAGCCCCAAAATTCCAAACACCATATTCATCTGTCAAGAAATAGTTCCAGCCTAATGTGTAATGCTACTGTACTAATTGTATGTAAATAGCTTTCTTTTATGTCTTTGTGTGTAAGTATAAGTGGCATCTGTTTGTGTAAAAGGAAATAAATGAGCACATTGATGCTTTTCCAGTAAATATCTAGCATCATTATGTCTAACCTCTCAAGGTTACCTTGAAGGGCTGGTGATAATCTGCCTGCAGCTCCTGCCATCGTGGTGTAATTTACTGATCATTGGGTGTACACGAGCAAAGCATGTTACCTCTGTTGGGATGCAATCATCCACCCACTCCCCACATGCTCCCCATAAAAATTGTCTAGCTTTTGCTTCATACCTTCCCAAGGTTAATCATATGCTAATCAAAGGTACAAGCTCTTATACATACTGACCTGTTTCACACTTCTGCCAGGTCAGCAGACAACCTTAATATGCGTAAAAGGTTAATTCTTTAATATATTTTGTTTTCTTGTTCTATGCCCAATCTATATGTAGCTTTATGTGTATGATGGGTTTGTTCAGATCATTGTTGTGTTAGCACTTTATTCTAAATATGAATTACTTGCATATTCCTGTTTTCAACACGCTGTGGTACTTTAGTGGCTTATTGGCATTCAAAAATACATTATAATCCAAAGGTAACTCGAAGAACTGCCTCAAAATTGAACAATGATTGCTGCTAGAGATTGAAGTTTACTTGACTGAAGAAAGACAATTTCCTATTACCATTAATGTTCCCGCGCGAGAAAACCTGACACACTTGTAGTTCTTTTTGTATAAGCAGAACTTCAGGAGACTTGGTACTTGCACCAAATCCAAGTTTGAAATGCCATGATTTGTGTTTTTTTTTTATTGAGCAGTAGTTCAGCTTAGCTGTATTCCCAATAGTCCTGAAGACAACAGCTGCAAAGTAAAAACCACCCACTCAGATGTCTGACATAGAAGATACTCGGCTCCAGCTGCTGCTCTGATCACAAGCTTAGATGTTTGTGTCATCATAAACATTTCTGAACATTTCTGTTGATGATGGCTCAGTTCATTGTGCCACTGAACAGTTCAAACCAAAAGGCCCCAGGTTTGATGAATACACTGTGCGCCAAGTTAGCTTATTACAACCAAGGTGCCAATTAGCCCAGTATGTTTTCCCTAAAGGTATCTATGCAACACCTTGAGATTTGTTTAAATATTTGGATGTGTTATATAAATGAAAGATGTTGAGACAAATCAGTCTATGTTCCTCTTCCTAATTGATATGGACATGGGCCCAATGAAAAGGGGGTTAGGTCATGTTTGAGCACTGTAACAATCCCTGCTTAGCAGTATAGCTTGCTAGAACTCACCATCAAGGTCGCAGGATCCATGGAATTATATCCCTGAAAGAAGTCAGCAGCCTTTGGAAAGAAGAAATGGTCAGGAAAAAATAGAGGCAGGAAATTTAATTCTTCATAGAATGTGCATCATATTCAATATATAAAATGTAAACTTTCTATAATTTGCTAGGTGTAAAATTACAGCTTCAGTACTCTTAATTATTTTTGGGGGGCAGTTTGGCTTGTTCATTTCTATCTCCGTTTCCCTTCATATTAATAGAATCAGGACAAATGGTTTTCTGCCACTTTTCATCTGTCAGGAAGTCCTTGAGCACTATTCTGTCACCTCGATGACATAAAGGACTCTTATCAACTATGTTTACTTCATCTTCATCTGACAGTGCTTAGACTCAGTATTACTTAGGCTTCCATCAAGTACCAGAATGATGAAAGCTTTGAAAGATCGAAAAGCACTATCACTCTCAAAGATGGGTTCACATCAATGAAATTATGGCCATATTTCACTCGCACTTCAGATACACATACTGATTCCCCCCCCCCCCCCCTCCCCGCCCCCCTTGTATAATCAATAAGTTCTGGTGTACTGTTGAACACAGATTGACAGCATTTTCCCATATTATAGTTTTTTGCAGTGCTAAAACATAATGAAATTTTTCCTTCAAGCAACTTTTTCCTTCAAGCACAGAACAGCTTTGTTATTTGTCATATAGCTGAAACCAACTAGAAATAAAGCTCACCATGTTTTGCAAAATGCGATATTTTTTATTACATTTGATGTCACAATATAAATATATTCACATGGGAACTAAAGTTAACTAAAGTTAAGTTGCATAAGCTCATGTAGTCTGCGCCTGTAAAGGTGGCAGTATTTATTGAAGGTGAAATTTATATAATGTTCAATGTCACTAATGGGTTCTGTACCCGAGTTAAAATCTAAAGAAAATGCAATGTAGACAGTTATTTTAATATATTGCCATTTATTTTACGAGGGTGAGCATTCAGAACAATAATCTACATTAATGTTTTGAAGCTGAAGCATGAGTAGGTTTCACAAACATATTGGGGGTTATTTTATGTTTGTTGTTTTTTTTTTATAAACGCATTTTATTCAGACTTGTATCAAAGTAGGTTACAGCAAATATGACGAGGTTGAAGATTTTGTTTTGTAGCTTTCTTTTACACAAAGCATCTGGCATTAATGTGTGTAAGCATAGCTCTTAGTACTGGGATTACCTCCCTAAACCCCTCGGCCTCTCCTCCTTTAAGATCCTTAAAACCTACCACTTTAATCTAGCTTTCGCCCATCTGTCTTGATCTATCCTTCTGAAGCATGGAATCAAAAACAATTATTGATAATGGTCTGGTTAAGTGCCTTGAGGTATTTTAGTGCTTTAAAGGTAGTTTACAAATGCAAGTTGTTGTTGAGAGAGTGCATGGAAGTATTCAGCTGATACTTTACCAAGCTTAATCCACCAAGCTGATTGTGATGTATGTTGTATAAATGCCTCTGAGTGTTGCCCAGTTGCAGTGAACATATATTTGTGGCATTGTGACTAGCAGTATTACCAAACAGAAAGTGGCAGGAGAGTGTTATGAAGAAAATTGTATGTGTTGGAGGAAATTGGAAATTTCTGCTCAGTGAGGGGCAGGACACGTTTTGCTGGCTGTAGAATTATTTTGGTGTTTACAAACATGTTTGTTATTAAGGCAAGTAATTGGGAGGGTGGGGGGAGGAGGTGTGTGGAGGGGAAGTTGCTGAAGTTTTGATATTTTGATGAATTTATAAACTAAATTGATATTGAAGATCTTGTGAAAACAAAGAGAAGGAATTACCAGGACAGTTTGGGAGGAGGAATGAGTGATAGTTGTGACAGAAGATTGAAACAAAGCCTAGGGGAAAGAAACATAACAATACGAGCATAATACTTCCCTTAAATTCATTCAGTTGAAAATATTATACCGACCTAATCCTATGGAGATTGTCTCGGTAATTTTAGTAATATGAAATGTTCTCATTGCAGTGGACGTTGCTTATATATCATAAAGATGTACCTTAGTGCAGAGTCTTAAAAAAAGAATACAGCACAATCTGTAAAATATAAAGTGGAAATACTGAAAAATCCCACTTGGTGCTCCTGAGAATGCAACAAACCAGCTTATTTTATTTGCATTACCGTACTTTTTTAGAAAAGTCAAAAGTTACTGTATGTTGCAGAGAACTGTTTATGAAATGTTTTAAGAATTAGACTACATGGAAGTGTTCTGTAGCATGTAACAAGAGCCTGCATTTGTATAACACCGTTAACATAGAAAAATTATCCTATGTGCTTTACGGAAGTGTAATTGGTGAAAGATTGATCAGATTCCAGGAAAGAACTATTTGGAAAGTGACAAAAAGCTTTGTCAAAGAGGTGGATTTTCTCACTCTTCTAAACTCCAGTGTATACAGGCCCAGCCTGTCCAACCTTTCCTCATGAGATAAGCTCCCAATCCCAGATATCCATCGAGTGAATGTTCTCTGAACTTCTTCTCATGCACTTATATCTTTTTTTTAAAATAAGGGGACCAAAAGTGTGCATAGTACTCCGGATGTAGTCTCACCATCTCCCTTGCAATAAACGTCAACATTCCACTTACAAAAACATTAAAAGAACATTTTTTGAGAAACACAACAATAATATTCATAAATAATTACAAAAAATCCTGAGATTGAATTTACAAGTTCAACAAAAAGAAAAAAACTACCCCAAAATTTATAGGGCAACCCCCTCCCCATTTCAATATTTTTTTTTCCAATGATACAAACAAAACAAAGAAAAAGCAAATGTAGCGATCTCTATATGTGTATGTACACAAGGGGTTAATGTGTCATCAGTAGCACCACATGATCACTAGAGGGCCGGACCAACAGGAGTATAAAAGACAGCCACATTGGGGCTCTCGCTCTCTCTTGGGTGCATAGTGATCAAAACAACAGTAGACTAGTTTAGTTTAGATGGCCAGTGGAGTTACGTATAGTTACCATAGTTAGATCTTGTTAACCTTATCACTAGTATCAAAGTTAAAGTAAAGAACTCATGTAAATATTGTTGTAGTTACTCAAAAAACCTTTTGTTACTACTGGAAGAGTTTGAATCTTCTTCATCCGGATTCAGAATACCTCATCACTAACGAAGGATTGAGTAGCACATGTTACCGACCACGCAGGTAACAAAACAGCAAATAGCTTAAACCCCTAACAGCTGACATTGTGTAGATTTTTCACAAAGGAGTTAGAGGGTTGCCATCTCGGGTACCTACCAACAGAATCGCTGATGGTAAATGTCATTTTTTCCAAATGCAAAAAGGACATACCAGCCAGAGGCACTGGTAGGAGTGGGTGACCTCCAGCCGAGCAGTATCCGCCTTCGGGCTATCAATGAGGCACATGCGATAACATCCGCCTCAACCCCATAGTGAACTGCCGGAGAGTCCGAAACCTCACATGTGGCCACCATGGGGCATGTCTGTAATTCTAATCAGAGAATATTAGACGTAGTGTTAAAAACGGAAGCCAGAAGCTGATTAGTCTGGGCAGGACCAAGAAATATGTGTGTGATCCGTGGGGGCAAGTGAACAGAGGTCACATCTGTTCTCAACGTTCGGAAAAAACCCGCTCATCCTTGCTTGGTTAAGTGTGTCCTATGTAGCACTTCGAACTGAATTCAACCTGGCACATGAGGACATGGAGTTCATCCTATATAGGGCCTCTCTCGCTTGTGAGTGTAGGGCCCAGTTCACTCTCCCATCTATTTCAACCTCACCCCGTTCAGTGGGGAGGTATCGGACGAGAGAATGTAGCCACATAAGTCTGAGATAGAATCCTCTCTTGGAAGGTGGAGCCAGAGGAAAGGAAGAGAAAGCCATACGGATGAAATCGCAAACTCAGAAGTAGCGAAAAGGACTTGGATAGGAGTTGGGTAGCTGAAATATGGCCACAAATTCTCTGAAGCTGACAAACCACCCCTCCATGAATAGATTACCAAAGTGTTTGAGTCCTTTCAATTTCCATGAGCTGGAGATTTGAGTCCAGCCCCGAAGTTAAGAAAAATTGTTGTTACAGATAGGGGCCAGTGAAAACAAGGACAGGAGGGGTACTGTTACCAGATTGTAAGAGACGAGACCACCGCCGGCTTTATGGAAAATCTAGTGGGAGAAAAGGGAAGTGGTGTAACTCCTATGGCTAGGAGATTGGATATAGTCCAAGAGCAAGTGTTCATTTGGCCCCAGATTGAACCAGGATCGATGATCTCCAGTAAGAGTTTTTGGATCTTGGTGGCCCCGTAATAAAACAATATGTTTGGGACGCTGCAGACTCTGAGATTCTTGCCCGCTAAGATAAAGGTGGATATCAGTTCATTAACCTTGATAAAAAAGGATTTGCGCAGGAAAATGGGGCGGCGTTGAAAGAAAAAGAAAACTCCAGTGAGTATGTTCATTTTTATTGTTTGAATCCTGCCAGCCAAAGCTAGAGGTAGGCTGTTCCATCTCTGTAGGTCTTCTAACATTGTTGATCAGGCTGGAATAATTCAATTATTTGGGGCGGCAGAGTGGTTAGCACTGTTGCCTTAAAGCACCAGGGACCCGGGTTCAATTCTGGCCTTGGGTCACTGTCCGTGTTCAGTTTTTCTGTTCTCCCCGTGTCTGTGTGGGTTTCCTCCAGGTGCTCAGGTTTCCTCCCACAGTCCAAAGGCGTGTGGGTTAGATGGATTGGCTGAGCTAAATTGCTCCTTAGTGTCCCGGGATGTGCAGGTTAGGGTATGGGGTTACAGGGATACGGTGGGGTGGACGGGGAAATGTAAATGGGTAGTCCAGACCCGATAGGCTGAATAGCCTCCTTCTGCTCTGTAGGGATTCTATGAATTTGTGGAGTGAGGCCCAATTGTGGGCCAACTTGACCCCCAAATAACAGGAACGTATACTGGAGAGGTGAAAGGGTCACGTGCATAAATGGGCTCGTCTTCCAGTGGGGGGTTACTGGAAAACATTCACATAACTAGATTTAATTTCTAACCAGAGAAGGAGCAGAAAGTATGACGTGTCTCCATCATGCCATTGATGGGGGGAATTAGGTCTGTAATGTATAAAATAGGTAATCTGCACAAATAGATACCTAATGTACCACCCCGTCCCTGATTGGAAGCTCTCAAGGCTATAGAGAGAGGTCCTATTGCCAGGGCAAATTAAAGTGGACAGCAGCCCTACCTAGTGCTCCTATTCAAGGGGAAGTAGTCTGAATATAAAGTATTCGTGAGTATGCTGGCAGGAAGGGTATTGCACAACAAATGGATCCATGAGACTAATTTCTGGCCAAATCCAAAACTTCCAAGAATCTCAAACAAATAATTCCATTCTACCCTGTCAAATGTTTTTTCAGTATCTAGAGATACTGTCACCTCTGGCTCGGGTGCAGAAGAGGGAGAGGGTATAACATTCAAAAGGCGACGTACATTAGTTGATAACTGACCACCATTTACAAAGCCTGTTTGGTCCTCTGAAATCATGCTTGGAAGTCAAGGTTCCATCCAAAGTGCCAGAACCTCAGCAAGCAGCTGAACATATGCGTTTAAGAGTGAGGCGGATCGGTATGAACCGTACTCGGTCGAGCCCTTGTCGTTCTGAAGGAGCAAGAAAATAGAGATTTCAGTAAGGGTTGGAGTCCAAGGACCATGGGATAGTGAGTCATTAAACATATCTAACAGCAAAAGTGTAAGTTCTGAGAATTTCTTAAAACTCGCTTGGAAAGCCATCCAGGGCAGAGGCCGTACCAGCCTGCGTGAGTCCAATGTATTTAAAAATCTCGTTGGGGAGTCCAACTCACAACCCTTCACGATTTCAACGGATGAGATGGGCAGGCTGTCCAGAAAATCAACCATGATTGACTTGTCTGTGGGAGGCTCAGATTTATACAGGTTGCAGTAGTGGGATGTCAAAGCTGCATTGACCTGGAGAGGGGTGGAAATGAGGTTGCGCCCTGGTTGGGTATCAGGAGATCTTGCGGGAGGCCGATTGGCATTTAAGTTGGTGCTATAGACAACTGGCCTCTTTCTCCTCTTCCCCCACCCCTCCCCCTTCAATATTTGTAGAAATTACCCATGGAGCAATGTAGGAGATGTACGGCCTTATTGGTGGTCAGTAGCTCAAACTGGGTCTGCAACTCTTATCTGTTTGCATATAATTCCAGTGTGGGATCGAGTGGGGCACTGGTGATCTACCTCTAAAATGGAGTGCACCAGCTTCTGTTGTAATTTCTTAATCTTTAGCACATATGCACTATAAGAAATAATTTACCCCCTGAGGACAGCCTTAAGAGTCTCCCACAGCATGGAAAAGGAGATGGAGTCAGACTTATTTAATTTAATGCATTCATCAATAGAGGTGGATGGCATTCGCAAATTTTTTTATTGGCCAGCAAAGTAGTATCCAACCTCCAGGTGGGGTGGGGTTGGGTGGGTCTGGACTCCAGCAACAGATCAACAAAGTGTGGGGCGTGGTCAGAGATTCCAATTGACGAGTACTCAGCTGCCACTACCGATGGGAGGAGAGCCCTATCTAGAATGAAAAAAATCAAAGTCAAAAAGGGGAGATCCCTCATTTGGATGTAAAAAACACCAGGGGCCACCCCTCTCACCTGAGCTATGGAGGAAGACAAAGTCCTGGCGACCCAATGGGACAAAAGATTTGGGTTTAGACGATACAATTTTATGGAACAGGTCTGAGAAATACTGAGGAGGGGTGCAGCCTTTGACCCCCTCCGGTAATCCCACAACATGAACATAGAACATTACAGCGCAGTACGGGCCCTTCAGCCCTCGATGTTGCGCCGACCTGTGAAACCATCTGAAGCCTATCTGACCTAGACTATTCCATTTTCATCCATATGTCTATCCAGTGACCACTTAAATGCCCTTAAAGTTGGCGAGTCTACTACTGTTGCAGGCAGGGCGTTCCACACCCCTACTACTCTCTGAGTAAAGAAACTGCCTCTGACATCTGTCCTAAATCTACCACCCCTCAATTTAAAGCTATGTCCCCTCGTGTTGGTCATCACCATCTGAGGAAAAAGACTCTCACTGTCCACCCTATCTAACCCTCTGACTATCTTATATGTCTCTATTAAGTCTCCTCTCTAACGAAAACAACCTCAAGTCCCTGAGCCTTTCCTCGTAAGACCTTCCCTCCATACCAGGCAACATCCTAGTAAATCTCCTCTGAACCCTTTCCAAAGCTTCCACATCCTTCCTATAATGTGGTGACCAGAACTGCACACAGTACTCCAGGAGCGGCCGCACCAGAGTTATGTACAGCTGCAGCATGACCTTGTGGCTCCGAAACTCAATCCCCCTACTGATAAAGGCTAGCACACCATATGCCTTCTTAACAGCCCTATTAACCTGGGTGGCAACTTTCAGGGATTTATGTACCTGGATGCCGAGATCTCTCTGTTCATCTACACTACCAAGAATCTTGCCATTAGCCCAGTACTCTGCATTCCTGTTACTCCTTCCAAAGTGAACCACCTCACACTTTTCCACATTAAACTCCATCTGCCATCTCTCAGCCCAGCTCTGCAGCTTATCTCTGTCCCTCTGTATCCTATAACATCCTTCAGCACTATCCACAACTCCACCAACCTTCATGTCATCTGCAAATTTACTAACCCATCCTTCTACACCCTCTTCCAGGTCATTTATAAAAATGACAAACAGCAGTGGCCCCAAAACAGATCCTTGCGGTACACCACTAGTAACTGAACTCCAGGATGAACATTTGCCATCAACCACCACCCTCTGTCTTCTTTCAGCTAGCCAATTACTGATCCAAACCGCTAAATTACCTTCAATCCCATACTTCCTTATTTTCTGCAATAGCCTACCGTGGGGAACCTTATCAAACGCCTTACTGAAATCCATATACACCACATCAACCGCTTTACCCTCATCCACCTGTTTGGTCACCTTCTCAAAAAACTCAATAAGGTTTGTGAGGCATGACCTACCCTTCACAAAATCAACTTGTTCTTTTCAAGATGATTATAAACCCTATCTCTTATAACCTTTTCCAACATTTTACCCACAACCGAAGTAAGGTTCACAGGTCTATAATTACCAGGGTTGGCTCTACTCCCCTTCTTGAACAAGGGGACAACATTTGCTATCCTCCAGTCTTCCGGCACTATTCCTGTCGACAAAGACGACATAAAGATCAAGGACAAAGGCTCTGCAAACTCCTCCCTGGCTGCCCAGAGAATCCTAGGATAAATCCCATCTGGCCCAGGGGACTTATCTATTTTTACATTTTCCAAAATTGCTAACACCTCCTCCTTGTGAACCTCAATTCCATCTAGCCTGGTCGACTGAACCTGAGTATTCTCCTCGACAACATTGTCTTTCTCCAGTGTAAACACTGACGAAAAATATCCATTTAACGCTTCCCCTATCTCCTCCGATTCCACACACAACTTTCCACTACTATCCTTGATTGGCCCTAATCTTACTGTAGTCATTCTTTTGTTCCTGATATACCTATAGAAAGTCTTAGGGTTTTCCTTGATCCTATACGCCAATGACTTTTTGTGTCCTCTCCTCGCTCTTCTTAACTCTCCCTTTAGGTCCTTCCTGGCTAACTTGTAACTCTCAAGTGCCCTAACTGAGCCTTCATGTCTCATCCTAACATAAGCCGCCGCCTTCCTCTTGACAAGTGCTTCAACTTCCTTAGTAAACCACGGTTCCCTTGCTCAACAACTTCCTCCCTGCCTGACAGGTACATACTTATCAAGGACACGCAGTAGCTGTTCCTTGAAAAAGCTCCACATTTCGATTGTACCCATCCCCTGCAGTTGCCTTCCCCATCCTATACATCCTAAATCTTGCCGAAGAGCATCATAATTGCCTTTCCCCCAGCTATAATTCTTGCCTTGCAGTATATACCTATCCCTGCCCATTGCTAAAGTAAACATAACCGAATTGTGATCACTATCACCAAAGTGCTCACCTACATCTAAATCTAACACCTGGCCGGGTTCATTACCCAGTACCAAATCCAATGTGGCCTCGCCCCTTATTGGCCTGTCTACATACTGTGTCAGAAAACCCTCCTGCACACACTGCACAAAAACTGACCCATCTATAGTACTCGAACTATAGTATTTCCAGTCAATATTTGGAAAGTTAAAGTCCCCCATAACAACTACCCTGTTACTCTCGCTCCTGTCGAGAATCATCTTTGCAATCCTTTCCTCTACATCTCTGGAACTATTCGGAGGTCTATAGACAACTTCCAACAGGGTGACCTCTCCTCTCCTGTTCCTAACCTCGGCCCATACTACCTCAGTAGACGAGTCCTTTTTGTCTTCTGGATCTGTTCTCCGGGTTGTTCAGCTTGTATGTTAAGGTCCTGCTATCCTTGATCACAGCGACAAGGTCGTACTCCAAGGGGACGATCCTATCACTATGGTCAGACAATGAAGTCTCCGTGCCCTTGATTGTGACTCCTTGTGTTTTGACAGTCTGGCTGGTGATCTCAAGAGTTGAACGAATGGGGGCCAAGGCCTCCTCGATTGATCTTTTAAGATCCAAAGTCCAGCATTGTCGATATTTCTCGAGTTCAACTGCCAACATTTTGCTGAGTGATTCGGCCGTTAGTGGAGTGGCTGAAGAAGAACCTGCCTTTGCCATCTTACCTCCAATGGAACCTGCCATCGCCACCTTACCTCCAATGGATCCATGGGAGGTGTCAGATTCGACCGTCGAAATTCAGGGCGATTCTTTTCCGGCATTGCCTCCCCTGGGCATCACAAAGATGAGAAAACTTTACCCAGTTAATTTGCAGACTTTTTCCAGTAAATTAAAGACCTGTGGCGCCAGGATAAAGGATAGAGAGGTCAGGTTTCCAGCGGGAGCCACCTTGTGTGCGTATTTCCCCCTCATTGCACCATCGGAACTCCCATTCACGTTCCTAATTACTTGCTGTATGTGCATACTAATTTTGTGATTCATATACAGGACACCTAGATCGCTCTGTACCTCGAGTGTAAGAAAGGTTAGAGGCAACTGAGTGGTGAGCAGTGAAGGAGAATTAGCCATTTTAGAATATTATCTGGAGAAACATTGCTTGGCACAGATGTAGAATGGTGAGAGAGGTAATGTTATCAGTGAACTTTCCTTTTGAGGGAAAAACGTAGCCAAGGTAATCAGAAAGGATTTGAGATGTAAAGTACTAAACTAGTTTATGGCAATGAAATGCAGGTGTTCCTCCCTTCATACCTCAAACCTGTGACCTGTACTTTCCACATGAGGAAAATAGTATGAAGGGGCTGTTAGTTGAACCCTTTTTGGTTGCATTCAATTTTATTTACACTTTTTATACTTCCACAAGCTTATTGTTATTGCATTATGCTTCTGGCAATTAACTTTGAGGCATTTCACACGGGTACAAGTTTAACTAATTCTAGTTATTCCTGTTAATTTAAAAAATGACCATTCACCTTCAAATAATTCACCAAGCAGCAAACTGACATCTGCTGCTCATTCTGCAATAATATATCCTGTACAGTTGAGCTGGAAATGGCTGAGCATAATTCGGGCAATATCTGCTTGTCGGGATATTGCTTAGTGTGGGGGCTGAAGTATTATTGTACTTGCATTTCCTATCATTTGCGCGCCAGTATTGCTGCGCAACAGGGTTACCTGTGCATCCGTTATCATTGAGAACAGCCTCGGAAGCAGGGTTTGACTGCATCTGGGAACGAGCACAATAGAGAACCTGACCCTTTTAAAATGTTTTAAATGTGGCATTAGGTTGGCTGCCTGGGTTATGTAGATCATCAACTGAAATTGTAATTTGTCTCTGTTTCCTTTCAAAATAATAAACTGGAATAATAAATTTGCCGATTTAAAATAAATAAATGTGAACTGAACAATGTTTTTCTTGCACCACCTTTTGTAAAGACTCTGAATCTCTTCCTCCCAATTTCCCATCTTCAAATATATGCCCAGATGATGCTACTTAGACTCTAGAGCTTGTGAAGTGTCTTCTTTTGCTCAGCCAAGTATCTCCCTTCATTGTGGCAGATGAGATCTTCGACTGGGTCTGTCTTATTTCCTGGATTCCGCTGACTGCTCACACTCTTCCCCGCCCCTCCCCAACTGTGTGATGGCATTCCCCTTGTACTCTTATTCCACTGCACCAGACGCTTCATTTGCCAGATCACCTTCACCATTACCGCCATCACCAACATAATTTCACCACCTCCCCTCTCTGCTCTGCAAAAAGTTAATTCCCCCCCCCAAATGCTGTGGTTCGCTCTTTTGTAATTTTATCACCTGCTGTCCTTCAGTTGCACCTTACCTGTGGTGTAGAAACTGCAACACCTGTTCATTCGCCTACCCCCCCCACCCGTAACCCCCAAACCACTGCCCAAAGTCTCAGATCCTCTTGTAAAACATGAGTTGATTATTTATTACTCACAACACGTTCTCTACATTGGCAGACCAAGTGCATATTAATTAAACTTTGTTGAGAATATTCTTTCTGTCTGCAAATCCAAACCTGAGCTCTTGTATCCCAAGGGCTTCACAGCCAAGTGTCATCACTTGTTATGTAAGCAACAATACAGCAGCCAATTTGCGCACTCCAGGTGAAAGACTTGACTGCTGACTCCTTTCACAGAGGGTAGTTAACGTAAGCAAACAAGTTTTTTTTATATCCGTAATTGAGAATTGATGAATGACAAAAACACATGAAAACAGTAAAACTAAATTTCAATGCAACATTGCAGAAAGGCAGTGAATGAAATAGAAGAAATGGAAATGTTACAGATAGGAAGAAATGTTAGAAAATGCTGGAAGCACGTAGCAGGGCATCAGCATTTGAAGAAAGAAAGGAAAATGGGAAAACTGACCTGCTAATGCCTCCCTCCTTCAGATGCTGGCAGACAAGTTTAGGGGGAGGAGGTGGCATTGTGGCATTGTCACTGGACTAGTAATCCAGAGACCCAGGGAAATTCTGGGGAACTGGATTCGAATCTCACCATGGCAGATGGAGAAATTTGAATTCAAGAAATGACATCTTGAATTATAATAATCTTTATTAGTGTCACAAGTAGGTTTACATTAACACTGCAGTGAAGTTACTGTGAATAGCCCCTAGTCGCCACACTCCGGCACGTGTTCGGGTAACCAATTACCCAACAGCACGGCTTTCAGGGCTTGTGGGAGGAAACTGGAGCACCCGGAGGAAACCCATGCAGACACTGGGAGAAAGTGCAGACTCCGCATAGACGTTGACTCAAGCCGAGAATAGCACCAGGGACCCTGGTGTTGTGAAGCAACAGTGCTAACCACTGTCGATTTAAAAGCCCATCTGGTTCACCAATGGTCGGAAATCGGATGTCCTAGTTTGTTTTACTTGACTCCAGACCCACAGCAATGTGGGTCCATGAAACGGCCTAGCAAGCCACTCAGTTCAAGGGCAATTAGGGATGAACAGTAAATGCTGGCCCAGCCAGCGACGTCCTGATCCTGCAAATCAATTTTTTAAAAGTTGTGTATTTCTTGCGTTTGTAAAGGTGATGATTTGAAGTGGCTGTGATTTGAAGTGGCTTTATTTAATGATTCACAACATTTCCAATACATTTTAATGTTCCACATTTTCCATTCCAATTTCTTCCTACTTACTTCCACTTAATTCATTTTCACTTTTGCAGGGTTTGCTGTTGTACCTGCATTATGCCCTATGCATTTGCCTTACTCGGCCGTCTTCATGTTCTCTTGTTCTTTTAATGACTTGTCACTGTCCTATTGAAATTGCCTCTCTTTATCAGCCACTGGGTTTCACCTCTTTTCAATTTCGAGAAAATCCATTTACCCAACCCCACTCTGCAACAGGCTTTTACCTATTGTTCTCTCTCCCTTTTTATCTGGCTCAATCCTCCTATAAGACTGACTTTTATTTTCATATCTAGTAATGAGTTCACACTCAAAACATTAACCTGCCTTTTGACGGCTGCTGATGGATCTGCTGTATATTTTCTGTATTTTTTGTTCTTGTCTCTTATCAAAGTTAACAAAGTACATTCCTTACTTTATGTGAAGGTTTCCATGCAGTATTTAAACAGAAAGACAAACTTACCCCTTCAAATCCTGCATAATCCCTCAAAGGCAAGAGCAACAGCTTGCAACTATCTAGGACTTTAACTCAGGAAAGCGTACAGACAGTTGTCAATAGCGTTATCAATAGCAATACCGTTGACATTGAGCCACATAGGCGATATAAGAACTGATTAGCAAAACCCTGTTCAAAGAGTAGAGGGAATTGGAAAACTATAGGGATGGAATCCATTGCTTAGAGCCAAGTCAGCCAAAAGCATAGCTGACAATAGTATACTGATGAAAATCCACTGGAGTGTAGATAATGGATAGGCTCAGGTTAGAAAAGGGCATTAGAGCTGGGCACTAGTCTGGTTTAGTCTCCACAACTGGGGCAAAGGATGATGACAAGAAAGAAGCATATTGAGCTTTTGGTGGGAGGCAGTGTTGCTTTATGGCTCATTCATGATGTTGGAGAAACATCTGACTGGCAGTGATGCTGGGTAATGGTAGCTAGACAAGAAAATAAAGTAGTCCTTGAGTGCTGGTGCAGGGAAAGGATAGAGCTGTGCTGGGTCAGGCCCAGTCTGATGAAAGGCGAATCGCCTTGCTGCTAACGGTAGCAGGACCACAAGCGCTCGAACTGTATAACTTATTTGTGTTTGATAATGAGGAGAAATTTGATGATGAAGCACTTTGATAAGCATTGTTCCCCGAAGAAGAATGAAACATTTGAGCGCTTCATGTTCCGTATGCGTACGCAAAGACCTGGCAAATCATTTGACAGTTTTGACACGGACTTGAGGCTGAAGGCCCAGTTATGCAATTTCAGCGACCTGAAATCTTCGTTAATCCGCGACCAAATTGTCTTTGGCATAGCTGAAGATAAAGCTTTGGGCTATATTATTGCTGGAGGAAGATTTGGTGCTGGAAAAGGCGGTGGAGATTTGCCAGGTGAGTGAAGCAGCTGCACAGAGAATCGGCGCACTCTGCTCAAACAATTTTGTCACCAACTCGGAAGAAGAAGCCAGCGCCATTAGTGTGACGCACATAATGGAGAAATGTGGTCTCAGTGCGGGCAGCCATTTTAAGCGGCAGACTGGAGCCGCCGCCATCTTGTGTCAAATGTGTGGCACTCGAAATGCCATGTCAATGTCCGGTCTTTGGAAAGGTTTGTTCCAGGTACGGCCATGTTGGGTCGAAGCGTTTGGTGGATTCCTTCGTAAGGTATAAAGACCAAAAACAACAGTCAGGATTTGGATTGTAACATGAGGGAGGGAACAGGAATAACATCTCAGAAAATGAAGGCCAGGCAGGGAAATGTTGTGGGATCAGCGTGGAATGAACAGTAGGGCTGATTGTCAAGGACATTGATTGGAGCAGACAGACCAATCTTCAGGTTAAAACAAAAAGGTATAGCACCTGACACACGAGATGAAGATTGAGGTATTCAGGGATAGGATAGAGCAGGAGAGGAATCTGCATATGACCTAATCCAGGGTAAATGTAGAATTTTGCCATGACGGAGTGATGGGCAGAGAAAATAAAATGGAGGTTAAAACCAGTGAGGGCAAAGAATAACTCGATCAGAAGGCTGCGTGAAGAGAAAGGCAGGTAGTCTCATCGAGAGGATGACTGTGTGACTTAAAAGGACTTTAAAGAGTTATAGGTGGCCTAGAAGTGAGTGAACTGCTCGAATGAGAAATATTGAAGGATTTAAAAAAAAAAAAAAAAATTTTTGCTCATAGGGAAGGAGTCACTGATTCCATTTTCAATCTAACCCACCTGTTATAAAATTGGTGGAATCGCGTGCAATGCTGGTTTACATTAAAATCAGTGGACAGTAATACTGACAGAGCCATAGCTTGGCATTCCACCTAATAAAGTGGGTTTTCTTCTTGGGTGAATTAGTTTAAAATAACCTCATTGTCCATATCCAGATTTGACCAGGCCCAGCATACTAAATAAACTCATCCCAGATGAGGTTGTGGATCAGAAAAAGCATTTGCACAAGCATACAAACATTCTGGCGGGTGACCAATGGAAAGCAAATCTTAAGTAGAGTTTTCCTGTGGAGATGGGATTTCCTGTGGTACTGGAGAGCCCTAGAGTAGGCAGCTATTAGCCCCAGGGTAGCTCAGTAGTCATGTCATTTTGATTGAGCATTTTAATTCAGATCCTTCACACTGTTCAGGCAGAGTAACTGTTTAGGTATTGGCACTAATGGTGAGATCCATGAAAGGTCATCATCACGAGCAGTTTCCTATTATAACATTATAATCACCTTTCTGATGTGCCTTGTGATATCTCCCCTGTAGAGTTTGCAAATTTAATTCTTCAGAATACTTGGACATTTCTAATAAGAACCATGATATTTTGGTGATTTAATGCCAAGAAAGACTTTAAAAGTTAAAAAAAACACATGCATTCACATAGTTGATAGAGAAAATTACGTTAGTTTGCTCAATTTTCTTTACGTTCTAAAGAGCAGAATTTTCCAAAAAATGTATTTTATTACAAACATGTATCAAAACAGGTAACAGCAAATAAACACCCCGGGAAACAAACTTCCCAACAATCAACTATACAGTCTGTGCAGATTTTCCCCCTTTTTCACCCCCCCTCATCCCTCCCCCCACCCCCCGCGACAAACAGCTCCACAAACACGGTCACAAACATGCCCCAACTTTTCTCAAACCCCCTCTGCTGAGCCCCTCAACTCATACTTTATCTTCTCCAACCGCAGGAAATCGTACAGGCCACCCAAACATGCCGCAACTCCCGGTGGTGATGCCGACCGCCACTCCGGCAAAATTCGCCATCGTGCAATCAGAGAGGCGAAGGCCATGACATCGGCCTTCCTCCTCTCCATGAGCTCTGGCTTAAAGAGCAGAATTTTACCTATATTTCACTACTTTTGGCATCATAATTTCGAGAAGATATAATAAAAAGAATAAGGTTGTCTTTCTATTACTGATAGTTTGAAATAAGTAAATAGAAATACAAATTGTTGAATTTTTAAAAATCTGCAAATAGGAATTGCTGCCACCCCACGTGAGGAGAAAAATTGAATTTGCATTTGACAGAAATCTTGGTCAGATAATCTTATTGCCAATACTAGCAAAGCATTTTGTATTATCTGAAGCATTTTCCAGGGACCTGTTGCAAACTTGGGTCAGCCGGTGGCCTGACAAGAAAACTACTAAATTCTCTCAGCAACCAGTTTGAACAGCAAAGAGCAAGATTTTGAATGAGAGGCTCCAATTTCCCTTGGGGTTTTGATTGAAAGACAACATCAGTTGTCTGATTTTATTAAGAGGGCTGGTGTTGTATCTCATCCAGCTGTGGGTTACACAAAGAGAACTTCTTCCAAGTCTCAAACCAGTTCTGTCAGAAGCAGAAGCTAGCAAACCTCTGGCATGCCCCAAGTCAAGTGGTTAATTTCAAAAAGATTACTCAATTCCTGAGAGGAGGTTGATATATCTGTTCTGTAAGGACACCGGATGCCAATATTTCAACATTCCTGATTATGTTCCTATGTCCTTGAAACCGCTTTCATTTAACACACATTGAATGCACAAAATAATGACTACTGTATCCGATATCTTGCTCTATTGACTGATCCCATTGTCACTGGAGATGGTTGGACCAGGGAATATCAGATCACGTTTACAGTTGCTGGCAGTAAACAAGTGCAAAATTAAAGCAGTCAAGTTACCCCAAAAGCTCATTGAAATGGGCATTTCCAGCAAGCCAATGGAATTATGCACAAATAGTGGGCAAGCACATTAATCAAAAGGGAGACCTGCCTCAACACCTTTTTAGCAATGACAATGTCATCAACACAATGTTGAAAACATTTCTGATAGGCACTTTGAAGGAGATGTGTAAATGGATGGCAAATTCCAGTGTCTCAGTGCATTTTTGATGGGGAAGGAGTATTGCATCTTTGACATTGGGGACAGGCATCCTAGCAAAGTTCCAGAACAAGAGATGGCCAAGAATTTCCAAGACTGCGGAACAGTAGACCTCGCAGATTTTGCAAATGCAGAAGTGATGAGGGTTTTCTATGCCACAAGTCCTAAATGTATGTAACTTCACTCAAAGACTACGAAGGCTATTACCTGAAGTGGGTAATATCAATAGGGGGAAAACAGATGTTCCATCAAGCTATAGAAAAATAGAAATAAGTAAGCTCTTAGTGCCCTACCAAAGGAACACAAATCAACAAAGAAGCATTCAGAGAACTGCAGTTGAAGGGAGGTAAGAGTACGTAATACAATGAAAGAAAGCACTTTGCCTTTAGAGCATACCTTCACTTTATGCTGTCATCAATGTTGAAAATTCTGCTTTGAGCTCTTGAGGGCTCAGTGTAAATTTCAAAGGGAAAAAGAAGTATGTATCAAGGTTGATGTTAATAAAACAACATTACCTTTAATAACTGAGTCAGTGGCTGTATTTGAAGAAAAGCTACGTAGGTAGCTCTGGAATCATTGTGTCTGCTCTCATTTTTGAACCAGAAATTGCTTGGAGCTTTGACGTTCAGTCATCGGTCTGTCTCATTATAAACAGCTTGGTTTCAGTATAGTGATCACAAATCAAATGGTGACTGTTACACGTGTGCTATTTCCATGCTTGACAGAAGGTGTAGCCAAAGCTTTTCTCTCTGGAATTGCGCACAGCAGTCACTACAAGCCCCAGTTGGTGCAAATGAGGTTATCTCTAGGCCATCTAGTTTTCATGCTAATTAACTGCAGTTTCATTTTTCTTTCTGATTTACAACTCCCAGCGAAAAGCACCACATCCCTATTAGAGTGCCAAATGGATCAATGCAGACTATAGAAATATAATGGCATCTCAGCAGGGACATTTGGTCTTGCACCATTCAATTAAATGGCATATATTGATTGGTTTGGCTCAGCAAATGGATGATTGTTATTGGGAGTTAAATAGTTTCAGTACGTAACTGGATTGCTTGTATTATTACTGATCTATCCATTGTCTCATGGGATATGTTGACTGTGTTACGTTTGTTGTTGGCATGAAACATTATGGTCACCCTGTGTAAAATAATGAGACAGTTGACATTACCTGAGCTAGTGTTGAATAACACAAACTATTTTGTTTCAGTTGCAGTCATTCTAAGATGGTTTTCTAAAATTTGCAATGCTGTATTTAATGACTATATGCTATTGTGGTAGAAAAAATATTTGAAAAACTACTACTATTAGTAGTTAGTTATTAGTTATTTCATATGCATATCATGCAAGATGTTCTAATTGTGTGTGTGTGTGTGTAACATTGATCGAAAGAAACACTGCATTTTGCACACCATTTGACATCAGTGCAGCATGGTGGCACAGTGGTTAGCACTGTTGCTTCACAGCTCCAGGGTCCCAGGTTCAATTCCCGGCTTGGGTCATTTGCGGAGTCTGCACATTCTCCCCGTATCTTCGGGGGTTTTCTCCGGATGCTCCGGTTTCCTCCCACAGTCCAAAGATGTGTAGGTTAGGTGCATTGGCCATCCTAAATTGCCCTTAGCACAAAAAGGTCTGGTAGGGTTACTGGGTTAAGGGGATGTGATGGGGTGTGCGCACAAGTGGGGTGCTCTTCTCAAGGGCCGGTGTAGACTACATTGGCCGAATGGCCTCCTTCTGCACTGTAAATTCTATGATCCATGATCATCTAGTCTTTATAATAACAGTTGCATGTTCGTTGTGGAAAATTGCGTACGGCTTGAAGATGCATTTATTTTTGCTTCAGACTTGCAGTATCACGGTTACTGTTTTCAGTCTGTTTAAAGAATTAAGCATGTTTGGTGTTTCAATTATTTTTTCCCTAGGTGACTTTCGTAATATCTTATGTTAGAACAAAGAGAAGTAGAATATTATATTCTCAACCAAAGGTTTTTAAAATAAGTAACATATTGATCAAATATGAATAAAATCAATCGCATTAGTAGCTCACAAACTTATGATACCTGCAAATGCAATTTCCAAGAATTTAGAAAATGTCTTGGCTCTGCCCTCTATAAATCTACCAATGATTTTTGGGATACACAAATGTTCAAGAATTTACCAGTTGGACTAACATAATTTCATCCTAAAGAAACAGGTGTCAGTAAGTAAAATATCGTCCATGTTTGGCTTACTGCAATTATTTCTTTGTCCTGTAGTTAACATCAGCTATGCGCAGTGAATCTGTTGAATGAGTTTGAGAGAAATTGCTTCTTATGTTGTTGTCTTTGCCATTCAGCCTATAAACGATTGCATTACAGATTTTCAATCTGATTGGGTAGCCTAATGGTTCCCAAATATCCATCACTAAACATACTTTTCCTGTAAATGGTGGTCACAAGTCACACCTCCTTCACTGAGTGCCACTTAGCACCATTCATGTTTTATTTCAAGGGAAAATTCATGAAGAAGAGACGGACAAATCCTAGACCTCATTATTTGCATAGGTGAGATGGTGGTCCCTTTCATGAGCACACTGGGATAGTGGGTGAGGTGGAGAGGGGTTTATTCTATGCATTACCTGTGCATTGTAAAATTGCAAATTTGTTTTTTAAAAAAACATTTTGTGCCACATGGTATACAAAAGAAAAGAAAACGACTTGAAAGTGCAGCATGGCGGCACAGTGGTTAGCATTGCCGCCTACGGTGCTGAGGACCCAGGTTTGAATCCCGGCACTGGGTCACTGCCCATGTGGAGTTTGCACATTCTCCCCGTGTCTGCGTGGGAATCGCCCCCACAATCCAAAAGATGTACAGGAAAGGTGGATTGGCCACGCTAAATTGCTCCTTCATTTGAAAAAAAATAATTGGGTACTCTACATTTATATTTAAAAAAAAGAAAACGAGTTGAATAAACACTGATGACTCATCAGCAATGCCAGTGGACCGTATGGAGACTGAGCACTGTGACCAAGAAGTTAAAATGGGGGAGAGAGGCAGCTCAGAGACCCACCAGTAGTGGCAGCAGATTTGGCAGACTGGGCATAGGGACCGAGGAGTTAAAATGAGAGACAGAGCTTCCAAGAAATGACCAACTACAAAAGCAATACCTGAAAAACAGTTCTACTGACCCCACAACCTGGGAAGGAGTCAGTAAACGTTTCTAGTTGATAAAGGCATGGCAGGCACCCCAGGCCCTTGGAATGTGCATGTTATGTTTTGTGGGAAATCCTGGCCTTGTGCAATGTGTTACCAGGTAGAGTTTTGGAGCTTGAACTTGGACTCACGACGAAGCTTCACGAGGTTAAGCGTTTTATGGATAGCACAGTTCTGGAGATGACCACTCGCAGCTGAAACTTGTGTAGGCTGAGAGGAAATGGGAAACTGCCAGCAGGGAGGACCTGACAGGTAGGGGCCTCTTGAATGCAGTTTGCTCTCCAATCAGACTACCAATGGGAACAATGGTTTCTCTGGGGAGTGCCGGAAGACCCACGTCCACGGCACCATGGGTGACTCCGTTACATGCGAGAGAAGAGCGTGGGGAGGAAGAAGGGTGGGTGAGCAATAGTGGTTTGGGATTTGGTAGTGAGAGGAACAGACTGACGTTTCAGTGGCTCAAGCATGACTTTAGGATGATAAATTGCCTCCTTTGTGTCAGGGTCAAGGATGTCACTGAGTCGCTATAGACATTCTGAGGGGGAAGAATGAGCAGTGAGAGGTCACGGTCCATATCACCACCAATGACATCAGCAGAAAGAGGGTTGAGGCTCTTTAGAAAGTGTTCAGGGAGCTGCAGAGAGATTGAAAAGCAGGACCTCGATCTATAATCTCTGAATTAAGCCTGGTGCCATGTGCTAATGAGCACAGAAATAGGGAGATAAAGCTATGATGAATATATGGCTGGAAACATGCAGAAGGGAGATGAAAGTTCCTGAAGTATTGGGAGTTCTCGGGGAGGTGGGATCTGTGCAAGATTATATCTCAACAGAGTTGCAACCAATATTCTTGCAGGGAATTTTGCTAGTGCTGTGGTGGAACATTTAAATTGAACATTGACAAAGGATATGAGAATCTACAAATAGATCCGGAAGAGGGAAAATTAAAGTTGGAAATGAAAGGCAGAACATTTGACATGGGGGAATCTATGTAGCTAATACTGAGACATGGTTGAAGGAAGGAACGGCAGCTCAACATCTCTGGTCACATGGATTTCGGATGAAATGGTGAGAGGGTTAAAAAGAGGAAAGCAATATTGATTAAAGAAACAATTATAGCTGTGTTGATATGAAGCCAAATGGGCTGAACTGAAGAAGAGAAAAAGGGGCAACTTGAGTTCTGGGTTTTGGAGCTTGAACGGCAGCCAGACTCACTACGGAGCTGGGAGTGAACTGTAGATCCCCAAAAAGTCAGAGGGAGATAGAAGAGCGAATATGTGAGAAATCTCCAGGAAGTACCAAAACAATATGGCAGAAATAGTGGGGGATGGGGATGTGCTGAACATAGGGTGTCGCTGGATGCGGACAACCTGCTATTGTATATCTTGGACCTGGTGGGAATCATTGGAGGTATTAGGTCATAGAATTTACAGTGCAGAAGGAGGCCATTCGGCCCATCGAGTCTGCACCGTCTCTTGGAAAGAGCACCCTACCCAAGCCCACAAACCCGCCCTATCCCCATAACCCAGTAACCCCACCCAACACTAAGGGCAATTTTGGACACCAAGGGGCAATTTAGCATGGCCAATCCACCTAAACTGCACATCTTTGGACTGTGGGAGGAAACCGGAGCACCCGGAGGAAACCCACGCACATGGGGAGAACGTGCAGACTCCGCACAGACAGTGACCAAAGTCGGGAATCGAACTGGGACCCTGGAGCTGTGAAGCAATTGTGCTAACCACTATGCTACCGTGCTGCGGTATTATGGAGATTTTGGGGCAATTAGGCCGGTTTTGGAGATATAATTTGAACATGGGAAAGAGTGAGATTCCCAATTAATGCTCGAGGGCAGGAATGCGACCTAGGGAAGTTGCTCTTTAGGATGGTGGGGGTGAGTTTTAGGTATGCTGGCATTGCTGAATATGATAAAAATTAATTGTGTGGCGAATATTACAGTGGTAAGGAAATGGGACGTGGGGGTCAGTTAGGGGTGGGAGGAGGCGATGTGTAGGGGGAACGAGTTTGAGGACTTTATTGTTGGCGTATTTACCATTCTCACCGGCCAGGTACTCAGTGAGCCCAGTGGTAGTGTTGGCCCTAAGGGCATGGGGGCAGTGGAGGCAGCATTTGGGGCTGGTGGGCACCGATCTGTGACAGCCATTAGTATGCGCCGACTGGGATTGATGTGAGGTTTAGGGGTGGCTGCAGGCGGGGATTGAGCGTTTTGGGGACTTGTTTATAGGGGGGGGCAAATTTGCGGGGCTGGAGGACTTGGAGGGGAGGAAGTGTATGAGTTGCCCGGGGGAATGGCTTTAGGTACCTGCAGGTTCGGGATTTTGTGAGGAAAGAGGTGGAGTCCATTCCTAGGCTGCCGCACCCTGGAATTTCAGGACAAGTTGTTATCGAAAAATGAAATAGGGGAGGGGAAGCTGTTGGATATTTCTAAGGAATTGATGGAGTGGGAGGGAGCCCTGTTGGGGGATATTTAGTGTAAATGGGAGGAGGAGTTGGGAGGGGAAGTGGGGGCTGAAATGTGGGTAAGTTTAAGCCTCATTCAGTTTCAGTTTAATGTGGTGCATAGGGCCCACATGATGGTAGCGAGGATGAGCAGGTTCTTTGCGGGGGTAAAAGATGAGTGGTGTGCGGGCCATCTGCAAATCATGTCCACATGTTCTGGTTGTGTCCAAGACTGACGGAGTTCTGACAGGGGTTCTCGGATATGATGTCCGAGGTGTTGGGTGTGGGGGTGGTTCTGAGTCTAACGGTGGCGATATTTGGTGTGTCGGAAGCCCTGGGAATCCAGGGGGTGAGAGAGGCCAATGGTCTGGCTTTGTCTCCCTGATTGCCCGGAAACAGATTTTGCTAGGGTGGCAGGACTCGGAGCCACCAAGAGCGGGAGTGCAGGACCTAGCAGAACTCCTGAAAAGGTCAAGTTCGCTCTGCGAGGTTCACCCGGAGGCGCAAGACAGTTATCGATATCTTTAAGGAAGATTGGAGGGTCGGAGTGGGGGGGAAGGGGGTTAAAATGGGGAAGGTGGGATGCGGCGAATGTTGGTGTCAGGGAGGCAGGTGGATTGTGGTTGTTTATTCAGTTGCTTTGTTATACTTCTGATATTTTGAGTATATCTGTGAAAATGCCTTGAACAAAAATATTTTTAAAAAGTAGTGGGGAATTTCAACTACCCCAATATTAATGGGGATACAATTATTATAACAGGCACAAAGGTAACACATTTAAAATGCATTCAGGAAAACATTTCTAGCCAGAATGTAGCAAACCCAACAAGCGAGGGGGCTATTCTGGACTTGGTTGTAGGGAATGGAACTGAGCAGGTGAAAGGGTTATCAGTTGGGGAGTGCTCTGGTTGTGATCACAATTGAATTAGATTTAGGATGGTCATAGAAAATGACAAAGATGAACCAGGAATGTCAATTCGCAATCGGGGAAAGCTGATTTTACTAAAGTGAGATGTGATTTAGCTCAGGTTGACTGGAAACAACTACTGGATAGTAAACCATGGTCAGATCAGTGGCAGGGAAGAGATGGTGAGGATTCAGAGTAAGTATGTTCCTTTGAAGAAAGAGGGTGCGACTAACAAATCCAGAGCCCCTAGATGTGAGGATAAAGAAAAAAGGGAAGCTCATGGCAAATACCAAGGGATCAATACTGCAGAAAACCAAGAGGAGGATAAGATGTACAAGGATGATGTTGAATAGGAAATTAGGAAAGCAAAGAGAGGACATGGAAATATATTGGAAGAAAAATCAAGAAAAAAAATCACTTTTTATAAATACATGAAGATCAAAAGGATAACTAAATAAAGAGTAAGGTCTATTAGGGACTATAACTATCCTGTGTGTGGAGGTAGGCAAAGTGCTGAATATTTTGTGGCCATTTTTGCGACAGAAATGGACAAAACAGCCTTGGATTTATGGAAGAG
Source organism: Scyliorhinus canicula (assembly GCF_902713615.1). Lineage (NCBI taxonomy): Eukaryota > Metazoa > Chordata > Chondrichthyes > Carcharhiniformes > Scyliorhinidae > Scyliorhinus > Scyliorhinus canicula. The sequence goes on along the minus strand of NC_052166.1, from coordinate 44,335,914 downwards.
TGTGTCTCATCATTGACTAGGAAATATAGTTTTGTAATTTCAACCCTTCATGACTCTTCGTAATTTGTAATTTTCCAGGTACTTTTCCAGGTACTTCCAGTTGCTTTCCTATCATGTATTACTGACTTTAATACATCAATAATATTACTTGGATCAATTTGCTGCTCAACTGTATCACAATTTAGCAGTGCGTTTTTATTTACAGGGACAACTTTAGACTTGTGACACTTCAAACCATTCACCTTATCTTTCATTTCTTCCAGTTTGCTTTCAAGATCAAGAATCGCATTGTTCTTTTCATGATGATGTTCTAAGAGTTTGTTAGTTTTGGTTTTTAATTCTGCATTCAACCAATTATTCTAATTTATCAACAATTCCATTTCCTGTTTAAAGCATTTTCCCTAGTACTTCATAGAGACTTCTGATGCTTGAAGTTCATCCAGTTTTAACTGAAAATTGACTTTTGCTATGTTTGTTTTTACAAGTTTATCCTTTAGACGGTTCACGTTTTCAGTCAAGTTTTTCCATGTTTGATTCTCAATTGTTCTCACTTTTTTTTTCAGTAGCAAACTCAACTTTCATATATGAAAATTAATTTTCTATGTTAATTAGATTTTCAAGAGTGTTGAGATCAACATGATAAACCGCCTACTGTAATATATTCACTGCCATATTACCTGCCACATTACTGTCCCCAGTAGCCAAATCATTACCTGGAATATAATCTATCCCTCCAATAGGTGATTCCAGAATTATACCCACCTGTCGGGCATCATTGTCGGGCAGTCGCCCCCAGCAGACTTTTAAAACTGTTTTCCAATTAAGGGGCAATTTAGCGTGGCTAATTCACCTAACAATTGTGGGCTGGATTCTCCCAAAATGGGGCTATGTCCCCACACCAGCATAAAAATGCATGTGTTGCACTCACGAGTTTCCTGAAAAAATTACAAGCCGATTCACTTACCCTCAGGGGGCTAGCAAGGACCCGGAGTGCTTCCCGCAGCTTTGGCTGCGGAAACGGGCCCCAGCACTTCCGGTTTTGAGTCCGTGCATGCGTCTGAAGGCGACCTCCAGCGGCCACGCTGAGCGCCATGGCGGACTCAGATTGCGGAGGCATCTGGAAGATTTAGCCCCCCGATCGGCCATGCACCCAAGTATCCATCTGGCCCGATCCCTCCCCCAGCCGTGCATAAGTGCCTGATCCCCCCCGACATGAAATTAAATGAAATGAAAATCGCTTATTGTCACGAGGAGGCTTCAATGAAGTTACTATGAAAAGCCCCTTGTCGCCACATTCCGGCGCCTGTCCGGGGAGGCTGGTATGGGAATTGAACCGTGCTGCTGGCCTGCTTGGTCTGCTTTAAAAGCCAGCGATTTAGCCTTGAGCGCTAAGCCAGCCCCTGACCAGGGCGCTTGGCAGAGTCTGCAGCCGCCAGACGAGAGTCCCGACCGGCCACAGCATGTTAGTTCCATGTCGGCGGGAACTCAGCCGGTCTAGAGGGGAGGATCGCTGGGCGGGAATCTGACAATGGCCCCCCAGTCGTGTGGAATAATTTGCGAATGCGCAGATTTTCGGGGCCCCGAGAATTGCCGGGCCTGATTTCAGCAGGAAAGTTGATCCTCCGCCCCTACGCCAAATGCGATTTCGGCGCGGGGCTACGGAGAATCCAGCCCTGTGTCTCAGCTTTGTGGTATGATATACTGTTCTAATAAATCAGTAACTCAGATTGTGGGTCAGATCCCAGTGGCAGAATAAAAATTGTGATAATGTTTTTTTTAAGAGGTGTGTGCTTTTCACAATAACTTTCATAGAATCATAGAATTTACAGTGCAGAAGGAGGCGATTCGGCCCATCGAGTCTGCACCGGCTCTTGGAAAGAGCACCATACCAAAGGTCACACCTTCACCCGATCCCCATAACCCAGTAACCCCACCCAACACTAAGGGAAATTTTGGACACTAAGGGCAATTTATCATGGCCAATCCATCTCACCTGCACATCTTTGGGCTGTGGGAGGAAACCGGAGTGCCCGGAGGAAACTCACACAGACACGGGGAGAATGTACAGACTCCGCACAGACAGTGACCCAGCGGGGAATCGAACCTGGGACCCTGGAGCTGTCAAGCAATTGTGCTAACCACTATGCTACCATGCGGCCCCATCTTCTTAATTATGATCCAGCTTTGGAAATGAGAGGGAGGAGCAACTTATTGACCCACTTTCTACAAGCTGAGTTTAAAGGTGTACCTTCCCTCTATGACTTCGATATTGGTACAAAGCTGACTAAATATATCTTTAATCAGGTGTGCTCACTCACACTACTTACGTTGCAGGGATCTATCGCACTGCTTGAAAATTATGTGCTACTCGATGCACTTAGTGTGTAGTTTTTTTTGTGGGCAGACTTAATTTGAAATTGATAATCTAGAGCACACACATTTAAACTGTGTTTGCACGCCAACCTAATGGTAATATGCTGACACACCAGACATGCTCGCCCTTATCCATAAACTGAATTTCGGATTAATTTGTACCAACTGAATATATGGAAGCTAAGCGCGTCTTCAGAATACAACAAAATGCATTGTGCAAGAGAGCTTTTGAAATTATTGCTGTCATGTTTGGCTGGATTACAGAATGAGTTTGACAGAAGATTGGGAGTACTGCAGTGCATAGGAGGTAATGAGAATGAAGAAAAATGTCATCTAGAAAATGTGGGAAATATATTCAATTTGTGTCCTATTTTCAGACATCCTTCTTTATATCTGTCCTTAGTGTCCTTCTTTATATAAAGGGCAGCAGGGTAGCATGGTGGTTAGCATAAATGCTTCACAGCTCCAGGGTCCCAGGTTCGATTCCCGGCTGGGTCACTGTCTGTGTGGAGTCTGCACGTCCTCCCCCTGTGTGCGTGGGTTTCCTCCGGGTGCTCCGGTTTCCTCCCACAGTCCAAAGATGTGCGGGTTAGGTGGATTGGCCATGCTAAATTGCCCGTAGTGTCCTAATAAAAGTAAGGTTAAGGGGAGGTTGTTGGGTTATGGGTATAGGGTGGATATGCGGGTTTGAGTAGGGTGATCATGGCTCGGCACAACATTAAGGGCCGAAGGGCCCGTTCTGTGCTGTACTGTTCTATGTTCTATGTTCTATCTATAATATTAAAAAGATTACACTGCATGCGCTGCCTCTCTGCACCATCTTGCTTCCTCATGTCACATTGTTTGTGTCACATTTTCTCCATACTAAATTATGATGTCTTCATTTATAATTGTCTTGCCAAAGTAAAGCTTGTGTTTACACAATCTGGCTGTTTGGTGGCTTTGTGGCCAGACTGTCAACAACATGGCACTACGGTTTCTGAAAATTTTTAGTATAGATCTCTGAACTTCATAGACCGTTGAAATATTGAACGCTCCTAGCTGTACCTTTTTTTAAACCTAGGGTTTTTTCTTGTCATAATTTCTTCCCTTCAGTTTATTTTGATCCGCCCCATTTTCAGTTATTTTGTATATTATGCAGTACTCTACTCGATTAAAGCTTAAATAGACTCAACTTCCAAAGTAAAAATGTCATGCTATAATCGCACTTTCACACTAACGGAAGTACACCAGAACCGGCAATGATGGGAGCACAACTACTGTGTGCCAAGTTCATTTGGCCATTCTGTATTACAAATGTGGATGCAGGAATTTATATCAGAATTATAAAAATCGTGACACTGTATAACTTTAAAGTGAAGTATGTTTATGTGCCGCCATGCCACTGTGCCATTATTCCCCACCTTCTAATGCTTTTTTCCCTGAAGATTATACTTGGCCTTAATTCCACAGAAGATCTGTTAGTCAAATGTTGCCCATTCTTTATTGCCCATCACCGCCTGTGTTGCTATACTTTCTACCGCTTGTTATTGATTCACCCGCTCCAGAAGTTGCAGATCCCCAAACCCATCCCTAAAGCATCATTAATGCAATTTGTCTTGATTCCCTGTGGACTGCAGAAGAGTTTAGCGTATTACCACAAATGGACTAAACTGGTCATGCATTAAGATCTAAATTTTATTCAGATACCTTATTTGAATAAACTGTTACTTCCTGGAATCTGAGTCATGATATACTTTAAATTTTAGTTTTCTTTGAAGTGTCTTGAGTTCAGTTAAAGGATCAAAGGTAGCCACTTAACGTTAAGTACATAACTTTTATTTATTGGATCATTTGATAAGCATTCCCAAAGTCCTTTTCATATTAAAAAATAATATTTGGATTAAACTGTTAAAATATTGGTGAAGCGTTCCGATGTCATGCAAAAGAATAGTTTGTGAATGTCACCCGAACTTTGAGCTTCTGTTCTCGCTGATGCTTTCCTCTCAATGCCACATTTAAAAAATATAAATTTGTATAATCCTCAGTTGTGGTTTGGCACTTATTGTTGCTGTGCGATCCTGTCTGGAAATTCAGACATTTTTATTTGACAGAATGGAAGGCTACAGAAATATTATTATTGGTATGCTACTGGAAAAACATCTAGTTGTGTTGTGTAGTAATGATATACTTTGATTCTAATGAGCAAGAATGTACTGATATAATATTCTCTCTGGCCAATGAGTCAATATCTGGAAGTCATGTATTCGAAATCATTGACAAAAGATCTAATGGGTGACCAAAATTTTTTTTACTCAGTTGTTGGGATCTGGACGCTTCACCTGAAATGGTGGAAGTTGATTCCATAAATAGTGTGGAGGCATTGGATGGATATTTGAGAATGAGGAGCTCACCACAAAAGTTTATATACCAACTGTAAAAGCTTCTATAAATGTGTGTATGTGAAGAGAAAAAGATTAGTAAAAACAAATGTAGGTCCCTTACAGTCTGAAGCCGGGGGGAAATTATAATGGGGAACAAAGAAATGGCATAAGAATTAAACACATACTTTGTTCCATGTTCACAAAAGTGGGCACAAATAACCTAGAATTGTTAGCGAGGGCGTAATTGTGAGAGGGCATAATTGAAGGAAATCAGTATTAGTAAGAAAATGGTGCTGGGGTAATTAATGGGGTTATAGGCTGAGAAATCACCAGGGTCTGATAATCTACATCCTAGAGAAGTAAAGGAAGTGGTCCTGGAAATATTGGATGCAATGGTGGTCATCTTCCGAAATTCTAAAGACTCTGGAGCACTTCCTACATATTGGGGGATGGCAAATGTAAAAAAGGGAGAGGGAGGATAAAAAGGGAGCATTACAGACCAGTTAGCCTGACATCAATAGTGGGGCAGATGCTAGAGTCAATTATAAAATAAGTGATAACAGAACATTTTGAAAGCGTAAACGAGATTGGACAAAGCCTACATGGGTTTATGAAAGGAAAATCACGCTTAACAAAGCTACTGGTGTTTATTGACGATGTAACAAGTAGAATAGATAAGGGTATTTGGACTTTTGAGATGGCTTTTGATAAGGTCTCTCATGAGATTAGTGGGCAAAATTGAGGGTAATGCATTGGCATGGATTGCAAATTGGTTGACAGACCAGGAATAAATGTATTTTTCTCCGAGTGGACAGGCAATGATTAGGGGGGATAACTGCAGAGATAAATTAACTGGGAGAGGGAACAAAATGTAACATTTCCAAGTTTGCTGACGGCACAAAACTGGATTGAATTGTGATTTAAGAGGAGGCAAAGAGGCTTCTAGTTGATTTAGACAAGTTGAGTGAGTGGGCAAACACAGGTGCAGTACAGTGTGGCTAAATGTGAAGTTATGTACTTCAGTGTGAAAAACAGAAAGAAAGTGTATTTTTAAAATGGGGATATATTGGAAAGTGTGGATGTACAAAAGGATCTGAAATGGAATGAAATGAAAATTGCTTATTGTCACAGTAGGCTTGTTACTGTGAAAAGCCCCTAGTCACCACATTCCGGCGCCTGTTCAGGGAGGCTGGTACGGGAATTGAATCGTGCTGCTGGTCTGCCTGGGTCTGCTTTCAAAGCCAGCGATTTAGCCCTGTGCTAAACCAGCCCCAAAACTAGGTACCGACGAGGATGGGATTCGAACCCACGCGTGCAGAGCACAATGGATTAGCAGTTCATCGCCTTAACCACTCATCTGGGTGTCTTTATACACCAGTCAATGAAAGTAGAGAGGCAGGTGCAGCAAGCAATTAGGAATGCAAATGGTATGTTGGCCTTCTTTGCAAGAGGACTTGAATTCAGAAGTAGAAGTCCTACTGCAGTTGTCCAGGGCCTAGGTGAGACCACACCTGGAGTATTGTGTGCAGTTTTGGGCTCCCTATCTAAGAAAGGGTATACTTGCCATAGCGGGAGTGCAGCATAGGTTCATTTGGCTGTCACCAGGGTTGGCGGGACTATCCTATTAGGAGAGATTGGTTTGGCTGGGCCTGTATTTACCAGAGTTCAGAAGGATGAGAGGAGGTCTGATTGAAAAGTATAAAATTCTAACAGACAAGATGCAGGTAGAATGTTTTACCTGTTTGGGGAATCTAGAACCAGGAACTCAGTCCCAGGATACAAGGTAGACCATTTAGTATGGAGATGAGGAAAAATTTCTTCACTCAAAGGACAGTGAACCTGTGAAATTCTCTACCACCTGTGGAGGTGAAGTCACGATGTATCCAAGAAAGAAATAGATATTTTTTTAGATTTTAATGGCATCCAGGGTTATGGGGTGAAAGCAGGAATATGACACTGAGATCCAGGATCAGCCGTGATCATATTGAATGAAGGAGCAGACTCGAAGGACCGAATCATAGAATCCCTACAGTGTAGATCAGGGGTGGGCAAACTACGGTGCACGGGCCGCATGCGGCCCGCCAAAGGTCTTTATGCAGCCCACCAAGATCAAGTCATAAAAAAAAAAATTTTTTTTTTAATTTTTTTTTTCTTTTTTAATTTTTTATATTTTTTTTATAAGGTTAATGGGGGGGGGGCTCTTGTGTTACTGGTATAGGGTGGATACGTTGACTTGAGTAGGGTGATCATTGCTCGGCACAACATCGAGGGCCGAAGGGCCTGTTCTGTGCTGTACTGTTCTATGTTCTATATGAGGCGCCCAGAATCATAACCGGGTGAAGCGCCATTTTTGAAAAGTAGAGAAAAAGAGGGCTAAAGGCAGGATGCCGCCGGGGGAAGCGCTGAGGTATATGCCGCACGCTAATTGGTTACAACCGGGATTATTAATTAATATACTATGCGGCCCTTTAAAATTGTGAATTTCTGAATGTGGCCCTTGCACGGAAAAGTTTGCCCACCTCTGGTGTAGATGGTGACCATTCGGCCCATCTTGTCAGCACAAACCCTTAAAATGAGTGTTCTACCCATGCCCACTCCCCATCCTCGTAACTCCATAACCTAACCTGCACATCCCTGGATACAGAGGGGCAATTTATCATGGCCAATCCACCTAACCTGCACATCTTTGGACTGTAGGAGGGAACTGGAGCACCCGCAGGAAATCCATGCAGACAATGGGAGAACGTGCAAACTCCACAAAGACAGTGACCCAAGGCTGGAATTGAACCCAGATCCCTGGCACTGTGAGGCAGCAGGGCTAACCTCCATGCCACCCAATGTCTTACTCCTGCCACTTTCTATGTTTACAGGGATACAGACAACAAGCAGGGATGTGGGATAATTCGAAAATCAAAGCTAGAAAAGCCATGCCAAAGTCAGTGTTTTAACAATGGAGAATTCGGGTTAACTAGCCATAATCATAGGTGTAATGACACTGAAAATGTTCGGTCTGTTGAGTCCTGCTGCAAAAAGTAGTCAGTTTGTATTTTCATTGTAAAATAATTAAAGTAAGATTGTTAAATAGGATAAATTGGCATCTATTTTCCTCAACATTTTCTTTCAAAGCAAAAACAGGTTCTCTCAGCTTGACCTATTTATTTGTGTTCTACTACATGCAGTACTCACCATTGATGTGAGAGAAGTGATAAATCTCCCACCTTCATTCAATCAATGGGATATATTTATCACATGAAAATTACAGAATTGCACAAAATATTTGAGTTATAGAATCATACATGCCCATATGTTTGCCCACTCACTCAACTTGTCTAAATCATCTATGAATACTTCGCTTGCCTGGTTTAGTGCAGTTCCAACAACGCGCAAGATGCTCAACACCATCCAGGACTAAACAGCCCGTGTGATTGGCACCCCACTCACAACCGTTGCTCGTTATGCTTTCCTTAATTTGCTCTGTTTTAATTACCTTTGCTCAAGAGTCGCCAGGTATCTTTTTGATACACCACAAGGTTCAAAACCGAATACTGATCAATGACTCGATACACCAGTTAGTAAGTTTGAAATCAGTGCACATTTATTTACACACAAAGTCAATTATTACTCGTGCACAAACTCTACTCACTAAACTACAATTACTACTAAAAGCCTATACTTAGCTTTGGGCGCCCGCTCAGTCAGAGGAACAATGGCCGTTGTCCGGTTCTGATACTGCTGGCTTCGAACTGGTATAGAATAGTAGCTAGGAGCACCTATCTCGTAGCGTGCGTTGACCTTAGACTTACTTGGCTGGTGTTTGGCGGGCCTCACGTCGCTGAGAGCCGAAGGTGAAGAAGAAGAGGAAGAGCTCTGACCTTGGGGACTCTTCTTTATACCCCAAAGGGTTTTGTGCCCTTCTGGACGGTTCCTGAACTTGGCCCCAATTAATTGGACCATGTCCCAATCATTTGTATTGATTCTCTCCAATAAAGGGGTCGTTCCTCGATCGCTGGGCGGGCCCTAGGTAACCGTTGGCCTGCCTTTGTTTTAGTCTCCACTGGCGCCGGGGAGTCTACCCTGGTACCGATTGCTTAAATGTTTCTCTTTTGTCCCCGGAGATAGCTCATTACTATGCTAATGGCTTGTAGTACCAGTTCTGTCTGGGATCTGCAAGTTCCAATCCACAGGCAAACCTTGCACCTGCTTGTTTTCCTAGCACTGTCCAATTTTTCCTGTACTCTTTGCGAATGTCCATTTTGGAATCGGGACGTGGCCACCCCAGGTGGCTACACAACCTACAACATCCACTCCCTCCACCACCCACTCCCTCCACCACTGACCCATGGTGGAAGCCATGTATACCATCTACAAGATGCACTGGAACAACTCACCAACGCTTCCTCAGCAGCACATTCCAAACCCGTGACCTATACCATCTAGAAGGACAAGGGCAGCAGATGTAAGGGAAGGTGGTGTAGTGGTATCATCACTGGACTCATTAATCAAGAGACCCAGAGTAATGTTCTGAGGGACCCGGTTCGAATCCCACTGCGGCAGATTGCGAAATTTTAATTTAATAAAAACCTGGATTTAAAAGTCTAAGGAGGACCTTGGAACCATTGTTGGTTGTTGTAAAACCCATTGAGTTCACTAACGTCCTTCAGGGAAGGATATCTGCTTGCTCTGGCCTACATGTTACTCCAGATCCACAAAAAAGCAGTTGACTTTTAACTGCCCCTCGGAAATAGCTAATCAAAATAGCATTCAGTTCAAGGACAGTTAGGGATGGGCAGTACATTCCGGCCCATCCAGTGACGCCCACATCGCCTGAACGAATAAAAAGAATCACCACTTGCAAGTTCCCCTCCGAGCCACACAAAGATGTGAGTGCCTTGGAGTTATATTGCCATTCCTACACTGTCGCTGGGTCAAAATCCTGAAACTCCCTCCTTCACAGCACCTGTGGGTGCACCTTCGCTACATGGATTCCAATGTTCCAAGAAGGTAGCTCAGCACCACTTTCTTGAGGGCCATGAGGGATAGCAATAAATGTTGGTCTTGCCAGCCACGCCCACATTCTATGAAAGAATAAAAAAGATGCAGCACAATAAGAGGCCATTCAGCCCATTGTTGCTCTGATGTTCTTGAGCAGTCACCTTTAGTCCCACACAGTTGCCTTTTTGTTCATAACCCAATAAGTTCCTTATTTTCAATAGCTGTGTCAGAGTCCCTTTTTAATGTATTTATAAAAATAGCTTGGATGACTTTTTCAGCTAGTGTTATAGAGTCCAATAACTCTCTGAGCCCTCTTGATCTTTTTTCAATGATTTTAAATATATGACCTCTAATTATAGAGATATATTTCTTTCCCTATTTATTGTATCAAAGCCTCCCATCAAAAACCCTGTTATGTTTCCTCTTACCTTTCTCTGTTTTAAAGAGGATAATCGTACTTTTTCCAAACTACCCTCATAGCTGAATGCCCTCATCACTGGATGACATCTACGTTCTCTGTACCCTTTCTATACAATCCCTACAGTGCAAAGGAGGCCATTTAGCCCATTGTGTCTGCACTGACCCTCCAAAATTGAATGTCATTACATCTTTCCTGAAGTGTGCTGTCCAGAATTGTCCACAATGCTCCAGTTGAAACCTAACCAATGATTTTGAAAGTTCCAGCATGATATGATCTCTTTGCTTTTTTATTTATGCATTTGTACAGAACTTCTAACATTGTCAAATGCCTCAATCCACTTCACAAAACTGTCAGAATACAAAATTTGACACTGAACCACAAAAGGAGATATTAGGGCACAGAGCAAGTTCAAAGAGGTCGGTTTTAAGGAGCATCTTAATGGAGGAAAGGAAGTTAGAGACGCAGGGACGTTTAGGGAAGGACTTCCAGAGTTGGACAGCTGAAGATGTAGTCCCAGTCGTGGCGTAATTAAAATTGGGGATGTGCAGGACGACAGAATTAGAGAAGTGAGGACATTGAATCATAGAATCTCTACAGTGCAGAAGGTGGCCATTCGGCCCATCGAGTCTGCACTGGCTCTCCGAAACAGCGCCCTCCCTAGGCCCAATCCCTGTAACCCCATCCAACCGTTGGCTACTTAGGGGTAATTTGACATGGCCAATTAACTTCACCTGCACATCTTTGGACTGTGGGAGGATACAGAGCACCCGGAGGAAACCCACACAGACACTAGGCGAATGTGCAAACTCCACACAGTCACCTGAGGCTAGAATTTCACTCGGGTCCCTGGTGCTGTGCGGAAGTAGTGCTATCCACTGTGTCGTCCCACCTCCGAATTGTTGTGCTGCGTGATTGGTGAAGTCTTGGAGAGATTTGAAAACAAGAATGAACATTTTAAATGGCAGATACAGACAGAGAAATGCATTTGGTGTGGTCTAAAAATGAATGGATTAGCAGTTTAGTGCATAATAATATGTAATATATTGGTATTCAGCACAAATAGAATGTAATTACAATTTTAGCCTATTTAGAGTTTGCAAATGCTTCAGAAATTTTAAATGACTCCATGTAGTCAGTGTGCAAATTTGTGATTTGATTATTTAGATTTTTTTAAGTTCAATTATGAGAATTTATTTGGGTAAAGAAATATTGAGCTTCCCAAATTGCATAAACAATTCAATGCAAGGTCTGTGTATTGCATAAATTCTCTTCCTCTGCTGATTTTGTGCATCTAGTTTGTTAATAAAATGAGCTCCCTTCATTGGTCTTAGCATAGTGGCCCCTTGGAGGCAAAATATCTTTGATGGAATTGAAAGAGATTAATAATTACCCCTTGATGAATATTCATAATGACTAGATACTTTGGGCAAAATTTACACCAAGTGATTTTCTGTTTGTTTCCTGTGAGGTTTTGAGGGGTCACTCTATATGTCACATTGTAGTTGAACAAAGGTGACCTTTACTGACATTCAGTTCACATATTTTTTTGCAGTTAATTTTTATACAGTTATATGAATAGAACATTTATATTGCACTATTTTACAAATTTCATAGACTGTATTGTGGAAATGTTGAACTGATAAAATTATACCACACACTGCAAGAATGAAGCTGGAACAGTATGTCTATATAATTTTAAATGTGTGATGTTATATCCTTGAAATCGAATGTGAATATACTATATAGAGTTTTTTGGGAACAGTTTTACTGAGCTTTTGCCATGCTCGATTGTGCTTTATTTGCCAGCTGGCGGAGCCACAATAGCATATGATGGGAATAGATTCCTGCATTTAGACCCATGCAATTTGAGCTTCAGTAAAGCATGTCCTTTCACTGCATCTTACAGGGATTGACATATCTTTTGTGTGTTTATGTGTCTTGTGTTTATGCATCTGTATATAAGATTATTGTAAATAACACTTCTGATCAATCCCATCATAGTACACATGAAGAATTGATTAGGGTCAAGTGTCTTGAAGCAAAGTAATTAATTGAACCAAGATGTGCAGAAACAATTCAGTCCACATATTAAAGTGTTACTTGCTATCCTTATTTTATAAATAATATTTTGGTTTTATGTTATAACATAGTTTAATACCAAAAATGTCAATTTTAGAAATAGAGTTTGTTAGAACATAGGAGCTTTAAAGCAGTAAAGGCTAAGGAATTGAGATGAAAAATCAAATGCTATGACACCACCACTTACAATTATATATGATTGCAAAATGACAAATTTACACAGGCAGTTTCTATTATAAATGTGGTGTAGGAAATTCTTTTAGTAGACATTGGCACAAATGTGTGACAATCTGTCAGCAGGCTTTGTAGACAGGAAATCTGCACATACATAAGCGTTTTAATTTCTTAAGATATTTAAAATAGTAGGACGTCATTAGGACAAATCGCACTCCCTGTCATGGTTCCATCATTATTCTTTGTGTCATTGTCTTCTCATCAGATTTGATTGGTTCAAAATGTATGTCCTGGGACAGCAATAAATCAGAACTCAGTTAGCAGTAAGAAATTTCTGCTAATTAAAGCCGAAAATCAAGTCATCAAATTTCTCAAAGTATTTTTCTCGGTTTTCTTTTAACCATTTTTTTCTTGAGGCAAGCCCATGACACACACTTCTAATATATTGATCAGGTTTGTAACATAGTAAAGACATAAACAATGACATATTTGCAAAATTCATAACTAAACTTGACTAATCTTATGCCTTTTTTGATGCTTTGCTTGGAGGATTCAACTTCTTTCAAACGCCTCAGCATTGAGTTGAGACTTATCAAAGAGATATCCTTCTGTCAATTGGAAAGGGGCACCAACAGCACCTGTAGCTGTAAATCCCAAAATACTGCAGCCTGTCTTATCGTAACAATGTTAATGGTCGGGATTTATCACGCAGCCCTCCACTGTTTCACGGCAGTGGGAGGCGACCCGTCATTGGCCGGTGGTGGGATCTTCTAGTCCTCACATTGCCAATTAGGTTTCCCATCGAATGCCTATGGGTTTGTATAATTTTAAAACAACTTGGAACATGAACCCTGAATTTGATATCAATACAATTTGCATGTGCATCATTTTGCTTGAGCGATGCAGGCAGATAGAAAGAGGAAATGGTAATGCCTCTGTCTTTTTTTTGTTTATATTGGAAATTTTAAAAGGCCGTCGCTTTTTTCAGTCGTTCACGGGATGTGGGCGTCACTGGCTTGGCCAGCATTCATTGCCCATTCCTAATTGCCCATAAGAGGGTGGTGGTGAGCCGCTGCCTTAACTCCTGAAGTCCATGTGGTGTAGGTACACCCACTGTGTTGTTAAGAAGGGAGTTCTAGGATGTTGATCACTCGACAGTGTAGGAGCAGTGATATTAGAATTTAGAACAGTACAGCACAGAACAGGCCCTTCGGCCCTCGATGTTGTGCCGAGCAATGATCACCCTACTCAAACTCACATATCCACCATATACCCGTAACCCAACAACTCCCCCTTAACCTTACTTTTTTTTAGGACACTACGGGCAATTTAGCATGGCCAATCCACCTAACCCGCACATCTTTGGACTGTGGGAGGAAACCGGAGCACCCGGAGGAAACCCACGTACACACGGGGAGGACGTGCAGACTCCGCACAGACAGTGACCCAGCCGGGAACCGAACCTGGGACCCTGGAGCTGTGAAGCATTGATGCTAACCACTATGCTACCATGCTGCCCCAATATTGTTCCAAGTCAGATGGTGTGTGGCCTGGAGGAGAACCTGCGGGTATTCAAGTTCCCATGTCTGCTGCCTTTGTCTTGTGTGGGAATGGTTGTGGGTTAGGAAGGTGCTATTGAAGGAGTCTTGCTGAGTTGCTCCAGTGCATTTTGTAGATGGTGCACATTCTGCCATTGTGCATTAGAGGTGGAGGGAGTGCATGTTTAATGGGGTGAATAGGGTGCCGATCATGCAGTACTTTGCCCTGGATGGTGTTGAGCGTCTTGAGTATTATTTGAGCTACAATCATCCAGCCAAGTGGCGTGTATTTCATTGTGTTGAATTGTGCCTTTCAGATGGTGGACAGGTTTTGGGGAGATAATTACTAGATGTAGAATTTCCAACCTCTGACCTGCTCTTCCAGCTACTGTATTTTTAAGGCTAGTCTGGTCCAGTTCAGTTTCTGGTCAGTGATAACCCCCCCCAGGGTGTTGATAGTGGGGGATTCAGTGATGGTACTGCCATTGAATGTCATGGGGAGATGGTTAGATACTCTCTTGTTGGAGATGGTCATTCCCTGGCACTTGTGTGACATGAATGTTACTTGCCATTTATCAGTCCAATCCTGAATATTGTCTAGGTCTTGCTGCTTGTAGACATGGACTGCTTCAGTATCGGAGGGGTAGCGAATGATGATGAACGTTGTGCAGTGATCAGAAAATATCCCCACATCTCGCCTTATTATAGAGGGACATATTTGCTTGCAGAATTGATTTGTTTATGGAGCTATGTTATCTGCTTACATATTGCTCAGTTGTATTGGGTGAGAAAAAAAATGTTTTTCCAAAGACCAAATCTTCAAAAGAAAAATCTTCATGAGCACGGTTCATACAATTCTCTCCCAAATTATTTAATCTCATGGTATGCATCCCTTTCCTCAGCATAATCTCAGTCCCTGACTGGATGACATCTCTGGAAGGCTGATATTATATGAATAAAATAGCCCCAAAATTCTAATTAGGGCCAAGATGTAATCTAGGGTATTGGGGACCAGAAAATGCTGTGATGTCTGATTCCAGCATGGTTCTGTCTTGCATTTAACTGTAGCTGTTTTCTGATGAAGAATGGCCATGAATCGTTGTTCCACCCACAGCCTTTATGTGAAAGATAGATCTTGTTTGACTTGGGCATTTGTAGATAATAGAAAAGAATATTGCAGCAGTTCATCTTGAAGACTCGTACTACATAATGGACACTACCTTTAAATGGTTACACACATGCTTTTCTTTTTTATGCCGCTGTATCAAATAACAAAATGGTTAAAGTTAAAAGAGATATTTTCATGTGTACACAAATTGGTTTTGGCTTGTTTGTTTAAGAGCCAATCAGCAGGAGCACCCATACTTAGAGGATACTAAAACGGTTTGAGTGCACTACATGACGCGTCTGATTGTCATAAAAGTCAAGGCTGAAGAATAAATATTTATTTTATCACTTGACCTCTGTGATTATATTACTGATATTGGTCTTTGAAGAACCATAATTGTTTTGTTTAAAGTACATTTGTCTGGAGTATTTTGATGGGCAGTCGAAGTTAGTTCATGGATTATATTTGTGTTGAGTTGACAGATGGTCTTCCAGGTACTATTGTCCAATTAAAGTACAGTAATTCCAAGTGACAAAGGGCCTTCCTGGATATTAGACAATAATATAGAACCTACCAGAGTTTCAAACCGTGCAGGGCTTGGAAAGGCTGCAATATTAATTTAGAAAATAAACTGCTACCCTCTTTAAAGATATGCCTGCAATTCATACACCATGCCTGTATGTATTAAATATACAAGATATTCATTTTCCCTGATCCCTTCCTCTCTTCAATTTCTAATTCAACAATGCTTGGCACCATTTCGGGATGAGTGGTGTGACAGGCATTAGTATGGAACAATTGGGCGTGTAACCTTACCTAAGAGAACAATGGTAACTTAATCAAAAGATAGCTAAAGGATGTGTACCAATTGAATGAAGATTTAAATTAATATTGTAGCAAGGTTGCTTGTAAGGCAGTAATACATTGAACTGCGATGTAATAATTTTCATTATAAAAACAAAATGCTGCAGATGCTGGAAGTCTGAAATAGAAGTAGAAAATGCTGGTAAAATCTCAGCAGGTCTGGCTGTGGAGAGAGAAACAGAGTTAATGACTCTTCTTCGGAGCCCTTTTTTCTCTCACGACAGATGCTACCAGACCTGCTGAGTTTTTTCAGCATTTTCAATCTTTATTTATTATTGATAATTTTAACTGTCCAATAAAGAATCATGTCTAAAATTATTAATGCTATTGCTTTCAAAATAGATTAACTGAGCATGGAATAATAATGCATGGAGCTTTTTTATTTTAAATTCATTAACATTTTCAGCTATTAAATCTACAATTCTGTTCATATAAAATTTAGATACATTCTGCTGCACTTCAATGGAATGGGATGTAGAGAATAAAAAAAACCTCTAGGAGCTCAAGGTTGTGTGCTTTAATTTCAAAAAAGTGTGACCAGGAGTACTTGTAGTTAGATGTACGGTTCGTTTGTGTGCTTAAGATCACCAGTAGCATTATGCATAATGACGGGATGTTTTTGAGTCAAACACCGTAAATGACAATGATTGAACAGTCAGCGCCTTGTGTGTTTTGAGGCTTGCAGGAAATGCTGTCAACTTTTACAGATGTCTGGAGAGTATACCAAATCTCTTTAGTTTCATGGTCCATCACACAAGCTCCTAGCAGTCCTCTCTCTGGAGGAAGCTGTGGGCAAATTTTCCTATTAGTTCCAATAGTATTGTTGCACCATCATCTTTATAATAATATTTCTCAAGTGAAACGGTAGAACATATAATGTTGAAATTATTACAACAAAAATTGCACATGGTAGGTAAACTGAATAGGACTACTTTTGATACATCCCATTGTAAAACAAATGCTCAGTGTGATAAACAACTTTATGCCTTTTCAATGCTGTGATTTTTCTGTATTTATGAAGTGACAGCATCCTTTTCCAATCTGTGCATTTTTTTCAGTCAGAAAGCATACATCTCCCTCTATTAAGGCTCTTGAAATAGAGAATCCTTTACCACTTAGTTTTTTTGGACTAATTCACACAGTAAATATTCACACACTAACTCTATTGATGAGTCTTGAAAATTATGTTTTAACACAAACAGCCTAGTGATTTTATTTGGGTCTTGATCCCTCCTCTCTGTCATAAGCAGTATTTCAAGATGTTTTGCCTGACAGCAAACTTGGTGGTTTGAGTGTTGTATAACTGTGGTAAAATCCGTCTCCAACTCCATCTCCAAGTTTGCTGATGTTGGATCTCAAACAACAATGAGACAGAGTACAGGAGGGAGATAGTGGCGTAGTGCAGTCACAACAATCTTTCCTTCAATGTCAGCAAAACTAAGGAGCTGTTCATCGACTTCAGAAAGTTAAGCATCGTATGCACCGCTGTCTGCATCAATGGTGCTGAGGTGGATATCGTTGACAACTTCAAATTCCTAGACATCAAGCACCATAAAAAGCAGCCTATCTGGCTGCATCACAGCTTGGTACGTCAACTGCTCGGCCCAGGACCGAAAGAAACTACAGAGAGTCCATCACGGGAACCCGCTCCCATCCATTGGCTCTCTATATCTCCCGCTGCCTTGGGAAAGCGGGCAGCGTAATCAAATACCCCTCCCATCCGGGATATTCTCTCTTGCAACCTCTTTCATCAGGCAGAAGATACAAAAGTCTGAGAACACGCGCTAACAGATTCAATAACAGCTTCTTCCATGCTGCTACCAGACTCCTAATGGCCCGCTTGTGAACTAATCTTTCCACACATCTTCTCTACTGTGTAACACTACACTCCGTATGCTTCACCCGATGTCTATGTATTTACATTATGTATCTATTGTATTGCCTATGTTTTTCATGTATGGTACGATCTGACTGGACTGGACGCAGAATTTAGAGTACCCAATTCTTTTTTACCCAATTAAGGGGCAATTTATTGCTGCCAATCTACCTATCCTGCACATCTTTGAGTTTGTGGGGGTGAGACCCATGCAGACAAGGAGAGAATGTGCAAACTCCACATGGACAGTGACCCGGGGCCGGAATTGAACCACTGCGCCACTGTGCTGCCCCGCAGAACAATACTTTTCACTGTATCTCAGTACATGTGACAAACCTACATCTATATAAAAGGGATCCATATTGCTTTACTGCGAAGAAGATGTGAGGTGTTGATGCTTGGAGACACTGGCATCAGCCTGTTTCCTAACAGTGGAGAGACAAAATCTCCAAAATTCCAGGAAAGTGTTGAGAAGGTTGAGTTGTAAACAGTTGTGCTTTACAAAAAGTCTATTTACTTTCAAGATAAAAGAGTTGATGTCTCAAGGATAGCTAATCAGCATCTCCACCTGGACACAAGATGCCATACTGATGGACTTTGAGATGGGATGGGTACTGATGAAATCATTGTGATATTGGCTTATAGGGTTTCCTAGATTATCGCTGAACATCATTGATTGGTCAGTTGGAGCTGGAGGTTGAATGTCTCTCTGGTTCATTGCATCAGAATGCAGGTGGAAGCTTGCACTCAGATTGAAAAGGGCCAAATTTGTAAACAGTTGAAATAAAGCTGGAAGGTGCATCGAGCTTGCACTAGAGAGAGGATCTCCAGTTATATTCTCACAGTAGGTTAACAGGATGAGAAAAGAAAGCAACAGAAGTAAACCCTCAGGAGCAAGAATCATTTTGGACCTGTCCTGAGAATTGAATATCGACACACGGCACAATTTGACATGTATCTGTGAAGTGTGAATTTTTGGTTGCACTAAAAATAAGAAGAGTGCGTATTCCATTCTGCAGTTTAAAATATAGGGTGTCTACAAACGTAGTGCTTACTGTTACGGGCCAGGGTTGAGAGAACCCCAAAGTGTATCATGGAGTTCACCTGACCCACAACTTTTAATAGATTGTGGTATGGAGGAGCACACGGCCCACTCTACAGGTGTGCTGCAGCAGAAATGGAAAGTATTTTTGAAAGAAAAAACAATGTTTATTCTATGAACTCAAGTTAACCTTTTTAAAACAAACAGTGAACATCTTAGCAACCATTAATTGATATACAACCCCCAAAGAATACAACACGAAGTAATCCTTAAGCTGTCCTTTTAACATCCATAAGACTTTTTTTTTAAAAAACACTTTTAACACAAGCACATCTGGTTAAAGTCACTACTGAGAGCAGTTATTAGTTTCAAATCACCAAAGGATCGATTTACAGTTTTTAGATCACAGAGAGATAGAGACTAATACCCCTCTGGCTGTGACCGCAGCTATCCAGCTCTGAAAATGAAACTAAAACACATCCTGCAGCAAACAACCTAAAATGAAAGTAAAAAGCTGATATACAGCCCAGCTCCACTCACACTGACATCACTGATAAACACCCATTTCTTAAACCCCCATTTCTTAAAGGTGCTCTCACATGACATAACTCAATATGTAATGGGTTAAGTGACATTCCAGTTAGTTGTCTCATTTATGTTAAGTATCCAATAATTGACACTGATTATGTAAAGAGGCTTCAGGCGGCCTTTGTGTCAGGTGATGTGATGATACAGTTTTGTGCAGAGTCTGTTAAAGTAAAATAAAGGTGTTTGTAAAAGGAGCAGTACCTTTGACTCTTTATACAACAGCAGCTAAACGTCTAACAAATGGTAGCAGAGAATGGTTGCTGTGCAAATGTGAAGGGTTGAAAGATATAACTTTTCCAGACCAAACCAAGGAGTGAGTGAGAAGAAAAAAAAAGATAATATGGCTGAACCTAGGATAAAGATGGCCGGATATGACTACCCCTCCTTATTTTCTGAAAAGGGATTGTACGACCAATGGAGAAGTGCAGTAGTTATGTGGACTTAAGATAACTGCCTTGGGAAAGAGAAAACAAGGAATGGCATTGGCTCTTTCTGTACCTTATGACAGTAAAATCCAGAGCAAAGTGTTTTCTGGTAGAGTTAGACTCAGAAGAAGGTCTGCAGACTCTATTACGTTATATGGATAAGATTTATAAAAAGGATTACTTGTTAAGTGCGTATGAAGCATGGTAGGATTTTGATAGGTTCAGGAAAATAGAGGATTTCTCCATTGAAAACTATATAATGGAATTTGGCAGGCTGTATAAAAGGCTGCAGAAACACAACCTGGAATTTCCAGTCTGTGTTGGCCTTTAAATTACTTGACTATGCTAGAGTGAGCAACGTGGATAGGCTCCTGCTTTTGACAGGAGTTCAGTTTGCGGATAAGGATACCTTATTCAATCAGATGACAGAAGCTTTAAAAAAGTTTATGTGGAAACATTCTGTTCTGATGGCTCTGATGACCCAAATAGGTCAGCCTGCAATAAAGCAGAATATGGAAGAAACAATACTAACAGGATGGCAAAATCATATGGCCACAAACAGGTTCCAAGACTGTAGGAGGAGATCGGGACCTGGAAATTATGAAGACAGAAACCCAGTTAGAATATACAATCGGAAGATGAACCCCAGAAATGCACGAGGCATGATAAATCGATGTTTTCGATATGACTCTCAATACCATTATGCTTTCAACTGTCCAACACGTTATAATAGTGTTTGAAGCGACACATGACACAGAAGAGTCAGAAGAGGAAAAAGATAGTGACCAGAAAGAAGGCATTGTCCTATTAACAAGCAGTTTTACGCCGGTAGTGAGGGTGTTGGTTGCAGAATCCTTCAATTGTGCTGTATTGGACAGTAGCTGCACATCCACTGTGTGTGGGATTGACTGGTTAAAATGTTACCTAGACTCCTTGACTGTTGAAAATCGTAACATGGTTCAGGAATTTGAAAGTTCCACAGGTTTCAGGTTTCTCTGAAGTCACTGAAAAGAGTGGTGCTCCCTTGCAATATTGCCAGAGTGAATCATTTCATTAGCACGGATGTTGTATCAAGTGAGATACCTTTGCTTCTGGGCAAACCGTGCATGAAGAAAGCACACATGAAACGGGGTATGGGACAGGATAAGGCAACAATTTTTGGAAATACGGTGGACTTACAATTTACACAGTCGGGGCACTATTGTATTCCATTACTGACAAATAATATTTCAAGTAGAGTTGTTAAGAATGTGTTGATGTCAGTTGAAAATGGGACTTTAGCTGATAAGCTTGTTGTATTAAAACTGCATAGGAAATTTGCGCATCCATCTCCTCGGGGGCTGAAAAAATTATTAAAGGAGGCAGGGGTAAGGGATGAAGACTATACTAAACTGATAGAACAGGTTAGCGATCGCTGTGAAGTTTGTAGGAAGTACAGAAGGACACCAGCATGACTGATAGTAACCCTACCTTTAGCCAGGGATTTTAACGCCATTGTGGCTATGCACCTTAAGATCTGGGATAAAGCGAATAATATATTTATTTAGCATTTTGTAGATTTAGAAACCAGATTTAGTCAATCAACGATTGTACGAAGTAAAGAAAAGGGAGTAATTCTGGATCAAATCGTGGAAAAATGGATAGGAACAGGAATGAGCCCACCGGCAAAATTTCTTACGGACAATGGAGGAGAATTTGCTAATGAGTTTAGGGATATGTGTGAAAACGTGAATATTACAATTATGAATACGGCTGCGGAAAGCCCATTTAGTAATGGTGTCTGTGAAAGAAACCATGCGGTAATTGATGACATGCTCCGGCCAATTTTGGCAGATAGACCGAATTGCAAGCTAAATTCAACTTTAGCATGGGCGGTACATGCAAATAATTCATTGCAGGTGGTTGGGGGCTTTGGTCCCTATCAATTAGTGTTTGGTAGAAATCCTAAAATTCCGTCCATTTTGGATGACCAGCCTCCAGCTTGGGAAGGGACTACAATTAGCTCTGCCTTTGCTGAGCGTTTAAATGCAGTAGAAAAGCATTTTTGGAAGCAGAAGTCTCTGAAAGAATTTGCAGAGCTTCAAGTGATAATGTACGGCCATCAAATACCGTTTTCCAGCAAGGAGACATAGTATACAATAAGAGAGACAATTTTAATGAATGGAAAGGCCCAAGGAAGATCATAGGCATAAATGGCAAAACAATTATTTTGCAACATGGCAATCAAACTGTTAGGGTGCATTCATCAAGCATAATGGGTACAGACTACAAATTTTCAAATTTAGACAGAGCAGACAGACATGACGAGGAACCAGGGTCATCTGGTACGCATGTGTTACAGAAATACGAGGGCCAGTTAACTGATATAGACCTATCTTCTGTAGAGGAACACAACACTTCTGATAAATTAGAACAGGCCATTTTTCCGAAAGGACAACTGCCAAAAGGTGGTACAAAAGTGACATACTTGCTTGAAGGGTCTAGTCAATGGAAGGATGCAACTGTTATTAGTAGAGCAGGGAAGGCCACTGGAAAGTATAAACATTAGTTGAATGGACAGCCTTCAGGGGAGGGAGTCAAGACAATGGATTGGGAACACAAAGTTCAAAAATGGAGGGCAGAGAAACGCAATTCCAGTTCAGATGGTACATCGGATAGTGAACAGGTCCACTCGAAAAAGTTGAGAACTATTGAAAGGACATCCCACAGCAGAAGGGAAAGATCAAGCAGTAGTAGTACAGAACGAGATACCAGATGGGAGAGGGTACGTAGTTTATCAAGGTCTCGGAACATGAGTAAGACAACGAATACTAATAGGAATAGAAGCCCACGTGCCGTGAGGTTTTGGTGGCTCTCAATAAATTAGATGAAAAAGTTATCAAAGATGCCAAACGGCAAGAACTGCATAGTTGGAGTGAATTTGGGGTATACACGGAAATAGGGAGCAAAGAGCTCTATCCCACAGATGGATTTGCATGGAAAAGGTCCTTCCGGATGGAACTTATAAGGCAAAGGCCAGGCTTGTGGCAAGGGGATTTTTTGAAGAAAACTTAGAAGATGATGATTTAAGGGTAGTTTCACCTGCGGCAGGAAGAGTTATTTTAAAGATCTTGGCTCTATTAGCCACAAAGGCATGGGAATGCAAATCTATAGATATAAAAGCTGCTTTTTTGCAGGGGCATTAGCTCCAGAGAGACATTTTTCTCTGTTCTCCTAAAGAGGCAGCTAACACAGAAGGGGTACTCTGGAAGTTGAACAAATGTGTATATGGATTAAATGATGTGTCTAGAGTCTGGTATTTTTCGGTCACATCAGTTTTGTTAAAGTTAGGCTGTTGTCAGTTGAAAGCAGATCGGCAGTGTTTTACTGGCACTATAAAGGAAATGTTTCTGGCATCTTTATGATGCATGTTGATGATTTTTTTGTGGGGTGGTACCATTGATTTTGAAGCTATTGTAATCTCTGGTTTGAGGAGAGAATTCAGGGTTGGAAGTCAGGCTTCTGCATTTAAATATATTGAACTGGAAATCGGACAGACTAAGTTAGGGGCAACTTTACGTCAGCAAGCTTATTTGGAAAGCATCAGCCCAATAGCAATTAGTCGTGGCCGGTTTTCACAAAAAGACGCAATGGTTTCAAAGATGGAAAAAAAGCAAATGCGAAGTTTAATTGGGCAACTGAATTGGTTAGGTAGACTGACTAGACCGGACGTGAGTTTTGATGTCTTAGAGATGAATACAAAAATGAATGATCCCAAAGTGGAAGACATAATAAGAGCAAATAAAGCGTTGGTCAAACTAAAAATGCAGGTGTGTGTTTTGAAGTTCCCGGTTTTAGGTGACTGTAGGCACTTGAAACTCCTAGTTTATAGTGATGCGTCCTAAATAAATTGATGTGATGGGGTTTTAAGCGCAGGAGGTTTTATAAATTTCCTTTTGGGGACCAATGGTAAATGTTGTCCTCTTGTGTGGGAAACAAAGAAAATAAGGAGAGTGGTCAAAAGCACTTTGGCTGCTGAGACATTAAACCTTGTAGAGGCGGTGGATATGGCCTTTTCTATATCTCAGATATTGACAGAAATTTTGGAATTAGGAGGTTTGGGTAATATACCTATTGAATATCATATTTACAATAAATCCCTGTGGGAAAATGTGCACTCTACAAAAAGTGTCAATAAAAAAAGTTTAAGGATAGACATCGCAAGTTTGAAGCAGATGTTGGACGGGGGGAAATAGCAAAAATTAAATGGGTTGACAATAGCTATCAATTGTCAGACTGTTTTACAAAAAGAGGGGCTAGTTCACAGAAACTTTTGGGTATTGTTAATGAAGGGCGCCTGTTCCTGTGATTTTTTTTTTTTCCAAACATTAAAAAAAATCAAGGGGGAAATTGCATGTGTGTTTTTGAGTTTCTTGTAATTTTGTTTTCATCTAATTTTTTTTTCTCCAAGGAAGGGGAGAATGGGTTAAGAGATATTTCAATTAGTTGTTTCATTGATGTTAAGTATCCAATTATTGACACTGATATGTAAAGGGGCTTCAGGTGCCCTTTGTGTCAGGTGACATGGTGATAGAGTTTTGTGCACAGTCTGTTAAAGTAAAATAAAGGTGTTTGTGAAAAGGAGTAGAATCTTTGACTCTGTATACAACAGCAGATAAACATCTAACAATTCTTCAGTTATTAACCGGAAGCATTTTTTAAAAAATGAATGGGCAGCATGGTGGCATAGTGGTTAGCACTATGGCTTCACAGCTCGAGGATCCCAGGTTCGATTCCCGGCTTGGGTCACTGTCTGTACGGAGGCTGCATGTTCTCCCCGAGGCTGCGTAGGTTTCCTCCGGATTCTCCCGTTTCCTCCAACATTCCAAACATGTGGAGGTTAGGTGGATTGGCCATACTAAATTGCCCATAGTGTTCAAAAAGGTTCGGTGGGGTTACTGGGTTGTGGGGATAGGATGGAGGTGTGGGCTTAGGTGGGTTGGTCTTCCCTGTGTTGACTCGATGGGCCAAATGTCGTCCTCCTGCATTGTAAATTCTATGTCTAAAAATAAGTGATCGGTCCCAATGGCGATCATAACAGAATGCATTGTCTTCTTTATAGTTATAATGAAACTGCCACCTACCTGTGATTTTGAGCCAGCTAGCATAGGATTGCTTTTGATGTCTAATTAGAACTTGTTTTAAATTAAACAGGATTAAATGTTAGGAGAGGAGCGCAAATTGCGCCCCGGGTTTAAAGCATGCTGTTTATTATCCATGATAACTATCTGCAGGAAACAAAATAATTATTTTATGATTGCTGGAAAGTTTTGCAGAACTGATCTGTTCTATTTTCTTATCCATCACTGTGTATCAAGTTTAAAACCTGTACAAGTCAACTACATTGCACCTACTTGAAAAAAATACAGTTCTTAAAATGTTATTTTTCTGATTTGTTTGCTTATTGTTTTTCAAAGGTTGGAGTTGCTTTCAGTGATGTTTGGTGAGCTGAGGTCATGTGACATAAGCATTACTACTTCCGGGTCACAAATATTTCCCCAACCATATAATATGCTGCCAGCAAGTTGGCAGCATTTGGCATATAACATTGATTGGCAGCCTACCTGTGTGGAATTATGTTTCATATATCCTTTCAAAACACTTGAGAACTACAGCAAAGCCAGCTACAAAGCTGTATGTAGTCTTCTGCCATATTGGTCATGTCATTGCAAACAATGCTTTGACCAAGAGACATCCAGACTCAAAACGTTAGCTCCCTTTTCTCTCCACAGACGCTGTCAGATCTGTTGAGATTTTCTGTTTTTGTTTCATTGCAAACAATATTGGATTTGTCTCAAACAACACCTTTGCTCAGGCAGATATGGAGAATAGGTACTTGCCTGTAATTCATTTCATTGCAGTATTTTGAGAAGTGAAGCATGGTCATTCGTTTTTACAATGCCTTTTTACTGTATAGTATGAAATGGTAAATCTTTCATATCGTGCATGTGACATGTAGGTTTTATGAGTGCTGAATAACAAAATACTTTACATTGAATCATGGATATACATATTGAGTCGAGTTGAAAAGCAAAAGCTATTTATAACCATATTTTGTTACAAGGGAATGGTTCATATTTCATTACAAGGGGATGGTTTTACCTATACTGAGAATATCATGGACCCCTTGTAATGGAATGATTTGTTTATCTCAAATTTGCACTTGTCTATTTGTTGGTTTGTATAGAAGTCCCTAATTTGAGATGCCTGATCATTATCCCATTTACTGTGCAACATGTCAGTTATTTAGGCTACGGTGACTGACCCAGAAGATTCAGCCCTAATATTGATGACAGAGCTTAATTATCTGACGGGAACGGAACTTAATACAGTGTTTCAATAAGTGCGAGGCCTCCTATGTCCATGGTATTCACTGCACATTGTCCAGGATGAATGATTTTTAACATTTATTTTGGAGATGTATGTTTTTGTTTGTTTTATTCTATTTAATTTTTTTTATTGGGTTTAAAGTATATTAGTTGCTTGTTCTTCAAATTCAAAAATCACCAGATAGTAACATCAAGCAGATTTCACTTCACATGAACTCCATAGGAAGCAGTCTACTTCATTAAGAAAGACAGTTTCTGCTTGGAATGTTAATTTAACAGTGTTGGATTTGCTGAAAAATGTTCTCTTATCTCTTCCAGTTAACAGCCTGCATCCACGGGTCAGCAGCTAT
Organism: Scyliorhinus canicula; assembly: GCF_902713615.1. NCBI lineage: Eukaryota > Metazoa > Chordata > Chondrichthyes > Carcharhiniformes > Scyliorhinidae > Scyliorhinus > Scyliorhinus canicula. Next base: position 44,309,353 of record NC_052166.1, on the reverse strand, counting down.
GCTATATCCGATGTTTTGGCAGCATGTTTACATTCCTGTCCTCCCTCCTCACTTATTGGACTACTGCTGGTAAGATGTTAAGCAAATTTGAATGACAGAAGAAGGGAAATGCTATTCACATAAATACTCCCTGCATGATTGAGCAGAAGGACAAAAAATGTTGTTGCATGGAAAATATTGCTTTGCTCTGCTATCCCTTGGCATTTTACATTTGGGAAGATCAGCATGAGACTCTACAATGGCACAGCCCGTCCCACTGACAGGTGGGGAATTGAAGGTGGGGAGGGGGTTTAGAATTCTAAAATAGGAACCCATCCCCAACCCGATGTGCATCTGTGCCTATTTCCAATTATACATTGGCAGATTAATGTCATGCCTTGGAGATGTGGGAGACTTTATTAGCACATTTAAATCAAACTCCTACAGCGCATTTGGGATCCTCTCAGGTTACAGAAAAACCCAGCATTACAAGGAAGGTGGGAACTAATGGCTCAACAAATGGTTTTTGCAACAGTCCTTCCAATCCAGGAGGAGCAGGAGTGCTCTGTCTCAGCCCCTTGAGCAAATCTTCAACAACCCCTCTGCCAGTTGTGGCCTCCCTCCCTCCCATTGGCCTCACCCTGTCCAGCCCTGGTGTTTTCCTTGCTCCCATCCCTGGTGGCCAACTCCCCACTCCCCCTCAACCTGATCGCTCCCTCTGCCCCTTCCTCAGGTGAATAAAGAGCTATGTTTCAGAAACATTTATATAGATAAAGTCAAAGATGCAAGATGTTACTTTGAATGCGAGCATTTGCAGGTAATTAAGTCTTTACAGTTCCAGAGAGGGGGGTAACCCCAGGTTAAAGAGGTGTGAATTGTCTCAAGCCAGGACAGTTGGTAGGATTTTGCAAGCCCAGGCCAGATTGTGGGGGATGAATGTAATGCAACATGAATCTAAGGTCCCGGTTGAGGCCCGACTCATGTGCGGAACTTGGCTATAAGTTGCTGCTCGGCGATTTTGTGTTGTTGCACGTCCTGAAGGCTGCCTTGGAGAACGCTTACCCAGAGATCAGAGGCTGAATGCCCTTGACTGCTGAAGTGTTCCCTGACTGGAAGGGAACATTCCTGCCTGGCGATTGTCTCGCGATGCCCCTTCCATTCGGGGGACACTTCAGCAGTCAAGGGCATTCAGCCTCTGATCTCCGGGTACTGAAATGAATAATAGTGGTGTGTTCAAACTAATCTCGAGCTGTTAATACGATCTATTATTTAAGTGTTTTATTCACTTCGTGCCATGGTTTTGTCTGTAACAGAAAGCAACACAAAGAAATGTTGTAAATGACCAACCACAGTGAGTCACGATTTAAAACTACTACTAAAATGGAAGGAACAGATGACACTAGAAGGAATTGCACCAGTTGTCCAGAACAAGCATATCTAACATGCCTAAATAACCCACATAGGATTACAGAGGATATGCAGCACAGAAACAGGTCATTTGGCCCAACTGGTCCATGCGGCGTTTATGCTCTATCTGAGGCTCCTTCCATCTTTCCTTATCTAAATCTATTATAGTGGCTGTAAAGATTTGAAATGAAAGCAATATGCAAACTTTATGGAACATTGTTACTCCAGCCAGAGAGAAATAGATCTTTTCCCCCATTTTAGATTTGCTTTTCTTTGCAGGATTTTTCTCCTCTTTTTTGCTTTCGGGCAGCAGCTGTTCATTATTCTGCCATTCACACCTCCTCTGGACATGTCATTCATTCCCTGTGATTTTGTGCTACCATTACTTTTGCCATTTAATCTCTCCCATCTTTCACCCCATTTCAGACCATTCCTTTTGTTCTATCTCCGCTCCCTCCTCCCTCGCCTTGTTCTCTTGCTTAAAATCTGTTCCAATTCTAACTTTTCCCAGTTTTCATGAAAGCTCATAGACCTGAAACAGTAACTCCGTTTCTCTCTTTACAGATGCTGCCTGAGCTGCTGAGTATTTCCAGCAGCTTTTGCTTTTATTTCAAATTCCCATCACGACTGTATTTTGCTTTTGTTTTGTTAAAAGCAGAACTAGGTGAGCAGAAGAGCAATTTTTATTTTCAGAGATCAAAAAAAAATAAACCAGCCTGACACCACTCGCCTGGTGGCGTCAGTTCAAGGGAGAAATGTTTGTTACATTGTTCCGAAAGAAATAGCCTGCCTCACCACCGTGCTTGAGTTAACTTCTGTTTATTCATAATCTAGTACAAAGAAGCCCTTCCCAGGCTGAATAGCACAGGAGGGTGCCTAGGCCTCTTTTACACGTCAGATGTAAGCCATATGAAATATGTCGATTTTATGTAAAATTATGAATGGCCTCCTGTAGTATGTGCAGTCCTGAGTTGATTTGGGGCCAGAATGTCCATGTGTAGCTGTGCTGGTTAGACATATACAAGCCCAAAACCAACAAGGAACATGATTCCACCTTTGTAGTCAATCCCCTTACCATCTGTCGTTTTGCATAATATTCACATGCTAGGTTGTTAAATTTGCTTGAATTTCTGTCATTAGAGGCTGATACCGAACAGAATGTGAATGTGGGAGGTGCGTAAATTCAGGAAAACCGTGCATGTTCTCTTCTCCGTACAAGCAGAGCAAAAGTTTATATTTTTTAGAAAATTCAAGGGATTCAGTACTCTGCATCTATTAACGATTTGCATAAGGATAATTATGCTCATAATTCAATGACCCAGCCAGATTGCAAAGAAGGATTTTTGTTTTTATCCAAAATTTTGAAATGTGTAGCATTTTAAATGTGACAAATTTGAGTTTGGGTTGGCACAAAGAAAGCAAAAATGTATCTCTTAAAAACAAAACGCAACTTAAAAATCGACCCACTTTACCTAAATTTATAAACAGTGAAGGTGGATGATAGCTTTTTGCTTCAATTTGGGAATCCTCTTCATTCTTGAGGCTGGAAGCTGCTTGGTGAGTTGTGACTCAAATGCCTTGAAAGTGAACCAGAGGACTAAGGAATAAAAGCTATATAGCTTAACAAGCAAACCCATCAAATTCAGAACACAAGCCAGCAGCTGTTTCCATAGCTGTTTCAGTTCATTCATTAGTACTGCTCAAGACATTTTATGCAGTGTTCTGGATTAATGTATGTCTGTCAATCTCATTTACTCTACACTAGGATTGATACTTAGGGCTGGAGTTTTCATTTATTTATCTTCACTGGTCATGAAAACTTTTTGGAAAAACGTATACCACAATATATTTGAAAACAGCAATTCAAATAAATTTAGTGACTTGCCACAGTGTTCATTATAATTCTCATACAGTGGGTGAAAGATTGTTCCTTCAGCTTTTGTGGCATAATTAGTTAGTTCTATTTTGGGTCAATTGAACTCATCACATGGACATGCAATGCAATCGTTATTTGAACATTCCATGTCAATTGTAATTGTTTTTTTAATCCAGTTTTTTCTCAATTTATGTTGAAGACAAAATGACTGTTGCATAAACAATGTTATTTCAGTATTCATGAAGTCTAGAAAGGATGATGTATTGAGAACAGTTAATGTAAATCCATAGCCTCAATGACGTCTGATCGTGTCCACCCGCGTTATGATGTATATGGTCTGCTTACCCCTTTCAATATTATTGACCCACGAATATTATCTTTTTTAATCATCACCTGGACTTTTTTAAGTAAGAAAAGTGAGAAAAGAATGAGTGGAAAAATCTATCTCGTGATAACTCAAAGTAAATTATGAGGGAATATTCTTTTGAAATTATAAAATTTTACCATAGAGGTAAGAAGTAATTGACAGATTTTCTATACGATTATCCAACCTTGCCTTTCCGCATCCCACAATCACTCATTTGATTGAAGAATGCTTTTTACAGCCATGTTAGCATTTATACCCTCAAATATCCCCACATATGATACTTAAATGTAATTTCTGAAATTCATAATTCATTTATAGGATTGCAGGACAGAGTGCAAGATGCATGAGATCAGATCTTTCAAAGTGATATGACAAGCTAATGTAAAGCAATCCACTATTTAAAATTATTTCATGGGATGTGGGCATTGCTGGCTAGGCCAGCATTTATTGCCCATCTCATATTGCCTTTAAGAAGCAGGCAGTGAGGACGCCTTCTTTAACTGTTCCAGTCCATGTGGTGTAGGTACACCCACACCGCTGATAGAAAGGGAGATCCAGCTTTTCTACCGTGCAACCGTGAAGGAACGGCTATAGTTCCAAGTGAGGATGATGTGTGCTTTAGAGCGGAACCTGCAGGTAATGGTACTCCCATATATCTGCGGCCTTGTCTTTCCAGGTGGCAGAGGTTGCGGGTTTGAAAGGTGCTGTTGAAGTAGCCTTTGGTGAATTGCTGGAGTGCATCTTGTAGATGATACACACTGCTGCTATTCTGTGTTGGTAGTAAAGGGAGTACATGTTAAAGGTGGTGGATGGGGTGCCAAACAATCGAGCTGTTTTGTTCTGGATGGTGTTGAACTTCGTAAATGTTGTTATCATCCAGGCACGTGACGAGTATTTCGTCACACTCCTGACTTGCACCCTGTAGATGACGGCCAGGCTTTGGGAGTCAGGAGGTGAGTTGCATGCCGTAGAGTTCCCAATCTCCGACCTACTCATGTAACCATAATATATATATGCCTGGTCTAGTTCAGTTTCTAGTCAATGATAACCCTTGATAATTGGTACTGATATTGTCCTTGAATGACCCTGAACATGATGAGTTCACAATTGCCACTTTGTAATAAATTCGCCGAATAGATCTTGATAAACCTTATTTTGAGGTATATTAAAGTGATTAAGATAACCTTTCAGAGCAATTTATGCCTGAACTCCAATCTGAATAGAGGTCAATTAACCAGTTCAATGTTTAAATTACTTGAATCTCTTGTTGAGATAGCCGATTCAGTTCTTTCTACCTCCTTAAAGCAAAACCATTTCCATTCATCTTTTTTTATTTCTTCAATAGTTTGGTCTTCCTCCGAGTCAACTTGTTTTCCCCAACATCCCAAAGTGGATTTCTTTACATTGGTAGGTCAAATGACCCTTAAAATCCTGCGTTATCCGCATCTTGCACTCTATTGTGCAGTCTTCACATCTCCAGGCTACCCTAGTAGTTATAAGACTTTCTGAAAAGTTACTCTAATTGGGAACACCTTCGTTTCCAGAAACAGGAACTCCAAAGGTTAATCAATTTGAGGACGGAATGATTATAAATTATTTTCATTGTCCTTACTCATTGAATGAAGTACCTTTCTCCGGCACCATCCAGATGAGTACCACTGAGCTGATTTTGTTTGCAGGGAAAAAGGACGTTGTGTCTCAGCATTGTTTTCATTTGATATATTAATTATGAGTTTTTGGCACAAATTTTTGGAACAAAATTTCCATTACTGATAATAATTATTCTTATGACTGCCAGGAAAGCTTCCACGAGTCACAAATGTAACACTTAACCTGTCTTTTGGTGTCGGCATCAAATGTTCAGTTAGTCTGCAAGTCTCATTTAGCTTCTTCATTGTGGCATGCGTGTTCAGTACAGAAAATGTTTTTATATTGTTTGGGCTCTTGCTGTTATCACAGTAAAGTTATGAACCTTTTGAAAGCACATCAGTCAATCTTCTTCCATACTTCATCAGATTTTTTGCTCATGCACTTACGCTACTTTATTTCTTGGTCCAGTTTTTTTCAGGAAGATCTCCAGAAAATTCTTCAAAATAAATATTGAATGTTTTAAAAATTGTGCTCAAATGTAACTTTACCATCCCACTTACTGATTGAATATTGCAATTGCTTTGCTTTGTACTCAGTTTGTGGTTACATTTAATTGATTCCTGTTGTATTGAACCTTTACTCGCTAAATCATTTTGCAGGGATATCTTGTAAAATAAAAAGACAGTTTGAATCGGCTATTGCCAATTCCTTCCCTTTATGGACTGACTTGTGTTTATCTTGAGGCACTGAGAGATTATTACTCTGAATTATTTCTTCTCAGCAGGTCAAAACCAAATTGCTGCAGGCATCACTTTTGACTCAGTATTAGTTTGATCCTTTTGTAGAATTAGTTGCCATAAAGGAACATGAAATGTTGTCTGCATTGCTTCCTGTTGCAAACAAACAAGTACCAGCACTTTGATGGCTTGCTAAGAATATAGATGGAAGGATCTTTTAAAAAGAACACTTTGAAGATGTCCAGACTTTGTGTTATATGCAATATTGCACTTCTGCTTGTCCTTTAGCTTAATTTCTGTACACTATCAGATTTCCCAACATTAAAAACTGCCTGTGGCTTTGTGTAACTCTGTCTCTGTTTCTGTTGCCTTCTCTAATTCTTTGTTTTCCTCCGTCATTTTCTTTCTCTCTTTCCCTTGTTGACTTTCCTTGATACCCCATATTGCTATTATCTAAGGCCACCTTCTCTTTTCTGTTTTTGTTGAGGTTCTTGCACTTTGTCTTCTACCTTTTCTCAGTATATCTTTTCAATAAAAGCAAAATATTGTCGATTCTGGAGTTCTGAAATAAAAACAAAGTGCGAGAAAAACCACAGGTCTGGGAGCATCTGTGGAGAGAGAAAAAGAGTTAGCATTTTGAATGCAATATGACTTTTCAGAACTTTTTGTGAAGAGTTCCAAAGAAGTTATTTTAGGCTCCAAACACAACTCTGTGTCTCTTTTCACATATGTTCCAAGACCCGCTGAGCTTTTCCAGCACTTTTCTGTCTCAATTTATGTTTGTCTTTCACCTTTTGTCTGTTTCTTACTTTCTTTTCATAGGTCATTTTCTTTCACATCTGGAAGAAAATAGACTTATCAGTGATAGGCAGCATGGTTTTGTGCAGGGAAGGTACAAACCTAATAGAATTCTTTGAGGAAGTGACAATTCTCTAATAGCTGCTGCAACACACAGTGAGTGGGGCATGGTGGGATGAAATGCAGGTTAAATGGGGGAAAGTGGATAAGAAGCCAATAGTGTTGTGTCCAGAACTGGCATGAGTTAGGAAGGAAACCAAGAGATGGGGTAGTGTAAAACCATGGGCTAGGGGGGGATGGGAACCAGATTAGGAAGTTAGAGGTCAGTAAAGAAGCAGCAACTAAAGCCAGTAAGGTACGAGACAATAAACTCAATGTAACTAAGGGGAAGAGTAGACAGGGAAGAGGTGATGAACGCAAAGGTGGTCTGAGGTGCATTTGTTTTAATGCGAGAAGTGTAGCAGGTAAGGCAGATGAACTTAGGGCTTGGATCAGTACCTGGGAATATGATGCTATTGGTATTACTGAGACTTGGTTGAGGGAAGGGCAGGACTGGCAACTGAATATCCCAGGGTATAGATGCTTCAGGAGGGATAGAGAGGGAGGTAGAAGGGGTGGAGGAGTTGCATTACTCGTCAGAGATGATATCACAGCTGTCATTAAGGAGGGCACGATGGAGGATTCGAGCACTGAGGCAATATGGGTGGAGCTGAGAAATAGGAAGGGTGCAGTAACATTGTTGGGACTTTACTACAGGCCTCCCAAAAGCGAGCATGAAGTAGAGGTACAAACATGCAGACAGATTATAGAAAAATGTAGGAGCAATAGGGTGGTTGTGATGGGAGATTTTAACTTCCCCAACATTGAATGGGATTCGTGTAGTGTTGGAGGCGTAGATGGAGCAGAGTTTGTAAGGAGCATCCAGGAGAGTTTTTTAGAGCAGTATGTAAATAGTCCAACTCGGGAAGGGGCCATACTGGATCTGGTATTGGGGAATGATCCCGGCCAAGTGGTTGATGTTTCAGTCGGTGATTACTTTGGGAATAGCGATCACAATTCCGTAATTTTTCGAATACTCATGGACAAGGACAGGAGGGGTCCGAAAGGAAGAGTGCTAAATTGGGGAAAGGCAGAGTATAACAAAATTCGGCAGGAGCTAGGGAATGTGGATTGGGAGCAGCTGTTTAAGGGTAAATCCACATTTGAAATGTGGAAGTCTTTTAAGGAAAGGTTGATTAGAGTGCAGGACAGACATGTTCCTGTGAAAATGAAAGATAGAAATGGCAAGATTAGGGAACCATGGATGACGGGTGAAATTGTGAGACTAGCTAAGATGAAAAAGGAAGCATACATAGGATCGAGGCAACTCAAAACTGATGAAGCTTTGGAGGAATATCGGGAAAGTAGGACGAATCTCAAGCGCGCAATAAAGAGGGCTAAAAGGGGTCATGAAATATCTTTGGCTAACAGGGTTAAGGAAAATCCCAAAGCATTTTATTTGTATGTAAGGAACAAGAGGGTAACTAGAGAAAGGATTGGCCCACTTAAAGACAAAAGAGGAAATTTATGCGTGGACTCAGAGGAAATGGGTGAGATTCTTAATGAGTACTTTGCATCAGTATTCACAAAGAAGAGGGATAAGACGGATGTTGAGGCTAGGGATGGATGTTTAAATACTCTCGGTCAAGTTGTCATACGGAAGGGGGAAGTTTTGGGTATTCTAAAAGACATTAAGGTGGACAAGTCCCCAGGACCGGATGGGATCTATCCCAGGTTACTGCGGGAAGCGAGGGTCAAAATAGCTGGGGCCTTAACAGATATCTTTGCAGCATCCTTGAGCACGGGTGAGGTCCCGGAGGACTGGAGAATTGCTAATGTTGTCCCTTTGTTTAAGAAGGGTAGCAGGGATAATCCAGGGAATTATAGACCTGTGAGCTTGACGTCAGTGGTAGGCAAACTGTTGGAGAAGATACTGAGGGATATGATCTATTCACATCTGGAAGAAAATAGACTTATCAGTGATAGGCAGCATGGTTTTGTGCAGGGAAGGTACAAACCTAATAGAATTCTTTGAGGAAGTGACAAAGTTAATGAGGGAAGGGCTGTAGATGTCGTATACATGGACTTTAGTAAGGCGTTTGATAAGGTTTCCCATGGCAGGTTGATGGAAAAAGTGAAGTTGTATGGGGTTCAGGGTGTACTAGCTAGATGGATAAAGAACTGGCTGGGCAACAGGAGACAGAGAGTAGTGGTGGAAGGGAGTGTCTCAAAATGGAGAAGGGTGACCAGTGGTGTTCCACAGGGATCCATGCTCGGACCACTGTTGTTTGTGAAGGTATAGGTGGTCTGATTAGCAAGTTTGCAGATGATACTAAGATTGGTGGAGTTGCAGATAGCGAGGAGGACTGTCAGAGAATACAACAAAATATAGATAGATTAGAGAGTTGGGCAGAGAAATGGCAGATGGAGTTCAATCCAGGCAAATGAGAGGTGATGCATTTTGGAAGATCAAATTTAAGAGCGGACTATATGGTCAATGGAAGGGTCTTGGGGAAAATTGATGTGCAGAGAGATCTGGGAGTTCAGGTCCATTGTACCCTGAAGGTGGCAACGCAGGTTGATAGAGTGGTCAAGAAGGCATACAGCATGCTTGCCTTCATCGGACAGGGTATTGAGTACAAGAGTTGGCAGGTCATGTTACAGTTGTATAGGACTTTGGTTCTGCCACATTTGGAATACTGCGTGCAGTTCTGGTCGCCACATTACCAGAAGGATGTGGATGCCTTGGAGAGGGTGCAGAGGAGGTTCACCAGGATGTTGCCTGGTATGGAGGGTGCTAGCTATGAAGAAAGGTTGAGTAGATTAGGATTGTTTTAGTTGGAAAGACGGATGTTGAGGGGGGACCTGATTGAGGTCTACAAAATTGAGAGGTATGGACAGGGTGGATAGCAACAAGCTTTTCCCAAGAGTGGGGGTGTCAGTTACAAGGGGTCACGATTTCAAAGTGAGAGTGGGAAAGTTTAAGGGAGATGTGCGTGGAAAGTTTTTTACGCAGAGGGTGGTGGGTGCATGGAACGCTTTACCAGCGGAGGTGGTAGAGGCGGGCACAATAGCATCATTTAAGAAGCATCTAGACAGGTATATGAATGGACGGGAACAGAGGGAAGTAGACCTTGGAAAATAGGAGACAGGTTTAGATAAAGGATCTGGATCGGCGCAGGCTGGGAGGGCCGAAGGGCCTGTTCCTGTGCTGTAATTTTCTTCTTTGTTCTTTCGGATAGTCCAGGTAGAAAGGCAAGACTCAGTCAGACATATAGTTGGGGGTTTTGGAATCTGGACTCAGATATAACCATGTGAAGACATGGAAATAATGGTTAGGTGGAAACAACAGAAATGGGCCTAAGATTGGACATGTAAGGAGTAGGAAGGCCAATATTTGAAGATGAGATTGGGGTTTTGAACAAGCAAACTCACAGTCTAGAAGAAACTGAGAGGGTTGAGATTTGGGCTTGGAGGTGACAGGCAAAATCGAGCGGCACTTGAGAATTGTATGGCAAGTACAGGGATTCATTCCTGGTAATGAAATGACCAGTTAACCAATGTTCTTTGCAGATGTTACGATATATTCACAATGTATCCTCTGATCTTCGTTAGTGCTTTGGGATGTTCTCAGCTCATCCAAAGATACAATATAAATAGAAGTTTTATTCTTTGCTTTGCAATGATTAGAGAGTTCATTCATACAGAAGAACAGTTTTGATTTCAACTAGTTTGTGTTATGTTGTTAATAATAATCTTTATTGTCACAAGTTGGCTTACATCAGCAGTGCAATGAAGTTACTGTGAAAAGTAATGCACGCAGCAGTCGCAACAAGGTAGATGTTTTAAGGCACAAATAGAGGCAAATGCACATGATTCAATTGTCGTTACGGAACTGCAGGGTGACCAAGACTGGGAACTGAATATCAAGGGTATTCGACATTTAGGAAGGACAGGCAAAAAGGAAAAGGAGGTGGCGTAGCACTAATACTAAGGGGTGGAATTAGTACATTAGCAAGGAAGGAACTCTGATTGGAAGAACAAAATGTGGAATCTGTTTGGATGGAGCTAAGAAACAGCAAGGGGCATAAAAAATTGGTAGGAATTGTTTATAGGCACCAAATAGTAGTGGTACTGCGGGGAATGGTATTAATCAGTAAATCAGGGAAGCATGTAGCATGGGTAATATCTTAATTGTGACTTAACCCAGTACCTGGTGAACGCTAATGCTCTGGAAGATGATTTTCTGGAGTGTGTTAGGGATGGTTTCTAGAGCAGTGTGTTGAGTAGCCAACTAGGGAACAGGTTATTTTAGTATTATGTTAATGAAAAAGAACTAATTAACAATCTTGTCAATTTCAAAGTTTGCGGATGACAGTAAACTAGGTGGTAATGTGTGTTGTGGGAAAGATGCAAATCATCTTCAAGAGGATTTGGACATCTTAAGTGACTGGGCAAGAACATGGCAGATGGAATCTAATGTGAAAAATGTGACGTTATCCACCTTGATAGGCGGAACAGATGCATAGTGTATTTATTAAGTGGAAACACATTAGAAAGTGTAGAGGTGCTAAATTACCTGGGTGTCATCACAAATAAGTTATTGAAGGCCAACTTGCAGATTCAGCAGGCAATTAGGAAGGCTAATGGTATGCTGGCCTTGATCACAAGGGGATTTGAGTATAGGAGTAGTGAAGTCTTGCTTCTATTTTGTAGAATCTTGGTTAGACTGCATCTGGTGTACTGTGTGCAGTTTTGGTCTCTTTACCTTAGGAAGGCTATTACTGCCTTGGAGGGAATGCAACAAAAGTTCACCAGACCTTGCAGGACTGTCCTATGAAGATAGTTTGGGGAAACTGGAACTATATTCGCTAGAGTTCAGAAGAATGTGAGGTGACCTCATTGAAACTTACAAAATACTTAAAGGGAGAGACAGGGCAGATGCAGGTAAGATGCTTCCCCTGCTTGGACAGTCTAGACCCAGTGGACACAATTTCAAAATAAGGGAGAAGCCGTTTAGGAACTAGATTAGGAGAATCCTTTTTTTATTCAGGGTTGTGAATCTTTGGAAATCTGTACCTCAGATCACTGTGGAAGCTCATTCATTGAGTATGTTTGAAGTCAAGATTGACAGATTTCTAAATGTCAATGATGTAAAGGAATATGGGAATAGTGTGGGGAGAAAGCATTGAAGTGGATGATCAGCCATGATCATGTTGAATGGCGGAACAGCCTCGATCAGCTGAATCGTCTACTCATGCTCCTATGTTTTGTCTCAATTTCACACAGAATCAGCTCTCATCAGCATCCTGCTTGACTGCTGCCAGAAATACGTTCTTTCCGATCTTAGCAACAGCTGCATACTCTCAGTTTCTCTGTATCCAAAAAGCAATTTCTGTGTCAAGATTTGAAAACTGTCAGTAGGTTTTGGGTTGGTTTTCTTTTCTCTGACAACCAGATCAGATGGGCCTGTTCTCAGGCAAAGGTTTAATGTGGTACCATCCCCCTAACTGGAACATTCTGTTTCACCTTAAGTTAAAGGAGACATTTTAAAACCCTAATCGTCTTGTAAACTCCTGCACGTATAACAGCATAAGTAGGACTAAAACATAGAATGTTTCACCTATGCCTCAAGAAGGTGAGCATAGCTCCGACCCATGTAAGTTCCCATTGCGACATATATTTTATTTGGGGAAAATGAATAGAAATGAGGCATTTTCTGAACTCCCTTGTATTATGACAATTATTGATTCCCTCCATTTTCTGTCCCTTTTATTGGTGGTCTGTCGTTGATTGTTCAGTCTATTGTATTTTAGCTTTGCAGATATGCATCACAGATTTCCAGATTTTCAAAAAGATATGTGATTTTTGTGACAGAATGACTATTACAGTTTTAAAATTAGTGGTCTTCACTAGTTAGAGATAAGGTGGCAAAGACCATTCCATACGGAAGGCTGTGTTCTTCAAATTTATGACCCTCTGATGTCACTTATCACACTTGGATTGTCATTACAAAGGTAAAATAATGTGGTGTGCAGCCGCCTATTTACTCTGGCAACATCAAAAAGCCATTAAACCAGTTGCCAGCAGGGATAACTAGAGTTTAAACTGAAGTGATAGGGGCTTGAAACATTTAAATGGAAGGAGACTGTTCCCTGTGGATGATTTAAATGTTAAATACACAGCCGTTTCAGGATTACATGGAATGTAATCTGAAAATTATTATCTCCTGGTGAAATGAACCTTCAATTTACTCATTGCACAGGAAGGGCAGGTTCTATTCATTTTCACTGCCAGCAGGTGCCCTTTCTTTGCATAATAAGCTTCATATGTGTAATTAACACATAAGGGTTGTGGCTGCCAGTTTTCTTTCAGGTGCATGCTGGTAGGAGTTCCAGGGACACTGGTACAAGCCACAAGAGCTTTTGCTTTGGAGCCATAGATTATATTCATTCAACGACTTTTTGAGAAAGGAATTCTAAGGGCAAAAACATTAAAACCTGCTGCTGAGAGCACAGGTGTGGATGGACAAAACAAAACTATTGATTCTCCCATCAAAATTAAGTTTGTTTGGTAGAGTGGATTTCAGGTTTTTTGACAAAATATGCGACATAAATGACTTGTCAATGTGCTTTTTAGAGTAACTGGCCGTATGACTAGTGATTTTTAATGCACTTATTCCAGATTAATAAACACTGACTGATTTATTCAGTCTGACATGACCCCGTTTAGAATTTATAAGGCACAGACTATGTTTGTCTGAATAAATTAATTTAGCTGCAATTTTATCACCTATGTAGCTTCTAAAAATAAACCACAGCTGCTTTGCTGTTTTTACATAAACAAAATTCTGCATTTTTGCAGTTTTATAAACTAACCGAGCAGATTTTACCCCTAAGCCCAATGCCCTGTTACTGTTGTTAATTAGATTTATTTAATAAGATAATCTGTTCAAATGTGAATTTAGATTTTTACCACCCACTAGCTCATAGAATGAGAGCTAAAAGTGTGACCTTTAAAGAACTGACTTTCAAAAACATCCCAGGGAAGCCATCCTTTGTACAAGTGTGGCTTTAATTAACATTCAGTTGCAACAAATTCTTGTGCAAAGAATGAAATGTGCTTATTTAAATGAAGGAGATTTTTATATGCTTAGTAACGGATCAATGACAATTATAATCTGGCTACAAATGGTTATCTGAACAGATTTTGGGTTAATTGTTAACTAGGTAGGGCTAGATGGATATTTGTCACTATAAAACTTGGGTAGTTGCCAGCAAATAGCAAAGCTTTGACCTGCATGAATATTTAATGCACGAGAAAGGTATTAAATTGTTTTGATGTCACTTGTCATTCTCGTTTAATATTACAGTGTCCAAGCCATTTTCAGAATGTTCTGGGTGCAATTTGGTCATGCAGGAAAGTATCCTGACCCCATTTAAAGGGGCGATGTATTGTGACATTCCTATAATGTTACAAATGATGTCCCTCCTTGGAGCTGTACTTTGTGCTTCTGGATGATTGCCGCCGACCCCCCCCCCCCCCAAATCATTTTGTGTAGAAGCTCTGGACCAATTTCATAAACCATAATGTGGGCTACAGTCCCTCATTTCTGTTTCTGATGTAATTTGAATAGAACTAGATGGTGCCACTTCAGTGAATGTGACTAAGATACAAATTAGTGGCTTCCTGTTCAGTACTCCATGATTATTGATCAATTCAAATGAATTCATACAACTTTTAGCAATCATATGTGGCCACTGGTCCATTTACACCAACATCCTGACCCTATTTCACTCATAGAGAGATGATTATGAGGATGAAAGTTAATTTATGCAAACTCATCATGTCAATATAGTGTTTGTGAACAAATTTCACCCCTTTTTGTTTTGTTATAGTGGGGTAAATTCCAAATAAAAGTCAAGTAGATTAACTGGATAATGAGGTGGAAATACACTGTGCTAAATGTTTATGTTGTAATTAAATGTGATTAGTTTTTTTCCGGGTGTTGCACAGAAAGTGAGAAATCTGACCTGGGGCTTATTGAATTGCACATATTTAGCAGAACAAGAAAGGAATGCTACCAAAAATGTTTTTTGTTCTCTGCGTTTGAATTTATGTACTTTTATCTTTGTATAATTTTTTAGTGAGAATGGTTATTGCTCAGTCACTATGGACATGAAAGCTCTAATATAATCCAAAATCCTTTCATCCCATGTACACACACACACACACCAGCAACTGGATGGTTGTATTTTTGTGGCTGATTATATTTTGCAAGGTTAAGAAATAATTCCAGATAAGGATGCCAATTTGACGATCCAGAGATCTTAATATTTCCACTTTGTATCTTGCAAATCAAGTTTTGCCTCCACTGCTTTAACCAGTTGTTTATTCCATGTGCCAATCACTCTGTGAAGAATTTCCATGTCTCAGTCCTATGATTACCTTTTATTAATTTGAACTTGTGTTCCTAGTTATTCCCACTAATTTGCAGGATATGTTGGATTAACTGTTCCTATGCTTTAAATGACCTTGTGTATCTCTATAAATTTACCTGTCAGATATCTATTCCCATAGTGAAACATTTGTTTTTCAAGTTTATTTTTATCATATCTGTAGCTCTTTCCTGCATTGCCTCTAGAACTAGAATTAACTCTTGTTTCTTAGTCACAAAAGCCTTTGACTGTGTCAGTCGGAAAGACTTATGAGCTGCCCATCTCAAATTTGGCTGCCCTCAGAAATTTGTCACCATCTTCCGCCTTCATGCTGCCATGCAAGCTGTGATCCTCACCAATGGAACCATGACAAACTCTTAACACAATGAAAACTGGGGTCAAACAAAGCTGTGCCATTGCATCAACCCTCTTCTCCAGTTTCCTCATCGCAATACAGCACCTCACCTCTGGCAAATTACCCATAAGCATGGAGATCATCTGCATAACAGATAGGGAACCATTCACCCTACATTGCCTTCAATCCAAAACCAAAGTTACCCCACCTTAATAATAGAGTTTCAGTATGCAGATGATGCTCTGTGTGCACTCATTTAGAAACAAAGCTTCAGTTCGTTGTCAACTCCTCTGAAGCATATGAGAAAATGGGCCATTCACTAAACACTCAAAACACTTAGATCCCCTTTCAACCATTTCCCACAGCAAAACACCTCCCCACCAATTATGATCAACAGTGAGACCCTGGAAGTATTGGACCACTTTCCGTATCTTGGGGACTTCCTCTTGACAAAGTCGGACATAGTTGACAAAGTTCGTCATTGCCTCTAAAGTGTTTCTCGGCCTCAGCTGACTGAGGAAAAGAGTATGAGGACAGGGATCTTAAATCCGAGACGAAAGCCATGGTTTACTGGACAACATAGATCATAGAACACACAGTGCAGAAGGAGGCCATTTGGCCCATCGAATCTGCATCGACCCACTTAAGCCCTCATTTCCACCCTATCCGCGTAACCTAATAACCCCACCTAACCTTTTTGGTCACTAAAGGCAATTTATCATGGCCAATCCACCTAACCTGAATGTCATTGGACTGTGGGAGGCAACTGGAGCACCCGGAGGAAACCCACGCAGACACGGGGGAGAATGTGCAGACTCCGCACAGACAGTGACTCAGCGGGGAATCGATCCTGCCGCTGTGAAACCACAGTGCTATCCACTTGTGCTACAGTGCTGCCCGAATAACAGTGATCTCCGCGTCCCAGTATGCACGCAGAGTTGTATGACCGACAGCAGGCACCCTTAAAGCACTGGAGAAGTACTACCAGAGGTGACTCCAAAAGATCTTACAACTCCAGTAATAAGAAAGATGGCCCAACAGCAGTATCCTTTCCCAAGCCTGCTTGCCCAGCATTGAGACATTAATCACTCAAAACCGGTTCTGCTGGGTGGAACATGTCATTCGCATGTATAACACCAGACTCCCAAAGCAACTGAAATGAAATGAAAATCGCTTATTGTCACTAGTAGGCTTCAAGTGAAGTTACTGTGAAAAGCCCCAAGTCGCCACATTCCGGCGCCTGTTCGGGGAGGCTAGTGCGGGAATTGAACCGTGCTGCTGGCCTGCCTTGGTCTGCTTTAAAAGCCAGCTCTTTAGCCCTGTGCTAAACCAGCCCCATACAACTGCAGTTGCTGTGTTAGGCTATGGAGTTCAAAAGGCTTTGTTGGTTGCTCTAATGCTTTGATTGGATTGGATTTGGATTTGTTTATTGTCACGATTCCCGAGGTCCAGTGAAAAGCATTTTTCTACGTGCAGCTCAAATAGATCATTTAGTACATGAAAAGAAAGTAAGTAATAGGGCAACACAAGGTATACAATATAAATACCTGGACACTAGCATCGGGTGAAGCATACAGGAGTGTAGTATTAGTCAGGTCAGTCCATAAGAGTGTCGTTTCGGAGTCTGGTAACAGCGGGAAGAAGCTGCTTTTGAATCTGTTTGTGTGCATTTAGTCCATGAAGACTCCGAGGGTTCCTTCAACGTCATCCTGAACAATTTCAATGCCAATCATTGAGTATGCACATCATATATTGTTTTGTTGAAAAATTAATGTAAGCTGCTGCGACAGGCATTTCATAGCTTTACATTCATTGGAATCACCAATGAAATTTAAACTATAGCTGAAATAGATCCAGAAATAGGGGAGGCACTGGTGTAGTAGTATTATCACTGAACGAGTAATTCAGAGACCCAGAGTCGTGCTCTGGGAACCCGGGATCGAATCCCACCATGCCAGATGGCGAAATTTGACTTCATTATAAATGTGGAATTAGAAGTAAAAGAAAGAAATGGTGACATTGTAGATTGCCATAACAACCCATCTGGTTCACGAATGTCCTTTAGGGAAGGAAATCTGTTGTCCTTACCTGGTCTGGCCTACATGTGACTCCAGATCCACAGCAATGTGGCTGACTCTTAAATGCCCTCAGGAATGCGCAATAAATGCATGACCACATTCCATGAACAAAAAAAAGCACAGTTGACAAAAATAGAATACCTGAAAGAGTCTGTCACATAAGAGTGGGGCACATTTCTAAAATGCTTGATTAAGTATATATTCAGCTAAAACATGACTATATGCTTGAGAAACATGCTGAATCATAGAATTTACAGTGCAGAAGGAGGTCATTCAGCCCATCAAGTCTGCACCGGCCCTTGGAAAGAGCACCCTACTTAAACCCAGACTACCCTATCCCCGTAACCCAGTAACCCCACCTAGCCTTTTTGGACATTGAGGGCAATTTAGCATGGCCAATCCACCTTACCTGTACATCTTTGGACTGTGGGGGGAAACTGGAGCAGACGCACAGAGAACATGCAGACTCCGCAAAGACAGTTGCCCAAGCCGGGAATCGAACCCAGGTCCCTGGCGCTGTGAAGTAACAGTGCTAACCACTGTGCTACCGTGCCACCGTGAAATCACAGACGTTGCACTTTTCAAATGCTTAGCACTGCACTATACAGAGATGCTGCCATTGAGTCTGTTACAAACTCCCATCTTGTTGAGAGATTTGCTACATTATCACATTTTTAAAAAAATGTAAATACTTCTTCCATACCTCAAATTATGTTTTTGCCATCATTTCTGATATACATTTACAAATCAAACATTCTGCCGTGCCCTATCCAAAGGTTTTTGGACCTTAGAATGGGAATAAATTGATTCATGGATCTTCAAAAAACAGAAAAAAATCCTGTTTTTATGCTGAAGCAGGATTTGTTTCATTTGGTAGCACACTTAACTTGAGCATGCAACGTTGGTTGATATTTCAGTGCAGCTTTGAGTTGTGAAGAGGTGTCATCTTTTGAATGAGGCGTTAAACTAATTTGCCTGCTCAGGTTTTCATGGGGCCATTCTAAGAAGAACAAGGAGTTTTCTTGGTGTCATGTGCTTTCTCCAGCCCACGCCATCAAAAATAATTTGATGTACTGTTTGTTTCATTTTCTTTCTGTGGGACCTTGCTGTGTGCAAGATATTAGCAACAGGCCAGTTTAAATCGGTTCTAAGACTGAGTGCAAGTATTCATCAAAAGGCATTGCAGTCGCTGGTCCAGGTTTCTCAGATGTACAACATTTTGAAGATCAATTTCCCCTTCTCTTGAAAGGGATTCTTCACTTCCGCAATGTCATAATTTAAGTTATAATTTCCAACAAACATATAAACTGTAACAGTCAAACTGCACCTTTTAAAACATCTCTCTGAAGAACAGCATAAACAGTTTTAAAATATTAATATTAAGACATCTCTGGATACAAATGTAGTGGACAGTTTTAACAAAGCTATTAAGGGAGGATGGTGCACTGTATATTTTACAGAAAGAGTTGGGTGAGAATCATAGAAATTTACAACAAAGAAGGAGACTATTTTGCCCATCGCACTTATGCCAGCCAAAAAATAGCTCTCCCCATCAACCCTACTTTGCAGCTCTTCGCCTGTAGTTGTACCTTTTTAAATGCAATGAGAATTTCTGCCTCCACTCCACTCCACTCTTAAGAGTTCCAGACCCCCCACTAATCTCAGTGAAAAAAAATCTCCTCCTCTCCTTTCTAATCCTTCAATCAATTGGTTTAAATCTACAACCTGGTTATTGACCTTTCTGCTAAGGATCTATTCACTCTTATCTAAGCTTCTCTTGATTTTATGCACCTTAATTAAATCTTCCCCTCAGCCTTTTCAGTTCCAGGAGCTAACTCGAAGCAGAAGGAGCCTATCCAATCTTTCCTCATAGCTAAAATTCTCCAGTCCTGGCAACAACCTCAGAATTGTATGCAATACTGTAGCTGTAACCTAACTAGTGTGGTTCTATCTCTTATAACTAAGTATTTCGTATGCCGTCTTAATCGTTTTGTCTTCTTGTCTTGCTACCTTTCGTGATATGCAGCCCTATACTCCAAGTGTTCCTCTACACTTCTCCGTATCTTTTCATTTGCTGTGCAACTCCTTGCCTTGCTTGTCTTCTCCTTGCCTTGCTTGTCTTCTCCAAATGCATTACTTCACACTTCTCAGGTTGTATTCCATATACCATTTTTTTGCTTACAGTCCATTAATACCTCCCTGCAGTTTATAGCTTTCTTCCTCGCTGTCCACCACACAGCCAATTTCTGTAGCATTTAGTAAATTTTCTAATTTGGTGGCACAGTGGTTGGCACTGCTACCTTACAGTGCCTGGAACCCAGGTTTGATTCCGGTCTTGGGTGACTGTGTGGAGTCTGCATTTTCTTCCTGTGTCTGCTTAGGTTTCTTCTGGGTGCTCCGGTTTTCTCCCACAGTCCAAAGATGTGGATTGGCCACACTAAATTGCCCTTTAGTGTTCAAAGATGTGCAGGTTAGTGGGGTTATGGGGAGAGGACGGGGGAGTGGGCATGGGTAGGTTGCTGTTTCGGAGGGGACTCGATGAGCTGAATGGCCTCCTTCTGCACTGTAGGGATTCTATGGAAATCTATGGATTTGAGTTTATAGGTAATTAATATACTACACAAAAAGCAAGAGACCAAGAACTGAACCTTGTGGAATCCAACAGGAAATAGCCTTCCAGTCACAAAAACTCAAGCTCATCCAGCTCTCAACACTGTCTGTACACACAGGTCCAAGACTTGAGAAGCATCCTGGAGTTCCCGCATGGCAAAGGATGTGCATTTAATGGGACTGATGTGCCCCGCCATGCCTCTATTCATGATGTAGATATGCCGGTGTTGGACCCCGTGAGCACAGTAAGGAAGGAGCTGTGCTCCGAAAGCTAGTGATTTACAACAAACCTGTTGGACTATAACCTGGTGTTGTAAGACTTATGACTATGCCTCTATTCATTCAGAGAACTTCCTAAACATACAAGAAATAAATTTAAGACATCGTTACTTCATCCAGTTTATGTCCAGATAGGTTAAATTGAATTGCCTGTAACTTACCCTGCCACATCTCCTTGTGATGCCGCACTCCCTGGATTTACTGTGACGTTACTGTGTCAGTTCTCTCATAGTTTATTTTATGTACTCTATAGATTTGCTGTACCCACTCTGTTAAAAGCTCCCAACTATTCCTGTAGTACCCCTCAGTCTACTGATTGTGCTTCCATCATTTTGTTTAAATCTCAGAATCCGCCAGTGGTGCTCTGTGCGGGTTCAATGTTTAATAGCTGAAAGATACTTTTCATTTTGGGGTATTATCTGCTGATGCTGACAGTGCAACATAACCTTTAGTGGAACTATCAAAAAAACATTATCATACAGTTCATTTTCAAATTATTTTAATTGATGAAAATAATTATTTGTGCATTTCTCTGTATTATTTTATGCCTCTTGTGTTGATCCATATGAAGAATTCTATTACCAATCATAATCAATTCATTTTGTACTTCTGCTCACATTTGGCTGCTCTTTACAATTCCCCTATGCATATGAAACGTTCATTTAATTTTCTCAGATGCGTGCTAGTTTGTTCATCATGTTTAAAGTGAGTTTTTCTGACATCGTAGCTGGAAGTTTCATTATTATGTCTGAGTTACCAGAGTAATTTTGAAGATTGAAAGCAAGATGTGATCCTGTTAATTAAGCTTTGCAGCTACACATTTGCAATATAAGCTGTGACAGTTTTTGTTCGTATCTGGCTTTTGAACATATTAAAAATTACCAGTTTTCTTGGATGGAATGACCTTCCTGTTTCTATACAGTTCAGTGACCAGGGTTTCAGTAGACAAGACGTTTGCAGTCTCAAGACTTCCTGCCGTGGTCAAGGCCTTGCTCTTCTGACATCGAGCTGTCATTTTCCTGAATATGCTTAATTAAAAACATGTTCGCTGTATGTCATCTGGAAAGGGTTTAGACTGTAAGACCTTTCTCTCAGTGATGTGTGAACATTCCTGTGGATAGCAGCTAAAACACATACATGAAATCTTATTTATGCACCAAAGTAAACCGCTTGATGTCAAGAAACCATAATGCGACACTTCTAAGTACTTTAGTAGTGTTCTCGACCAACCAGAGCTGTTGCCCACTTATTATTTTACAAGACAAATGTGAAATTGTGTGTTGCTATAAATGAAGTGAAGGTTTACTTTCTTTTGGATTCTATGGAAATATATGAATTTTCTCTTTGTCTTCCAAAATCATCAATTAAATCATTTAGATGAACAGAAAGAGTAGAGTCTACTTGTAACCCAGAACCCCTTAATTCAAATGATTTGGCAATCATGTCTTTCAAGAATTAAATTCCACTTTGCTGTGTTACTTAATTTAACCGTTTCAAATTAATGGCTAATTCAAAATTTTCTAACGAGGAAAAGAGGCTATTTTAATTATCAGGAGTAAACTGTCTGTGTTGAAAAACATTCCATTATTCCAGCTCCTATGAAAATACTTTGATGTACTTTTAATGCGAAATCAAGGGTGAAACATTGTTACAATCTTAATTTAAAGCATCACAGAATTCGCAGGGGGATGCTACACTTTTCTGTAAGTTTGTTCAGTTTTCTATTTAATTTCCCTTTGGTGGCATCCACACTTTCACAGAAATAACTCCAGAGAGAATCTGGAGTATCTTTTGTGTTTGCTCCCATCTGTATAGCCCGTGCAGCACTTATATTTTATAAAGGTCACTTGTGATTCATTTGGAGGACAGTCTCATCATCATTCACAGAGAGCTTCCAAGTCACTCCAGTCAGGATTATTTTATTTTTGTGTCTATTCAGTGGTAGAGATGCATCACTGCTTGTGAATCCTGAGATTGATGGCAGCAGCCTTCAGATATATAACTCAAAACACTTGGAAACCTTCGGACATTAATCTTCTAACATAGTAGTCATACCAGCCCAAACGATAAACCATTGATGAAGATGTTTGTAATGACCTAAATCAGGAGACAAACATTCTTATTGGTGGATAACGAAGACACTTTGGATCTCTTTCCCTTCAAGCAGTCACCTCCTTCACAGGACAATGTCTGAACCTGAGGATTATGCTCCCAACTATGCAAGATCTTGCAGTAAACATATGTGAACTTTGGGTAGCCTGGTTATCTGTTCAACATTTTCTTCCTTTGTGGATTAGCAGTGATGTAGTAGTCAGGTTTTTAAACAGATAGTAGGCAATCTGCAAATTCCGCCATATCTTGAGCAGAGGATCCTTCTGCTGTCTAGCGATGGGCCATCACCCGCTGCCGGGCAACACTCCACACAGCAAGGATCTCACCCCAGGTAACCAATAGCCTTAAGACGACATAAGCTAACAACTTTCTGATTCTGGCTCTTACCTACTTGAACTGAAGTTCTCGGGTGTGTACCCTTTCAAGGCAAAATTTCTTATTCAAAAGCCAAATACTATGGATACTGGAAATCTGAAATTGAAACAGAAAATGCTGAAAATACTTAGCAAGTCAGATGGCATCCATAAAGAAAAATAGAGTTGACGTTTCAAGTCTGTAACCATTAATGTTTTACATCATTTCCTTCCTTTTGCGACCTTGAGGTATACCTCACGCAGCCAGTGACAATGATAGTGTCATTTTTTATGATCCTGTGCTGTACCGCCAGACATATCCACCCTTTTCTTTGCAATCTTTAAACCTTGCAACGTCCAAAATTATATTTTCACTGATGAAGAATTGTTTATTGAGAGGGGAATTGAATACAAAAGTGGGTGATTATACTTCAGTTGTGCAGGCCACTGATACTGATGAGACCACATTGGGAGTACTGTGTACCGCATTGGTCGTCTTATTTAAAGATTGATGTAAATGTATTTAAGGATCCTTCCTGAATATTCCCTTATTTTCCCTTTCTTTTATTTTGCCGCTATCATTTTTGATCCATGGGTGATTAATGGA
This sequence comes from Scyliorhinus canicula, assembly GCF_902713615.1. Lineage (NCBI taxonomy): Eukaryota > Metazoa > Chordata > Chondrichthyes > Carcharhiniformes > Scyliorhinidae > Scyliorhinus > Scyliorhinus canicula. The sequence continues at coordinate 44,285,728 of NC_052166.1, read as the reverse complement.
CATGTATCTTTAAGTCAAGCAGCAGAGTGAATGAGGAATTTGGAAGTTACAGGAGAGAATGCTCTGGTAGTCTTCGTTGAACAGGAGCTTCAAATGTTTCGGCACCAGAGAGATGCGGTGCGGGGGGACTTGGTTTGATTGATTGGCTGATGGCCATTGAACATGCCAAGATGCCATATTCGGCCCGGTAACAGGTGATGAAAAACAACAGAGAAAATATAATAAAGATGCTAGAAGAGTATAGACAGAGCTGTAGGAAAACACCAAGGGGCACTCCTTTACCTAACCATGATGTGGACACAAGAAACTGTGAACCAATAAAGCCACATCCGTCTCAACTGAAACCATGGAGACAGGTTCAGTTAGAGACTGAAATACAGTGCATGTTGGATATGCTGTGAATAAGCTTTGGCCCACAGAATGGCAAGTAGAGTTTGAAAGATTGAAGGCCATGTTAGTTGGTCTTTTCAGACTGTTTAAAATGGCCACAGATGCCAATGTTGTGACTCCGGGACCAGTGGAGCAGAAATTGACCACGCATTAACCCAGAGTGTCAAAACAGTGATAGAAGCAGTTCAGAGAAGGTTTATTAGACTAATACCAGGAATGAGAGGATTTCCATCGGAGGATGGTTGGGAGAATCTAAAACTGGTGGTCACTGTTTAAAAATAAGGGTTATTCACTTAAGGCAGAGATGAGTAGAAATATTTCTCAGAAGGAAGTGTTTCTTTGGAACTCTTCCTTTAAAAGGTAGGTGAAGCAAAGTCTTTGAATATTTATGGCAGAAGTAGATGGATTCTTGATTAACAAGGGGGTGAAAAGTAATCAGGAAAGTTATAATCAGATCAACCATGATCTTATTGAATGGTGGAGCATGTTTGAGGGACCGAATGATTTACCCCCGCTCCTAATTCATAGTTTCGTATGTATGTAAGGATCGCATACCTGAAATGTTATTTCTGCTTGTTTCTCCACAGATGCTGCCTGGCCTGCTGAGTATTCCCAGCATTTGCATTTTAAAATTTTCTTATTCAGTTCTATTAAAGCAACTTCTGAGATCTGCACAATAAGAAGGGAGTTTTCATTAATTTATGCATTTCATGCAGAGATGTTTTGTTCTGGGGAAGTTCCGAAGAAGCGACTCGAAATGTTAACTCTGTTTTTTTTTCCACAGAAGGTGCCAGACCTGCTGAGGTTTTCCGGCACTTTATATTTTTATTTCAGATTTCCAGCATCTGCAGTATTTTGCTTTTAATTTGGACATTTGTTTGCAGTGGGTTAATCATATATTTCATAAGAAAGCTTGAGTGAGCCCTAGAAATTTCAACAGGCATTAGAACATATTTGCATGAACAATTTCTATCCTAATTACACATTGCACACGTAAAGCATTTTCTGACCCATTAGGAGATGTACCTAATCCTGCATATGATATTTTAAAAAACGAGCTGCATCAGAAGTCTGACATAAGCCTGATGTTATGTACGCAACAATACAACCAGGACTTCTGAGTGCTTCAGTACTTGAGAAAGCTTTAATGCTGCTAAGGGTAAGATTAGTTGCTATCAGCTAACTGTCATTCACTGCTGAGAATCACTTGCACATCTCGCTTCTGATTTTGTCATTTGTGACTATAAAACCACACTCACCAGTATGATACATGCATGACAATAGAAAATTGTGGTGAGTGACAAGGCTTTAATTCAGTTGAACAATTGCAATCATATCAAACTAAGAGGATTAATTTTGAATGGAACGTAATTGCTAGCAGGTTCAAGAGATGACTCAAATCATAACCTTCTATTCAAGGGCGAATATGTTTTCAGATTGTGGCATTGCCTGTAGTTTTGTTTGGTTACCTTGGAGGACCAAGGAAGAAAACTGAAGTTCAAACCTTTTTTGGATCAAGGAAAAGAAACGGAGTTTGAAACCTTTTCATTTCCTTCAAGATATCACTTAAGTGACCTTCCGTAAGGTGACAGTACATTTTTGTGGAAGCTACTGGCACAGAAGACCAATCAACTTAAAGTAAAGTAATCTTTATTGTCACAAGTAGACTTAAATTAGCACTGCAATGAAGTTACTGTAAAAAAAAAAACCCTAGTCGCCACATTCCGGCGCCTATTTGGGTATACAGAGGGACAATTCAGAATGTCCAAATTACCTAACAGCACGTCTTTTGGGACTTGTGGGAGTAAACCGGAGCACCTGGAGGAAACCCAGGCAGACACAGGGAGACACAGACAATGGCCCAAGCTGGGAATTGACGGGCCCTGGAATTGTGAAGCAACAGTGCGACCATGCTGCCCACTTTATCTCATTCTGTGTTATTTTCTGTTCTTTTATTCCCCATCAGTTATGCATTAACAAATAAAAGACAGTCCATATTATGTTAAAAATCTTGCAACTAGTGTGTGCTTCCTGTTCTCACACATTTTCAAAGTTGTTTGCCACAGATTTGTCATCGTTATGTGTACTTAATCGTAATTTGCACTTCTCAGTTCTTCCCCAAATAGCAATGCTATTCTCTCAGATGGTACTCTATCTGCTTTTCTAGGAAAGTTTGCAATTTTCCTAGCAAGAAAAGTTATTTTTTGTTCAAGCATTTTGATTTAAAATGCCTGGATCAGCTTTAATTTAATTTAACGCTTATTTAAGTTTAATCTCCAATGACTCCCTCCCGGACTGATCTGTTCCCTGCAAGAACACTATTCCTGATGACCTATACTGCTCTTGCTCATGTATTTGCTTTGTTTAGCCCTTTGTTCCGCATTGTAACCAATCACTGTTTGTCGATGTACCATTTGTTCAATGTTCTCTGTTGATTATTCTTTTTGTCTACTCTGTACGTACTGTGTACGTTCCCTCGGCTGCAGAAAAATACTTTTCACTATACTTCATTGCCCATGTGTCAACAAATTTTCTGCCCTTAGACGGAACGTTGTGTCTGAGGGAGTTGGAGTTTCGTTTACATTTCTGTCATTTCCTACACCCTTTTCATGATAAATTAGGTAGAAACAATTTCTGCAGACACAAAAGATGATAACTTACTTCATTTAACCCATTTGTCCACTGAAACTACAACATTTCTACATATATGCATTGTAACTGAAATCTCCCACCTGCAGTGTAGGGCAGAAAATATTTGTTTTAGAAATATAATGTTAAATACTTAGATCCATTAGAA